>NC_056710.1:15835143-16160143 GCF_018831695.1 Puntigrus tetrazona | reverse complement strand
TAACCACCGGAGAGAGGCAGAGAAAGCCAGAAAGGTGATACTGGTTAAAGAGACACAGAGGGAGATAAATCTACTGATGTTCAGTTACGGAAAGACACAAAGAGAACGATGCTAGAGGTAGATTCACAGACCTACGATACAGAACAACAGAAAATAACAGATAGTGATAAAAGGTTTGGAGGTGCTGCATGAAGAGGTGACAGAGGCGTGTGGATAATAAATACATGAATAAAAGAATAGGTCATCTTTAAATATCTGATAAGCCCCGAGTAAAGCCTGAGGTTTGTAATTACATACGAGCATGAGAACAGGCCTGCGCATGTTTTATTCACCTCTTTGATATGATCTATATATATTACAGGTCACTTTTTCATACCCATTCCATTGTAGAAGTCTTTCGCTCGTTATTAAATTGATTTACATAATTTAGGAAAAAATCTGCACACAGCTGCAACTTTGTTAACTAAATAAAGTTATACATGATTATCAAGTGCTTGTTTTTATCTGAATGAAATTAAATATGGATGTAAAAAAATTGCAATACTTTCACTTTTATTCCCATTTTTGATATGATCTATATTTAATGCGAATCACTTTTTATTCTACTTTATCTTTCTAAATATCTTACACTCACTATAGAAACATTAATATAAAGTCATATAATGTCCACATTTTTTATGTGATCTATATTTATTACAAGTAAGTCACTTTTCTAATTTTCATAATTTAGGTAAAATATAGCATACATTATTATCTAGTGATATGTGTGTATGTGTTATATATACTGTATATATAATGTATATATGATGAAGACTATTATTAGTAGTAGTATTGCTATTATTACACAATATTATTATTAGTAATATAATACAATATAAAAATGATATTTAATATTTATGTTTTAGTATCAACTTTTACAATTCTGTATATGTAAAGTAATGGTAAATGTTAAATGCTATCATGTAAAAATTATTATCATTATTTATAATATAATATAATATAATATAATATAATATAATATAATATAATATAATATAATATAATAAGGTTATTTTATATGTATGTTTTAGTATTAATTTTACTTAAATCATGTTAAATGTTAAATGCAATTAAACACAAAATACCAAATACAATCTTATGTATTTCGTGTTGTCACATTTGCTGACCATTTGATAAAGGCCATTTAGTTAAAAAATGTTCTTTCTATTCTTCAGCTGTGTATGAGACCATTATGTAGGTGTAAATGAGAGACACGGGCCACCTCTGGACCACCTCTCAGATGTCAGTGAATCATCATCTGAACTTGTCGTCATTGGCTCTGTGCAAAAGCGGCACCAAATGAACCAAGGCCTCCTCCATACTCTTCAACCAATTAGCCATCCAATAATAGCATAGACAGCGCCACGGCAACACACAGTCTGCCACGATAAGGGCCGAGGAGTGGGAGGGTAAGAAAAGGTGAGGTAAGCATAATAACAATAAGCAGTAAATTAGAGAACATATTCAAATAGAATGACGCACATTCAGACTTTGCTCAACTTGACTAACAATGCTGGATCAGAAGAAACCAAACTTTTCTGACGCACAAAGATTGTCATTAAACAGAGTTGCATATTCACACATGAAAACACACTCATGTTTGGTAGATGTGAACAGGAGCATCTTGTACACTTTCGGTAAAGTGTCCCTACTTTACAGGCCTGAGGTAGATTGATGGCGACATGTCAAGCAGTTTTAAGCACTAATGGTTCGGTGCGAGTGTTTGCTCCCATCACCTGACCTTCCACGGCTGTTCTCACCATCAGCCACCTCACACACACACACACACACACACACAGCCATAGCAACTAGTCTCAAGAGAGGTGAGGTAAACAAACACTGCACTCACCATCCCTCTGGAGAGAGAGAGAGAGAGAGAGAGAGAGAGAGAGAGAGAGAGAGAGAGAGAGAGAGAAACTGTGAAGAAAAGTCAAGAAAGAGGCAGGCAGTGAAAGTGCTCTAATGGCTTACATAATGCATAATGCCACTTTTTAGCCGAGTCATTATAACCATCAGCCTGAATGCTAGTATTTGACCTTGATGCCTGATGTAGAGAGAAAGATTACTTGTAAGTCACTTTAAAAAAAAACCCAATGCTAAGCATGATTATCATGCATGAGGTGTACTTAATGTGTTAAAAAAAATAATGCAAGGGAAAGAATACTTAAAAGCTTTTCTGAAAATGGATAGCTGTTCATATATTTGCAATATATACAAACGAAATATGTACCTAAAAAAAAATTCTATAAATGTATGATAGCGCTGTGAAACGATTCATCAGAAATAACTGCAACCAAAATAAGTTTTTACACACATGTATATGAATATTTCAGAAAAATATGCACTTTTAATCGGCATCTTTTGAAATGAACACACTTTTAGTTAAAAAAAACAATAATAAATCATATAAATATATATCTAAAAATCATAACCTTTTACATTGTCTGAACATTTCCACAATTTCACAATTTTCCGTGTGTTCTCTATTAGACTATTTGACCCTGTTACACACGAGGCTGTAATCGACCAGCCTGTACTGGAATAAGCTGCATTGTGAGCAATCATATTTGTCAAATGACAAGGCAATTGTGCTGATATTAACAGCACACTTGAATTTTCCATCAATTGATATCACAGTATGCTATATTAATTTCCTGTGGAGTACCATTAGAAAATGAGAATAATAAAAAGTAAATGTTTGCGCTGCTGGTCATTCTGAGATGTGCGGCAAATGGATTGAATTTATTGATACCTGACACCATTGTGTGTGACTGCAGTAGATATTTTTTAAGTGGAGACAATCACATCGCTGAATGAAAATGCCCCTTTCGAACCGGGTGGCTCCAGAAAGTACAGTAAATAGGGACAACACATATTGCACTGAAACACACACATACAGTACACCGACTCCTCAAACACTCAGATGAGATCCATTTTATTTACACAAGCCTCTGTTGATAAATGAAAGAGCTTTTCCATGCGGAACAGACCAACACACACCCAGTCAGTTAATGTAATCTGTAAATGTAATGTAAACCTCATTGGCCCAGACTGTGTATAGAGAATCCCATTAGATAAGAGCAGCGCTCGAGATGCTATAAAGCTTGGTTTTCCACTTCTAATCAGCAGGCAGGTAACAGGAGAGGCCAAAGAACACGGAGCTTCCCTGCGTTAGCGTGTGTGTCTGTCTTTCTCGCTTGATACACACTATCGAGTCCCCTACTTGTGCTTTCATGTGGAACAGCTTCCTGGGACCCTGCAGTACATGAGCAAGTGTGTGTGTGTGTGTGTGTGTGTGTGTGTGTGTGTGTCTGTGTTAGGAGGGTGTAGGATTCAAATGCTGACGTGAAAGGGAAATTGAGAGAAGACAGTTTTATCGCATTGGGTCCAAATGAAATGTTCACACACGCTTACTTACGTTAGCTTACTTAGAGTTAAATAGGACCTTCTGTTCGAAATATAAAAAAACAGTTTACACAATAAAGCCATGATAACCTAATTAAAAAATTGTGATGAAAAAAAAAAAAAAAAAAAAAAAAATATATATATATATATATATATATATATATATATATATATATATATATATATATATATATATATGATATAAGATATATATAAGATATATATAAGATATATATAATCTTATATAAGATAGATAGATATAAGATAGGTATAAGAATACTATACTATTTTTATTGCTAATTCGCAGTTTCCGAGAATCACTTCACTTCTCACTTCTGCGAAAGCCAGTGGAGTTTTTATTTGACCACTCTGCAGTCACTATCTGCCATTGTGCTGTATTTTCTTTTTCCAGTCCCACAGAGGCTGACAGGCAATCGCATAGCTTGGTAAGCAATCTCCTTACGTTCTCCACAAGGAAGAAAAACAAGAGTTCTGGAGAGCATCACATTAAGCGGTGTGCCCACACAAGAGCTGAGAGCTGCTCTCACACCGGTCTCCATGACAATGGCAGCGCTAACGTGCTGTTAGAGTGTCCACCTAATGAAAGTTAATGAGACATTCAAATAAGCTGACAGTGAGCTTCCGTGCAGTCACGGCAGAGGCAGAGCAAAGGGTCTGCGAGAGAAAAACAGCAGAAAATTAGTTTCAGCATGCTGTTTTTTTAGTTTTTAAAACACAACAACTTGCTATAAAGCAGAATTCCTTTCATGCTAAACCACTGCCAATATTAATTTCGAAGGTACTTCAATTTTGGTCAGTGATGTTGCATTAACAGTACTTTGGGCCAAATTAATAACGGCAGTGCCTGCAAGAAAATTTATACAGAACTGCAATGCAAATGACCATCATTTCCATAGTTTTACAAATGCCATAATATATAATATATAATGATAGATATATAGTTGCATGCATATCATATTTGATACAGACACATGAGAATATGGAGCTCATACTAATTATAGTTCATCAAAATATCTAAATGATTTTAATATTATACAAAATTATTACTTTAGAATAATTTACTATACTTTAATAACTATATCAATAAATCAGTATATATATCAGTAAATATTTTGTGATTTTTATTTTAAAAAAAGTATAAACTATAAATTGTAGTAAAGTTTTGCACATTCTGATTATTTAATGGCCTTACATTTGAACATATGCACGATACACTAGGCATTATAGGGTTAATATATCAATTGTATTGATGTTATCTGAGTCACTGACCTCAAGAAGTCACTTCTTCCATCAATCAAACAGTGATCTTTTGTGTTCACATCTTCTTAGTCTTTCTGGTACCTTATGCCTCTATGCTGTGAATTTTCTTTTGGCTCGTATATAACTGACCTCCTTGGAAATGAGAACAGACTTTCTAACGGGTCAAGTGTACCACACAGCAATCGTATCCAAGGCCTATTCGCAGAGCAAAGATATTTCAAAACAGGTCTGTGAAAATATATATCCTTGAATTTTCAGTTTGTACACTAATTCTATCATTACTGGTACAGCAGAAAGGTTACTGCACGAATAGTGATAAATAACAGATGCTAACCTTCTTCATTGTCCCATGTATGTGCAGAGTTCAGCTTGACCAGCGGTTGACCAGAACTGACGGTCGCTTGTTGGCTGATAGAGCATCTTTAGCAAGAATCAAATGTCAGCCACTTGGGGAGTTTTTCAAAGCTAAACGGTCCCGGGACAAAGGTTTGATACTCCCAAAGGAACCTAAGGACCTGCTTCAGACTGTCATTCAACCCTGTCCTCCAGATTGATCTTTTTTCAAGGGTGATTCTAGCCGTAATTATGAAACAAAGCTCTCTTTGGACACTTGGTTTGGAGAACGTCACTGGACGGAAACACTTTAATGTGAAAGACAAAGACACCACTCTTCGCTATACCCAAATAGGTCCTCTGAGGTTTCTGGACATTGAAAAGAGCGAATCCACAGTAATCAAGAACATAAGAAGACAGATGTCATCTGGTTAAGAGCAGGGAGTTTTAGCAGAACACGAATACCATGTGGGAAAACAAGAAGACAATTTGGAGACGTCAGTTTGCTTTATAACTTTCACTTTCAGATATAATTCCTGGAATGCCAGTATTAACCCTTGAAAGTTTCCTTTGTGGGTTTTGAGTTTAGAGAATCGCTAAATAAATTACAATATATGATATATATAATTCCAATACAAATAAATAATCTGTACCTTCTCTTCCATGCAACTGCAGTCCATTGGTTGTTAGGTATAATGAATGAATGAATGAATGAATAAATTAATAAATTAATTGAAAGGCAAAAAATAAATAAATCAGCCAACCAACCAATAAATCAATCAATTAAGCAAAAAGGTATTTTTTAATGCAGTTGTTCCTCACACAAAAACACTCCAGTAGTCATATGAATGAACTAATAATAAATAAATATAAAATATACAAACAATAAATAAATAAATATTTTTCTTAAATAGATTACCATAAAAATATACTGGACAAAGGAACTACCATGCTATTATGGACACTATTATGGTGCTTTTTAATTTTAATTTTAATATATTTATTTATTCATTCATTCACTCGTTCATGGTAAATTTCCATTCGTGGTCCATCCATAGACACAATAAACAATGTAAAACAATTTAAGATTCCCCAAAATATAATTAAAAATATCTAAAATGTGTTTCTTCCACAGAATAAAGATTTGGGTTTAGAAAACCATAAAAGTATTTTTTTATATTTTGGGTGAACTTGCCAACGGTGTCAAATCTCTGTCAAATAATAATTTTATATGGAATATGAGCGATAACAGCAGTCAGGTCACTGAGTATTTTCACCACTATGGAAAAGGGGTATTTACACAATTAAAGGAAAACCAGACTTTCCCCCTGAATGACCTTTACATGTTAAAAACAGCCCTTTTAAAGGGATGAAAGTTTTATTTTTAAAGGCTCGTCTGATGCTGTTTCAGATTTCACCCCAGCTGTCTCCTCTTTCCCGCTCAGCTGGTTAAAATACTTCCATATCTGGCCAGCGCGGAAACTCGGAACCGCACTGAAAACGGGACACGCCGCGTTTAAAAACAGCAAGCGGCTCTCAAACAGTTATTGTCCCTTTCAAACCCACACACGATCCAATACTCTCCCTCTCTCTCCTAACAGCTGTCCAACATTGCAGTGAGCAGCTGTCTGAACTGACACACACTTAGCTGAGGTCAACATGGTGTTTTCCTCTTACACACACAGAGACACTATAATGGGAAATCCCATGGTGGGACAGACACCGTTGACCCTCGTGAAAGCAAAGACACATGTCCATAGACTTCCTACTCTTTCATTCGGCTGTTTAGACGATAAACAGATGCCAGCAGATTGCAGATGAAATTCACTGATGTTTTTGAATACTATTTTTGGTGAAAATGCATTGTAAAAACTAATATTCTGTGCTAGATGACCTGACTCAGTAATGAGCAAATAATTATTAATGGTTGCTATTAGAACAATATCACACCCGCGCTAGTACAATATTAGCTTTCCAGACTTCTGTAGAAATCGCATATGGTAAGATCTGTCTCACCTCTCATTGGTCACAGGGGGCCTTGAATATTTTTATTACAATGAACAGCTGTGATCTAAATATAAAGGGCCACATCCTACCTTCAGGAAACAGAGAGAGAGGGAGTGTGTTTGTGTACGCGTTTCTCGATTCCCTCCAATCGGTTTCCTGTAGTGAAAAAGCCTTTACCTTGTGCAAAGCATATTACTCTGGGAAACCAATTTTTTTTTATTTTTACTTTGAAGTTTGTTTTCAACAAACTGTAAGTTTAATGTGTTTATTTACTATAACTAAATGCATTTAAAAAAATTGGATATAATTTAATTGCATTTAAAAATATTATACATGTGACATTTAAATGCAACAAATGTATAATAACCCCCCACCCAAAAAAAAAAATATTGAAAAAACTAAAAATTTAAATATAAACGGACTCTGAATATAAAGACAGCGTGATACTTATATATGCAATAACATAAAATTCCTGTAATATTTAATAGAATTAATTAATTAATCGCCGTATAATGTAATTTATGGTTAAATATAGCAAAAAAATTCAATAACCACAGTATAGTATATACTGAGCGTAAATAGCGACATGACAGCTGTCATAAGAACAAACAGCCACTTACAGCTGACTATGAAAGTCTCTCAAAACAGCTGCCAGATGCCTCACAATGTGGAAACTATTCACAGGGGTTCTTACTAAGAATTTTTTATAAACTAAGTTCGGATTATATATCTCACTTATTTATTTATACATCTTGCAGTATTAAGTGACTCTAAGCAACTCTAGTGTCTCAGATACGGCTAGTCAAAGTTTTATTTTTTTTTTCTTGTAAATCAGTTTGGATGTTTGAGCCTGTTGACAATGAATTGTTTTTGGGTTGCAGTGTTTCAGACAGAATTCTTGTCACTGAAGTCAGTAATACAACAAAAACTTTTTGTAAGTAATTATTGATTTACTGCATCATCCCCCTGTTAATAACTTCTACATATACTACACAACCCATACCATACTAAAGAGTACAGCTGCAACTAGTTAAAACATCAAACCAAAAGAATCAATCTTCTCTAATTGGCTTCTCTCTTTAATGAGAAGTCAAAAATACACTCAATTCATGTTCATATCAGTTCAAGTAGTTGTACTGAAGATGCATCAAATTATAATAGATTCCTAAATAAAGACTGAGGTGTCTTACTGTGCCTTATGTTAAAAGCAGTTTAGCAGATAACTAGGCACAGTGTAACCTAGGCAGTTAGTGAATAGACCGTGAGCGTGCAACCACAAAAAACCACCACCAACAACAACAAAAACGAAATGTAATTCAGATCTCTTTGTTCAGGCCTTCAAAAGGTCTTCTGATGCTTTGTTGTTACTGTAGACAAAGGGGAGGTGAGAAGTTGTGTTGACAATGACAGTAGTAGACAGGCTGCAAACACCGAAGAGGATGCTTGATAAACTAGTGACGGAACCGTGTGTGTGTATGTCCGGCCCGGGCACGGCTGGACGATGCGCGGGTAAACAGGTTCTCAGTCGGGTCCTTGGTGTTGTAGTGACTCTCACAGCAGCAGCTGGTTCCGTGTATTGTTCTGGACAGAGGGAGAAAGCGTCACTGCCGACCGTGTGACATCTCTCCTGGGTTGTCCCCCACATGACCTGGAGAGACATCACCTTCCCCTCTCACACACCATTCATCTCAATACATCAGATCCACCGCCACTGCTTCCAATGAAATGTCATTAATGCTGCCATGGCAACCCGATATAAATACAAAAACAAGGAAGGATTGATGAGGTCGTATGCTTTTCCGTACTGTAAGCTACATTTACAGTTATTACAGTTTTAAAGTTAAGGTTAGCAGTATAAATAACATTTTAGTATAATATGTTAATATAACATTTACTCCCCCTCATTTTAATCCAAATCTGACGCTTTAATATTTTATTGTACATAATTATTATTATTATAATTTTTTAGACATACAAAAACTAATTATTAAAAAAAAAAAAAATAAAATAAATAAATATATATATATATATATATATATATATATATATATATATATATATATATATATATATTTTTTTATATATATATATATTATTTTTTTTTTTCATCTAATAAATTAAAATAAAGCAGTCTTGATGAGCCATAGTTTTATCTCAAGAACATTAAAAAACAATGTGGTTCTGTTTTTCTTCTAGCGAGACCAGCACCAGACCAGAACTAACTAGCTTAAACCATCTTAGGCTGGTGTGGAAATGCTTATCTAAGCTGGTCTTTTTAACAGGGTGTGCATCTCTCGTATATAATTTAAGCATGTGCTGTTGGGACAGGCTTATGGAAAGATGTCGATACACACGGGAAAATACACAACAAGCATATAAATAAACACACACTCAGTACGTTCTTTACGTGACACACCTTTAAACAAAGTACCAGCTGCTAATTTCTCACTTGTTAACTCTCACTTTCTTCCACGAGGTGCATCTTTGCAGCTGTCCAGACCTCTTTAGCTTCTTTTCTCAGGTACAGATCATGTTTCACCCCATATAGCATAAATAGTGAAAAACCACTTGGCCCATAGATAAAGAGCTCTGTATGCGCATGCCGGGGGGTCTCATTACCTCGCTCAGAGGTTCGACCCCATCATTAAACCCACAGGACCATTAAATGAACAATGAAATATTCGAAGCCCTCTTGCCCTGCGGTTTCAGCAAAGGTCAATGGCTGTCTGTCAAGACTGACTTAATAGCAATTGTGTTTACAGGCGTATCAGATGTATCCCCTCACCCCAAATCTGTCAGTGGAAGACTGAAGGAGAAGTTCAGAGCTTTCAGGAGGCTGTAAATCAAACATGTTGCTATCCGTGTCACTCGGGGTAACGAATTATGACTTCACGACTGTATTAGTGCTGGGAGGTACTGTGATTTGGGAATATTACTTTCAATGGTTTGCGCACGGATATATTTACAGTGTAAACCAAAACAGGCCAGCGCACACACACTGGGAGCACACGTGCTGGCAACTTTACACTTCCAGTTCGGTTGAACTAATTAAAGGAGAAGTGTGTAATTTCTACTCATGGATATGCATAAATTATGACTGTCCAAGCAGGTTTCCTAAATACTATCTCTGGCTGCCTGAACAGATACAGTAGCACCAGCCCAGACTCCTGTCACTTAATGAGTAAATGATGTTGGTATCAAGCAAACTGTATACTATGCTATATTATATATTATATATTAGGATTACACTTTTCTGGGAGAACAAACCTACGAATGGTTTATCTAAACTTATCTCTCGGACAGCAGTGTTTTAACATTGTCTTGCAAATGTCTTGAAAAATTGACAAAATCAGGATTGCTGATATATTAATTGTAACACAGGGCTTACTGAGATAGAGTGAGCAATCTCAGTTCAATGTGATTTTAATGTCAACAACCATGTAATTGAAACTAGGTTGTTAGTTTACATTGGATATCCTGAACTAACAATGAACATTTTTAAAGCACTTAATAGTCTTGGTTAATGATAATTTCTACACACACCAACATTCAGAAGTAAGATCTTTTTTTTTAAGTTTTATCAAAGCTACATTTATGCATTTAATATCATTTAATATTTATCTAAAATGGCAGTAATGTAAAATGTTTTTTTTTAATAATTGAAAATAACATATTTAAAGATATATTTATTCATTTTCAGCATCATTGCTACACTCTCCAGTGTCACATAATCCTTCAGTAATCTTTCAAATTTGGTCTAAAAAGTTCAGCAATGTAAAAAATAAAAATAAAAATTTAATTAAAAATATAAATATATATTTTTTGCATTTGTGTCAGTAAAAATTAAAGAAAAATAAATAAATAAAAATAAAATATATATATATATATATATATATATATATATATATATATATATATATATATATATATATATATATATATATATATATATGAAAAAGGTAATAATAGCATATTTACAAATTCACATTAACTAAATGCTATAAAATTGTTTATTGTTACAAGTTAATGATGCTATACTATATGTGTGTAAATGTATCTTTTAAATTATTTGAAATAAACAGTAAATAACACATGCATCACTTTATTTTACTGTAGCCTGTACTGTGTCCTACTCATCATGTATTTACTATAGTATCTTATGCATAATTACAAGAAACTAAGCCTAAAGCAAACCCGGTAACACTATATATGTTAAGGTTTCATTGTTACACATCACATGTAATTACTATAGTATTAATCCTAAACCAAGCCAACGTTTTAATTAATATTGCTTAAACATATAATTACACTGTAACAAGGACTCCTTAAAAACGGTGTAACCCCAAACTCTAACCCTAATTATATAGCAAGCACGTGCTGTTATTATAATATTACGCCGTACTAATTTGTACACTAAAATACGATTACTAACGTTGCGGTTGAAGCCAGGCGTTTAAGGCTCGCTTCTAGAAATGTAAGCGACGCCGGCCGATCGTTCGCCTAAATGGGACACATTCGCGCAATACGATCGCCTTGGCCCACAAAATGGAAACTACAAAGACACAAACAAATGGAAATGAACATGATCTTATAAGAGCATTACTAACGCTCATTACTCTCCATTTCAAACTAGGCCTCTCTTCTATCTCTTCACTGTACAGCTTGGGTTTTAGCACATGCCTCAGCAAATTGTGCTGCGTTGTCTTGAGTTACATGTAGCACAAGTCGACGGAAAGAATACGAGATGAAGACATTCGATACAAAAGAGCCGCTCGGAAAGAAGTCTTGCGATCATGCTAGCGGACCCTTGAGCTGTACTGACTAAAGACATAAAGAAATTTCTTATCCGGTGTGTGTGTGTGTGTGTGTAATTCTCAGAGCAGGAATGATTTCACACCAACTCCTGGCCTGACGTTTCTGACTCCCCCCCCCTCTCTCTCCCAGTTTCCGCTGAGGTCTTTTTTTAAAAGCTTTTTGCTTCCTAAAAGCACCGCAGACCGCATGGGAAATTCCTCTCCTTTTCCCTCCATACAGGGTCCAGTCAATAAAATGAAATCCTCTCTCTTTTTTCCTCTCGACACGCACACACACACACACTTTGTAAACATTTCGTTCATTCATTCCCCTGCACACACACGTAAAGACTCTCTCGCTGAAACACTATAAGGCATTTTCCACAAGTAGGGTACAAGCTGCACAAAACCCATGTGGTTTATTGTGAAATGTATTAAATATGACAGATAAAAAAATATTGTCCAAATGCGGTTAATCTAGTATATTAGTATTTTATTCTAGTATTTTAAATACATAAATACAATAAATGCATAATCTCGAACGTATGCAGCATCTAATAATAATGTGAACATAATCTGCTAATTAATTGTAATAAAAAATGTTTTAACAAATTTATGTAATTATGTACTTAAACTGTATAAATGATATATACCTTAATTAATTGAATTATTTTTTTAGTGCTGTCAAAAATAAAAGTTATTATTATGTATATAAATACACACACATGCATGCATATATTTAAGAAAAATGTGTTATCTTGAAATATTAAATATATATAATATAATATATGGAAATATTTTCACTATGCAGTTTATGTGTGTGTGTATTCATACATACATAATAAATATACACAGTTAAAACACATTATCTAAACAAAAACTTTTATTTTGGATGCGATAAATCACTAATGATTGATAGACTGCACTATTATAATTGATCATAATTCATTTTAAAAAATGTATTTATAAAAACTAATCTATAAACTGAGTTACCTGTATGTAAAAACTATTCAGTAAACTTTGTCATGTTTTTCAGCACGCACACACTTGAAGACGAAGACCGCTCAGAACAGAGCGCTCTGAAGATTAAAGCTCCGGACCAGACTGATAAAAATCACGAACGTTCAGATCGAATCTGATTCAATTTTCCTTTCACACTCCACATAACCCCCTGCCCTGTTTTTGACCATTAGGTAACACATGGTTCTTGGTGGCTCTCGCTCTCATTCCCTCCCTCATTTTGTTATTAAATACATATCTTTCCCACGCTCCGTCCACCTTTGTCTATATATTGTAATAACAAATTAGTTCCGTTGTACTAGATTGCCCTTTCTGTTTACTTACTTTCTGATGAAGCACTATTGTTGTGTTGGTGTCAAGACTTCTGACCCATTTGTATGAGAAAGTACAGAAAGACATGATAACATTAAGGACAAGTTGTTGTTGTTTTTGGTACTAGATGAGAAATTGTTATCGGAGGCTAGTGTTGCAGTCTGGAAGCATCTCTGTAATAAGAGCCATTCCCTGAAAGCCAAAGCAGTTAACAACCACGGCGCAACTGATACATTCGTAAAGCTTCCAGATATTCTGTGATGGGTTGAGGGAATACAACAACTCATTTGGATTTGGATTCATGCCTTTGCGGGCTTTAAATCAACCAGGATTGTTAGAAAATCTCAGCTTCGTGATCGGAGAAACCTGTTACGTGATACTGCATCAAGAAGGGAGTTAACAGCAGACGGAACATCCAAGACTTTTGGATCCTTTCCTTGTGACCTTTTGCACTCCTCTTGAAACCTCACCTTGACCTTTTTTCTTCTAAAACAAACAAATAAATGCTTAAAAAGATGCTAGCTAGAATATGTGGGACGACGCATCTGAACAAATACGCAATTTAACCATATAGAATCAAATTAAGCCTTTGTTGTACAATATGCGCTGGAAAATAAATCTGTCACAAATTATTTAATTTCATCAGTAGTCAGGAGATTAAGAAGGGCATATTGATGTAGGAAACATTTTAAAAATGTATTAAAAACTATATTACAATAATCTACTTCAAAAATTAAAGTAAATGGCATAAAAGCAATCCATGTGACTTTAAATTAAATTAAATTAAATTAAATTAAATTAAATTAAATTAAATTAAATTAAATATGAATGTAATTAAATATTAAATAAAAAAATGAAATAAAAATTATTTTTCCTAATACATAATTTCCATTTAGACTCAACTCAAATACTTTGTGTATTGGAAACCTTACTGAAAACTTCCCATAAAATAAGATACTAATATGAATTATAAGTTACTCAACACAATGCTGTATAATATACTACTTAAAACAAAAATACATTTAAAAAAGTAATAAAAATATACTACTTATTCCACTATACTAAGTCATTAACCTAAGCTCAAATTCCTCTATTAATCTGTAAATCTGTAAATATACAATATTAAAAAGTAACAAGTGTCCTCTTATCCCAAAAGCCTATAAAATAACACAATTGCAAACATGCACGCTGAGAGCTAGAAATCCACAAAACATTTAGAAATCGAGCTAGAGTGAATGTCGAAAAAAAAAGATTTTCAGTGAACAATTACTTCAACATTATTACTCATTGAACATATTAAAATACATATTACAGATTTACACTCTCTAGGAAAGAAAATGCTTTCTAGTAGCCCAGCTCTTTAATCAGAGATTCATATGACGAACAGCAAATAACTCCTCATATTAATAACTCTTTTAGCTGTAATGCACAATCCTCTGTCGAGGAGCACAAAGCCACAAAGCTCTTCCGTCATCAACCTGCCCCAAACCATCATCTGCCCCACTGCACTGATGGGCTATGCATTACAAGAGCTTTTAGCGAGGGATCACGTAAAGATCCCCTGCATATTTGTGATGGTCCCTTACTATGGAATGTGCATAATTGTGTCTGTTCTCTGTGCGTGGCCCACGACGCTTTTCAGTGCCAGTCCAATTCGTCGGCTAGAAGGGGCGTGCGTTCGGACGGACATGGACAGCTGCACTGCCAGCATGGCATACACAAGCCTTGAATGGCATGATTTGGCACACGTGCATCATCACGTACACCTAGGTATCATTACAGATACGCCAAGGTTAGATAACAAAATCTGATGGGTATATGCACCAACCCCTGTGCCAGTAAATGTCTATCAGTGGTGTCCTAAGCCATCATGAGGGCATTGCGGAAAGAGAAGGGAAAGGAAGGGAGGGAAAAATTTGGCATGGATGGATGTCAAGGCCTAAATAGGGCCTTGATGGTCTCAAGGCTTATTTCCTTCATTATCCCAATTACAGATCAATCCTTTCGTCAAGAAGAGCAGTAGGGCGCATTGGAAGCTCCCAAAGGAAACGGATTGGGGTCTGTCCAAGAACAAGCTTTCATTTCGGTCTGTTACATCATCTGGCTTATTTCAGCTAATAACTGTGTAATGATATCACATGTTTTACGAGCTGGCCAAACTGGTCAAAATGACGAGGATCAAGCCTTGCGGTTTGACTGTGTGAGAAAGCCAAAAACATTCATAAATCTGTGTGTGTGTGTGTGTGTGTGTGTGTGTGTGTGTCTAGTCATGCACCTGCTGCAGCTGCTGCTAGAAAAATCTGCTGGTCAATAGATCTGATCAGTCCTAGTGTAGAATCTAGTCCTGATTAAGGGTTGGCTGGTTAACATGACCAAGTTAACCCCTGCTGGTAGGTGTTGTTGTTATTATGAGGCAGAATAAAAGTTTCAATAATGAATCGCTTAGAATATGTATTTCTTAGTAATGTGGTGTTTTTGAAGTGACTAAATAAAATTTGATAATTAACACCATATATCACAATATCATTTATCTTTATCCCTCTCACAAAATGGGCATATTAGAGAGAGAAAAAAAAGAGTTTACTTCACTAAACTGATGGTTATTTATTTATTTATTTATGAATTAATTGTAAAACAGTATATATATATACTCTCTCTCTCTCTCTCTATATATATATATATATATATATATATATATATATATATATATATATATATATATATATATATATAAGATATATATATCTTAGGACATCTTTTTTGATTAACTGCTGTATATATATATACAGTTATATCACTGTGGATCAGTTTATTACCGTCACTGAAGAAAAAAAAAGAAACAATGATGCAAATTAAATATAGATAGGACAATATAACATACTGTATATACAATATATATAATAATATAAAATGTTACCCTAAAAGTTAAAAATTTGTGACAATTTAAATAACAAAACAACTTTATAGAAACAACAGTTATCATAAATGTTAGTAAAAATATTGAAAAAGTTATATATGGATCATTTAAAAATAATAAATAATTAAAAATCAGAAATGCAGCATGAATGGCTCAAATGACCGGTTAAAAACCCCCTCATGAAATACTTCTTCAGTCAATCATTTGTGAGCGGTGAACCTGTTATGTCTCCCAAACACATCATTTTGCACCTCTTTCCCTCACGTTGTTGTTTATGGCATGCGAAGCTGAGACAGGAAGCACTTTTTGTGAACAGGATGCCCCCTAAACACCACACTCCCTCTCAGCAAATAACTTTAACACTTTGCCTTCCCGTAGCCAAACACAACCACCGCACACACTTCCCTTCACACGGGCCTTTCCTCTGCAGAAAAAGTCCTGCGTGTCGATATAATTAAACTAAGCTCTATTAGTTCATCTCCTGAATCGCTAAACTAGTTGGATTCGGTAAAAATAGAAGAACTCAAAGGTCAGCGGTAAACTATAACATTTGCCACGTACTGTTGTGATGACTGATGCTACATCCCCCTTTCTCTTTGAACACAGACAGAAGGAAGTCTCTTGTAATGAGAACCTAGTAGGAAGTCCGTGTAAACGTGCGGTAATGCCTCACTTTATCGCCACGAGGAAATGATGGTGCTATTCTTTCACCTTTTTGCCAGTTTTAGATAGCAGTTACGGCATGAAGCGATTTTTCCACCAAAGGAAAGGCTTTGATTCCAGTAACAAGGCCACTTACTCAGACCATCATTAAGAGCAAAGGATATGCACACACACTCGCTCGCTCACTATTTATCTCTCTGATGACTTTTTCTCTTTCCCTCTCTCACACGCATAAACACACGCTCCATTCATTGTCTTTCCCCTAAGGTGGAATGAATGAAATAAGAGGCGAATGAGAGAGAATCAATGCAACGCAAATTGAAAAGACGAGACCACCCACTCTCCTTTCACAATCCTCCCTGCCGTATATCCTAATTCAGTTCATTCCCACTTTTTGCTCAGGAGGCATGAATAACCAAACACACACACACACACACACAAACAGCCCGAGGAGGAGGGGGGGCCGTAACAGGATGTTGTTTGAGCTCCATATCCTGTTTTTTCCCTTTTCCCAACGAGCAACGACACTGCAGGTGCAACGTGGTGATCACCCCACGCCACCCCCCTCCTTTTTTCCATCTTCCGAACTCATCTCGCTCCGCCATGTGAACGCTCTTTATCTACAAAACACATACATCTTCTGCCGTTTCTAGCACAAACTCACATAAAAGCGACTACCTGCGATTGGCCTTGGTTCTTGGAACATTCTATCCGTTTTTTGGCATAGTTTTATCATTAATGCAAATTAAACAAAAAAAAGGTTTTAAAAAAAGAAACTAAGATATGAATAACAATAATGATGCATGCATATTTTACCAACATGTCTGCATTAACATTCCTGTTGTTTTCTGGTCATTTTGACTTTCGGCTGAAAATTACACACGGTATATCCACTTCCTGAAAATATTTGTACTTTTTTGGGAATTGTTTAATCAACTTGTTTCCTGGTCTGACCATTTATTTATTTAAACATAGATAAAATAAATTGATTGCAATCACTTACCTTAAAAAAATTAATTCAATTAATTATTTACAGAGTGTATGCATAATGCATAATTGAAAGTTCACAAATGATTTTTTGCAAAATAACACCAAATAATAAATATATTTTGAGCATAGGACAGTGTTAAACATGAAAAAGAAAAAAGTTTAAAGCTGTACAAAAAATACTGCAATGACAATGTTCAATTTAAAAAAAAAAAATCAAATAAGTGTCTATGAGATGAATCACATTTAAAATTTTGAAATGATGGAATGGGGAAAAAAACTAGAACCATATACAATTACTGATTTTATTATTTAGTTACTGAACATTGCAGAAAGAAAGAAGCATATATAATCTCATAGGACCTGATAGGTCTGTTCTGAAAGGTTTATACATTACTTCTTGAAATAAATTTTTCTGTGGAGAAAACAAATGGGATTCTTGCTTCCAGAATCCCACTGTTGAACTTTATTGGGTAGTGCATGCTGTTATATACGTAAATTAGTCATGCAAGTTTTTCCGTGACTGGTTGTTACCTTATGTAAGGTCCTTATGTCACATACCTTTTGTACAGATATTAAGAATAGCCACTGAGAGTTTTTTTTTTTAACAATGTCCCATAAGCATAAGTCTCATAAGCCCCCTGGTCTCTCTCAACATGCTTTTCTGTTTGAGCGGTCTGGCATGAGAACCGGACAGTTTGATATAAAGGTCTGCGCAGACCTTCTGTCTCGGGTCAACGGGTCTTTTGTACTGCAATCAATTTACAGTGTCTCGCCTGAAAAGCAGCAACGGATGTAAAATGTGCATTAAAACCGTCTTTCACTGGAGGCCCTAGTTTTTAAAAAAAATATAATTTCAAATTCAACATGAACAGGTCCAACAAAGCACCCTCCTCTGGATTACGTAAACGCATAAATATCCCAAAAAGCACGAGTTCAGCTCAGGTAGATGGCTTTAATGATCGCAAAGGCTTAAAGACGACCACCTCCCCCCATTTCCTCAAGAAAACGAGGGGAGAAAAAGGCGAGTGAGAGAGCTGCACTTCATTACAAATCATTCTCCCGTTTTTAAGTGCAATCATAACAGTTTCCATGACATCATCAGCTGTCAGTATGGGAAGCCGGTCCTTTATATTGTGAAACCCAAACCAGGGCACAGAGAGGAAACCGGCTCCCTCACGCTACGAGAAGTCCCACTGAGAAACGCACTCACAATGATGAATGTTACACATGCGTGTAAAGGTGTGAGTGCGTGCGCAAAGCCATGGAATAACATTAATAGCTATGAAAATTCAAACAAGGCCACTCAAAGGTCACCATATACAGTGCGTTGGCATGAATGGCCATGAAACTTACGGAGGCGGTATGACCAAAATCTTCTGTCATAACAGTATATCACACGATACAGCTTTGTTTACAGGCAATTATAACCGAAAAAGTTTTTACACTGTATGTTACATAACTATGATAGCTGTATACTGTAGTCCCTTACTTTTAAGAAATGTGACTGGAACCAAAAAGGTAGGCCTAATATTAATCAAAACAAGCGATTTGGTCTAATATTAGTGCAAAACATCTTCACATTATACAACACAAAACAATAAAGCAATATATACTGTATATATGTGCTCTTTTTCGCACACTAATTTTGTATTTAACATACTAAACATTATTTTTTAGTACTTCTTAAGATAAACCATCTAAGTGTACTCAACTGTGCTATTTTGAGACAATATATGAAATAAAATGCACTTTTAACCTACTTTGTGTTTAAAAATGCATTTATATTACACTTTGAGTGTACTATTGTATAACATATGGTTTTAAGTGCGCTACAAGTGGTAACAAAATACATTTTTAAAAACAAAGGTAGCATGTTAAAAGTCAACACAAATAAATGGGGTTTTCTTTCATAAACAGACAAACGCAGATTAGCTATTTCTACAGGCACATGTGAAAATGTCACCTTCATCAAAAGAGCTGGCGTGCAGAGCATATTTTAACACTTCCTCTGGACGTCTTGTGTTTATGACCCCTCAATCTGTGAATTCTCATAAGTAAGAGGAAACAAGCTGAAGTTCCACTGCCAAGTGGGTAAACAGAAAAAAAACTTGTTTATATACACTTGAATGAATTTGTTTTCTCATGATCTTAATGCTTAGATGCCTTTATTTGGTTTATTTGGTTTATATGATGTAGAATGTTTATGAGTACCTTTCAGCTTGGTTCATTTCTTAATTCTAAACCAATTCTACTGACTAGAATCTAAGTGTATTATAAGCTACAGAACACGAAATGCTCAATAAACACCACGGCCATTATATTCATTCACCTCTTTAACTCAGTTAAACCTCCTCACGTCCTTTAAAATGTATTTAAAAAACGCAAAGCATGCTCATACTTCTGTTTATACAGAAACAGAGGTGAAGGTCTCCTTTAGTGAACGGATCCTCTTGCCCTTTTAGCTGGATTTAGTTTTGAGAGTGTGTGAAAAAATATCTGTTGAGGTCTAGAAACATAGGCCTTGAAGTTTGCTATAAATACCTCCTCTATCCGAAGGGGACATTATTTAGCTCAAGATCATGGGGGGAGGGATGTGCGTCAAAAAACACACAACGCATCAAAGCAGGTGTCCGTAAATAGGGCCCGTTATATTATTCCGAACACACAGAGGCCACGGGAGTTCATCTTCTCTCACTCCCCTCTCTTCCCATCGGGGTTTTTGGACAGACAGGCTTTAATTTTGGCATGTTTTGTCTGTCGTCTCTGCTGTTTTTGGCTGTCTGTATTACGTGTAATGACCTCAAAAAGTTCAATGAGTTCATGTGGCCGCCTTACCATATACACTAGCTCACAATGCTACGTGACTGAAGCCTAAACCCCATTCTGCTATAAAAAAAAAAAACCCAAGCTTTTGATTAAACACTGGAGCCCAGCCATGTGTCAAATGTCCTCTGCTGAAGCCCACATCTCTCAAAGTCTTTTCATTACGGGATGAGACTAAGAAAAGGCATTTCTGAAGTATAAAATCTGTTTTTATCGAGCCCCTTTCATTAAGGTCACAAAATCAGTCAACTGTTATCTAAAATATTCGCTAAAATCTATTCAGACCAGCAGAAATGCATGTCTGTACATCCATTCTCTCAAAGCTAGTTCTAAAGAGAGGAAAAAACACATAGAAAAAAAGCTTCAAAGGTTATTCTGTCTGCCTCACTTCTCGTTGCTGCAGTTTTATTCATGGGTAAAATTAAGTCAAAACTTCCATTTCATCCCCTGAACCTGCTGGATGAATGGACTGTCCTCAGCTGCACAGGAGCATTGCAAAAGAAAGAAAGAAATAAACATGGGTAAAATAAGGGTAAAAAAAAAAAAGGCTGACAAAAAGGCAAAAGGCCCCAAAGTCCTCAAGCAAAACACTCACTTTACTCTTTTTACAAAGCAAAGGCAGTTAAAAAACAAACTTGCTGTGCATTTACTGCCAGGTCCAGTCCACACTGTATACAAACATTTTCTACACACAAGCAGACATGAATAGCAGTGTACAGTAGCATAATAAAAGCAGTAACGCTAAGCTCACCCAAAAAAATTCTTGCTCCAAACCAGTGCTTTCTTTCTGGAAAACACACAATATATTTTAAAGAATAATGTCCGAACAGCATTAAAATATAATGTAACTGAAAAATAAAATTAGAAAAAATTTTAATGTTAAAATTAATAAAATTTAAACCAAAGTACTGCTAAAACAAAAAGTAAAAAAAAAAATCAAAATGTAATTATTAAAATTCGAAATATTAATATGTACAAATGATACTAAAATAGGACTGACATCGAAGCGATGCATTTTATTCATCTTTGTTTTTAATTATTTATAGTATTTAACATCGTAGCCTATAAAAATACTACATTTTTGTCATACATTTTGTCATAGTTTAATACTATCAACCTAACTGAGATGGAATTATATACAAATCATTATATCGTTAAATTACAATATCCGACCAAACTTATACTTCGGTTTAGTCACTGTAGACTGTAATTGAACTGCTTTAAATTGGGAGCAGCTTGTACCTTGGGAAGCGCCGTCAAAGTGGCTTCCCAGCACTCTATGACAGATTTAAATATATTTGTGAACTTAAAATGCCTAAAGGAGTCTCAGATTTGGATAGAAACGTTTCATGACCCTCTGTAACCCCCTCCAACACGCGGTGATTTTCCCCATCAGGTTTTTACGGCATCGGAACAGGAACAGACATGTCCTCACATTTCCTTGAATTCTTTATCTGTGGAGATTCATAGGATCAGTCACATGAACGTGCAGACGGAGCTTTGTGATTAATTAAAGCCATATTCTTATATTCTAGTAAGAGGAGATGAACTAATCTGAATTCATTCTTTCTGAGACCACTTGGTTGACGCAGATCCCAGCAGAACAAAACGTCACCAATGGCTTAAGGGCACGTTTTTTTTATTGTACAGTACAGGTGACAAGTTTAGTCAGCATGTGGGTACCACAGAGCTGGCACATAGAGACCTACTCGCACGGAAAGGCTGAAACCCTTTTAATTAACACGCAGACGAATACACATCTCCTTGAGACGCAATTTCTGCTGCCTACGGTGTGGCTCGCCATTTTCCTGTCGAAGACCAAGAGGAGAAAAAGAATAGGCAAACCACAGCAAACACAAAGCGTAATAATTATATGACGACCTCCTGTTGATTTTTGATCAAAGAACTCTTTTCTGCTTCTCTTTTGATGTTGCACTGATTTTTGCTAATAAAAAAAAAACGAGCCACTAGAAAGAAGCATGTACTGCAACAGCGATCCAAGGCTCAAATTTGCAATCATTTCAATTTCAATAATCTCACTCAGAAAGTTTTTTAAGTTTGAAATCTATTGCGTGAAACTGCCGTCCAAGTTTGCATTAAAAGCGCTACAAGCTATTTTTTTTTTACTTGATGATATGCTACAGATAAAACCAGCCAATCGGAAGCCAGTCGTTTTGCAGACACGGCTCTAAAGGGTATGTTGACAGCCGAAACAGCTGAAAACGCTTACTGCACCTTTAAGCAAATCTCAAACGCATATTTTGCATCCCCCACCTCTAAAAATACTTGGCTGGCTTTCGGACAACCTGTGAAGATGAAAACTGCCTGAGAGAGAGCGAGACGTTGAGATGATCATGAGTCTGGTTCTCGGTCCAGCTTCTTGTCACATCGACTAAAAATTAATTGGAAAGTTATCGGTGTGACCACAGAGGGCATTCTGGGAAGTCATAAGATCACAAAGCCTGGCATTTTTTCATACTTGTTCTCTCATTATCATTATATAAATCTGGACAGTTTATTATATGGTTAAATTTCTTATTAGCTTAAATAATACTAGAATATTAGCCATTTATTAGTGCTAATTAAGCACATATTAATGCTTTATTCTACACAACCTTATTCTAGATCCCTTATACTATCAAATATCTAAACTTAACTACCTTACTAACTATTAATAAGCAGCAAATTAAGTATTTATTGAGGAAAAAGTCATATTTAATAATTAACAAGTGTTACCGAACATTCTATTAATCAAGTAATTCCATAAATGTTTGAAAGAAACACAACTTTTATCAATATTAATAAGAAACGTTATTTGAGCACCAACTTGCCATGATTTATGAAGGAAATGTGTATTAATTTTAAAACGTGTAATTTTTGTTCATTAATAGAAAAAAAGTATGTTAACAATCAGGTATGACTTTATGAATTCATTCTTTTTCCGGTTCCACAGAAGAACCCTCTTCAGATGACGATAAAGTGACAAGAAACTGATCAAACAGCACTTGAGAAAAGAAATTAGGACAAATGAGAAATAAAGTGAACGGTGTAGATGAAAGATGTCTCTTATTCAACCGCCATGAAATATAGCATTTTCAAAGGGCTTGCGCTGAATATTTTCACTTGTACTGTCATCTCTTGGTCACGTCCACTGTCTAATGTCGAATCTTATAACATACGATGGCTGGGAACATTCATTTGGATAAATGAAGCAGATGAAGTGGAGAAATTTGGGTAGCATCCAGCGGTCATCTTTTTGAAGGAGGACACTCGAGGACAGAAATTTCCAGAAATTGAAAAAAAAAAAAAAAAAAAAAAAAAATAAAGTCGGTTCTCACATGTTTCAGGATTTCCTTAACATTGTTTTTGCATTTTTGGTGTTGTTGGTTGAATTTTGACATTTGAAAAATTAAAAAAATAAAGTTTTTAAATTAGGACAATCCCTTAATTAATATTAATATTCTTTTGCATTCATAAATTTTTGATCTTCATTAAGGAATTTTTGCAATGTTACACTAAAATGCTGAAAATAAAGTAAAGTCAGCATAAAGGCAGATTTTTACCTTTTAAATGACATTTCATTCATACTGCATAAATGTTTGTGACATCCAACAAAATGTAAAAATACTGAAAATGCCACATTGGAGAGAGGTTGGTGTCTGGGGGGATCTAGACATGGCCTAGTCAAGTTTTCAACCCCAATAATAATAAAAGATATATATATATATATATATATATATATATATATATATATATATATATATATATATATATATATATATATATATATATATATATATATATATATATATTCATATTCTGACCCGTTTTAATGTAGCATACCAAAAAGAAACAGCAAAGATATAAGAGAACTTTTATGTTTGAATCAAACAATATAACGATTACAGGCAAATCAGCAGTGTTATCCATTCTGTATACAGTGGTCACAAGACAAAACAAACAACCAAAAGAAAAAAACTAAACAAAAACACACACACACACTCATACACATTCATCATCTCCACCTTACAAAAATGATACGAGAATAAAACCAGAAGCCCAGAAAGCAAAGCAACAGACCCCCGCCACTATCTGAAGCCTGTGGAAAGCAAAGCTTGTCTTATGACACAGCAGCGTGGGTTTTGTAGTTTGTTTTAATGTAGGAGTTGTTTTTTTTTCTTTTTTCTTTTTTTTATAGAGAGGCACAAAAATCAGGCTTCCGAGTCACAGTGAGGCTTTGAAAGAAGTGTCAGCTACGTGTGTTCAGACTTTTATATAACGCTCACATGCAGACATGTACGCACACACACACACACACACACACACACACACTCTCGCAAATGGCCACACGCTCATACCTGCACACCACCTTAAAATTAAAAAGAAATTGTCAAGTTTCCAATGAGAAAAACAGCAGTTACAACACATACAGAAACTGCAGAACACCTCATTACTGTTAATACATATGCACTGTGTATAATAATAATAATAATAATAATAATAATAAAATAATGATAATTATAATATAATAATTTCCAGTTGGATTGCAGTTGAAAAGAATGAGAATTTTTTTTGATTGGCTCAGAAAAAAAAAGAGGTCTAGATGTAGCCAACAGACTTAAGATACCTTTTGCCCAAAAATCACCTTGGTTTAGACGAATAGCATATAAAGCACACAAGCGTTTACTCGCACTCGCTCACACACAGAGTTCATGGAGGGTATGTGAAAAGAGGTCTTTTCACTTCTGGCCTTTAACGTCTGATTCAGGGACAGCTCTGCGGGCCTAGACCCTCACTATAATGACAGCATTTATAAACTGATCCAAACTTAGCATTCAGTGACACAAATGCACCAATCAGTCTTTGCAAATTCAAGAAAAAAAAAAAAAAAAAAAAGAAAGATGCTCCATTCATCCACTTTAATAGCCATCACTCCTTACAGCCAACACAGAATATTGTCCTCATTCAACAAATATTTTTTGAGTATATATACATATCTAGATAATAGATAAATATATCTATACCTCTCTCTCTCTCTTTTTATTATTTTTTTTATTTTTTATTTTATATTTTTCGAAGAACCGGACGTTGTGGGTGTGGGTAACATTTCTGAATACTTTTAAGAATTACATTGAAGTGCCACTGGGGAAACTCAACAGACATCTAGAACAGACTCACCTGATGCTAAAACTGCTTTTTGGATTGAGAGGTAAAGCTGGAGGAGGACTGGGATTGAACGATAGATGAAGTTTGACTTGGGACTGTAAAACCTTTTTTAATGCACATGTATGCACATACAGGCAGGCGAAGAATTCTCACACACACACACACACACACACACACTCACACTCGTGTTCGTTCCCTCACATGCACCCACACATACATGCACACACGCGCTGAGATTCCTGTCCCATGCCCTACTCCGTGTTTTGCTAGAAAACGGCCCGCCCACCCTCAGTTTCGGTGTTCTTTCCCCCAGACCCTCCTGAGTGCCTGTGCACTGTTGGCTGCTGAGGTGGGCGTGTCTTACAGGTGTTAGTCTTGCTATTGGTGCTTTTTCTCAAATAGTCCCATCTTCCCCACGCGGCAACACATCGGTTTTGCCGAGAGGGACGTTCTCAGTCCCCGAGGATGCTCTTCACAAAGCTAGCGACGTCGGTGTCTTTGGAGTCATGGAGGGTGAAAAAGGGATGTTGCTGAAAAAGATATGAAACGTCAATATTGTGCCAAATGATGTGCTCAAAGCAAAAAACAGTGTAAGTGTAATACACAAGTAAAAAGGGCATGTTATATTAAAAAAATACATACGTGATTATACATATACACATAGATCTTTAATTAGAAAGCACAAAATTCAATATATATTCACTATGAGTGGATTGCAATAAATTTTTTTTTCATTTTTTTCATATATTGTCCACTGATTTTTAATAATAAAAACATTAAGTTCACTATTTGTAACTGTGAAAATGCCAGATAAACTGATAATACATATAGACAATACTTAAATGTACACTTTAAATAATGTATATTTAATAATGCGCATTATACTATACTTTTTTCGTATATACTATACAGTTTCTTGCATTAAAAATATAAAATTGTGTGTAAAAAATATATAAATATGTATTTTATAAAAGTATAGAACATTTTATATTTTTCCTTCTTATTGATGTACGGTTTGTTAAGATACAACTATTTGAAAAGCTGGAAACTGAGGGTGCAAAAAAAAAAAAAATTAAAATTGTCCAAATTAAGTTCTTAGCAATGCATATCACTAGTAGTGTTAATTTTAGTAGTTAACACACACACACACACACACACACACACACACACACACACACACACATACATACACATATATACACATATATACACATACACACACAAGTTTTAGATAAAATACAGTCAAGTGCTGTCAACTGCCAAACAGAATCAGACGAGAGAGGGTTCAAGTTTGCATTAAAAGCACAAGTCTGACACCTAAAGGCCAATCCAGGGAAGTGAAAAAAAAAAAAAAAAAAAAAAAAAAAAACTTTCAGTAACAAACTCACCATTAGTTCTGTGTAAGTCGGCCGCTCTTTGGAATTCTTCCTTAAGCTGAAACACAACCAGAGAAAATGCAACGTACACATGTTAGAAAACACAATACAAATTAGCAGAACTGCAGCAGGAACACACTAAAACCTCACTGCAAGCTGTGGCCTCAAGTACTTCCCCTCACAATGTGACAGAAAGGATGCAATCAGGGTTTCTACATCCTGTTCACTTTCCTAATATACAATGCGAAGTCAAGGCATGTATAGAGTGTGTGTGTGTGTGTGTGTGTGTGTGTCTCTTATGCTTACATTCAGAGTCATGATCATCCCACATACTCGAGACACTCAAGCGTCCTTTTATAGCATAATTTATATACTAATATATCGCGTGATGTAATCCCAAATAAGACTAATTAAATCTCTCAATGTAATCATATGGCATTTCTATTACAAACACTGAAGCGTCGTGGAGAGATAGGATTTAAGTGAACGCTGAGACAATGATTTACTCTACTGTTCAAATGTTTGAACAGTAAAAACAAATATTATTTTAAACCTTATGTTTTTAATCGGAGACAGTAATACGTTATGTTACAATTGATAATAACTTTTTTTATCCTAATATATTTAAAAAGGTAATTTACTTCTGACGATAAAGATGATGCTTCAGATAGAAATGTTAACTCTTACCCCGCCATTGACAAGTTTTTACGTCAATCCCTGTTTTAGGTGTATTATGCTAGGAAAAGCCCTAGCGCATGTCCTGAATGAGTTACGGGACTTACCAGGTCTACCGGGCTCGAAACATTTGTCATAAACGGAAGGATCAGAGACAATATAGGTCATAACATAAATCATATATATAGATCACGCATGTAGATGTATTCTGACCATTTTGAATCTTGGGCTAAGTAGGTTAGTCAGTGACGGAGATATGCCTTTACAGACCAAGAAACATCTCTAGGTATGTCATGGATAGATTGATAACTCAGCAATATGATTTTGAATTTGTGTGTGCATGATCTATATCTATCTATCTATCTATATATACACATATATGTGTGTGTGTGTGTGTGTGTGTGTGTGTGTGTGCATAAACGTGCGTGTCTGTGTGTGTCTGTTCTGTTTAGTGAATGCAATTTCAATTATTCATATAATTATTTATAGCTGAAAGAATATGACATCTGAACAGATTTTGCTTTAAACTGCATTACTAAAAAAACCAACATGTTGTATTTTTGGTCTGCATTCATTTTTGTTTGAAAGAAGATATATATGCATGTATATGCATACATGAAAATATTCTGAAGGCCGTCAAATTTAGGTGAAAAGCAAAATCAAAAATGGCAACTTTTTTAAGAACCGTTGTCGGGGAAAGAGTTAATATAAGTTTTTCCTAAATAAATAACAAATGCGATACATTTTTTAGGTTTATGTGAAATTAATTTTACTGTCACTTTTAAACTAAATAATGCACCCTTGAACAAAAGTTAAATACCTCAAACTGAACACTTTTTGTTTAAAGCACTTTTTGTATTTGTGATGCAGCCAGTGAAAGTGGCCAATCATTATTGTTGTACTCCGGTGTGTAGGTGTGCAACTGTGTGTAACAGCTCGCCCACCATTGTGACGTGAAGTCCACGAAATTGGGTGAGAAGCGTTCTGCAGGCAGCTGGGGCGACGGCTCTTCCACCACCTGCTTGAGCTGCTGAAATGGTGTTCCCCATGAGTCATAGGGAAACCTCAGAATGGCCAGCTCGATCTGACAAGACAGAAGACAAACACCTCACAGCACAACCTTCACAAACCATAAAGTGTCGTGCACATAAAGTGGCACTGATTGTTTTGATTTTTCATTGCAACAAACAGTAAATAACAGAGAATGACCTTTTTTTATGGTTAACTTACAAATAAAACACTTATTTTTTTGCAAAGTGATATTTAAAGCTGAAATTCTTATTCATATAAATGCATTTTAAACATTTTATATTGCACAATTTTTTTGTAAATCAAATTTAAACTATAAAACAAACGGACAGCTCTAAAATGAATACACATATTTGAGATACAGTGTTACAAATAAACAAACAATAACAATAAACAATAAAACAGTGTTGTAAATATAACATCAATATCAATTTTATTTATATAGCACTATTAAATACAACTGGGTCGACTAATGTGCTGCTCAATAAAAACCATTTCACGAAGACAACACAAAATAACGGCTAAAAAAAGAAACGGGACAGTAGAATGTTATACACACACACATAAGCTCACTCAGGCTTACCATTGTGATTCCTAAACTCCAGATATCAGACTTGACATTGTAGCCTTTCTGATTGGTCTCTGGGTTGATTCTCTCAGGCTGTGAATGAGAAAGAATTATGACCGATTAATATGATTGTGGGCAAAAGAGGAAGTGTGGTTTGATAAGTAGACTAGAGAGATAAGCAAGCCTGAGAAAGTGCCATAAAAAATATGGCACTTTTGCTCTTACTGTATTCTATTCTGTTCTTTATGACACAAGTCCCTCATTTAGATGTACACCATTAACTGATAGTGCTACATGAACACAGGCTGTGATGTGTGTGGACAGCTCACAGGAACATGCACACTTTATCGATGTCTCAGTATGGCTTTTGAATGAACACAACTAACTCATTACGAAGTACAGCAGACATTTTCATTATGTGAAATCACAGTCGAAATGCTTAAAATATTCACAAAATAACAAGAACTGCAGTTTCACTACTGACCCTAAATGTTTATAATATATAAAAAAAACAAATACAAATGTATCTTAATCTTCTTACAAGTATATATATATATATATATATATATATATATATATATATATATATATATATATATATATATATATATATATATATATATATATATTTTTATTTTATTAACCTGTATTACACATACAAAGACAACATTTGCTAAAGAAATATCCATATTCTCAACCTGAATATTTTGATTAATTTTGAAATGTATTGCATTAAATATCAACAGCTCATGTCTAATACTAAGTAAAGAAGACAGTTGTATTTATTTTAAGGTTAACAGTCATAATGCTTGAAATACCTAAATAGTAACTGCTTATAATACTAAAAACAGTTTGATAGTCAAAAAGTTTCAAACAACACAATTCTGCAGTTTAACTGGCCCTAAATGTTCGTAATATTTAGAAGACATCAATTAAAAACTGCATATTTAACAATTTTAATTATTTAAATACTTAAATGACAATATTAACAACTATACATTTCTTTTTACATATATATTTACATTTACATTTTATTTTTATTAACCTTATATAAATAAACAGCATGCAAAATGAGAATAAATAAATATTCAGATTAATGTAGAAATTGCAATAAATGTGCATAATAATGTTAAATGACCATGAAGATGTACATGGGGGAGAAAAATAATAATTCCAGCACAGAAAAATGAAATCTACAACTTTTCTTCTTGCTTACCGCCATGTACGGCTTGCAGCCAGCGTCCATTGTCTTCGCCACCGAATCCACAAGGTACCCACTGATGCCAAAATCACACATTTTCACCTGACCCTGCATGTTTATCAGGACGTTAGAAGGCTTCACATCTAAAAGGAAAACAGAAAACGTGAAAATCGTTGTTGGCGTTGTTAAAAAGCAAATATTCACTGCGTTTGAGCCGCAGCTCACCTCGGTGTATCACTGACAGGTTGCTGTGGAGATGCTCCAATGCTTTCACGATCTGCAACGGGAATATAAAACATCAGGCTCATTACAGATCTGCAGGACGTCAGGGTTACGCAGCCTTAAAATGCTCAGGAAGCGGGCATGCAATTAAAAATAAACATACGAAGCATTAAATCTGCACAAAATCAGGCGGTGCTTACAGAAACGGTGATCTTTCCCAGGATGTCCTCTGGGATGGTCATACCCTTCTCATGCACCTGTTTATAAAACTTATCCAGAGACGTGTCCATCAGCTCCATGCAGATCCACACGTCACCCTGACAACACAACAGGCCAATCAGGTTAGTGCTGGGATAACTTCAGACATAACAACCTGACATAAAAATTAGACAGCAGGAAATGACTAAACGCATTCCCATTGTAGGACTTCCTGTGGAACTTTTCTTTCAGATCAAAGTACAATAGTGGAGTTGAGAAACCGATTTAGATAACTGGGCTTGCTCAGCCTTTAGTCTGTACAATTAGCACTCTGTACTCCGGCATTAAATAGCGACGAATGCTAGCGGGCAAATGAGATGACTGCTCTGTGCATTTACTGTAGTGCGCCTGTACCTCTCTGAAAAGGGCTCCATAGAAGGTAACGGTATAAAAGCAGTCGACTGTTCTCATGGAGATGTCCAGATCCATTAGCAGCCGTTTCTGCTCCTGTGTGTTTACTGTGGCCCGGATTCGCTGTACAATAAAATGAGTCAGGAAAACAAGCAATAGCATTGTCAATGATGATAAACACCGTGTTCAGAAAGTGTTGAATACACACTATAGTTAGTTTTGTCTGTTAATGTAATGTCAGAAAATACATTTTCTATAGGAAGGACATTTTACTCAACTTGAGATGAATAATAAAAGGAAAAAATATTACGGACACGAATAACTAAAAAGGTTAACTTGAAGTATTTCACTTTTAGAGTTAAAGATTTAAGATTTATTTTTTCCATTTATTTTTTTTGGTACGCATTGATTTCATCATGTATTAATGCATTATTAAAATTAACATGAATAAAAAAATTAATAGCTGTATTTTGATCAACTAACATTAACAAAGAAGAATAAAAACTTAATAAATAAATGTTGTGTTCAATGTTCATTCATTTTAACTAATACATTAACTAGTGTCAATGAATGAAAACTTATTTTAAAGTGTTACCAAAACATTTTAAAAAAACACGTTACTGACCCCGAACTCTTGAAGAGTGGTTCATATCTTTTATTTCATTTTCTAATAAAGTTTTAATTGAAATAAAAATATTATTAAAACACAAAAAAACCTAAAAGGTTAATTTAAGGGAGAGTAACTTAAATGTATTACATTTTTGTGTTCTAACAAATTTTATGAAACCTTTTACACTGCTTGCTGGTTTACTCCAGCACAGAATAGCATTTTAAACAGGGATGTGCACTGCGAATGTAATTTTAAAGAAATGCTAGGAAAATGCTACAAGTAGGACGACTAAATCTTGCCCATTTCTGTTGAACTGAGACATTTAATTAGAGCAATACCGAGTACATGAGTCTGGCTAGCACAGGCCTGCATGAACTCACCTTTACTGCCATTATTACGCCGCTTGGGACGTGTCTCATCTTGTCCACCACTCCATACGCCCCTCGCCCCAACTCTCCAATCTGCTCCAAATCATCGGCCTTCACCACAAAGTTCTGTTCACAACAAAAACACACGTTTAAAGGCTTCACATAAACTTTATGAATGGTGAAATTGATGCGCGCACACAACGGAAGACGAAAGGAAACCAAAAAAAGTGGACAAATAGGAAAAAAAGAAGGCTGTATTCCAAAAAGAGTCATCTAAAAAGGAAAAAGATAATTGGCACAAATGAGCATAAGCTGATTGTTTCCTACGAAGAATGGAAGCACGCCATGCCCGATAACATTTTCCAATCCCTTTTTCAGCTCGCTATCGCTAGCAATCACAACAAATGCTTTAAACCTGGGGGCAATAACAACCCGGCTCCTCAGAAATTCTTCACAAAAGCTTGTGCGCTCCTATCGGACTTAATCAAAAATCTAGTGGGTTACTTACTCTTCGGGTTTGGTTGTAATACAAAAAGCCTCGATCTTTGCCAATGGAAAATTCCACTTATTTGATGAGTTTAAAATAAATATTTTTACAGCCTGAGAGGCAGTAAAGTACATTCCAGGCTGCCTACAATCAGACGTTTTCAAAAGGGCTGTAATGTGCACTGGGCCATTCTTTACAACCCGCCGGTCTTTCACCGAGCCAAGCTTTCGTATCAAGCCAGGCACAGGAGTTACATCACCATAAAAAGCAATGTAAAATATGACATTTGAAAAGATGTGTCAATAACCTCAGCGCGGGAATGCAAACGACAATGACACTTTGCATACAGGTGACCCGAGGACAGTTCCTCTTATATTGCTTTTTAATACAGATGAGGAAGAGATGCAGGTGAATTGAAACTATGAAGTATAAAAATATTTCCCATAGAGGCTACATTTTTTTATTGCCATGAACAGATTGATGCAGATTTATTTTTAATAATTAAAAAAAAGATAAGGGAAAAACAACAAAGGAAGACAGGAGACAAACGGACTGAAAAAGTGTAAGATGAAAATGCACAAGATTTTCCTTTTTGAATTAAAAAAGGATGATGAAACGCACCTTATCTCCAATAGTAACACAGGCTTTGGAGTCCAGGTCTCTCGGGGGTCTGTGCAACAAAAAAAAAAAAATCCAATTGAGTGTCCTTGCTTGACTCGGTAAATGACTTACTAACTAAAACCAGACTTAATTATAAAATTACAAATACAGACGGAAACACACTTTTAGCACCATTTCTGAATATGAATGTGCTCTCGATTACATCGAGACGAGAGTAATTATCTTAAACCTTAATCGGCATAAAATCTTACGCAGGAGCAGGTTGGGGTTTCTCAAACACCTCTTTTGGAAGCTTGAGTGGTGGCTTCTTTTTACCTGCAGAGGGAAGAAAAAAAAAGAAAAGAAAATCATCATTAAGCCCTTTTTAAAACATCCTTTTAACAGAGAAAATATTGTCTTGCAACAAAAGCTTCATGCGAGATAAACTCGAAAGGCCTGTCTAAACAAAAGAGGCATTCCGAAACCGTCCCAAGGGATATAGAGCCCTTTCCTTTATTTCTGCTCCCCATGGAATTGCGAGATTCCCTATCGGATGAGCACTTACGGTCAGACAGCGCAAGCGGCTCCAGATCCTGGCTGAGTAAATGCAAAAGAGCGAGAGAGTGCGAGGAGAGAGAGTGCAAGTGTGAAAGAGGGAGGTGAGACGGAAGGCCAGGTACGCTCTCTCCATCTGAAGCAGATCGGAGGCGCTTCCGCCACAGGCGGGACCCGTCATCGTGAGTGACACCAGAGCGGGGCAATCCGCATACCTGATGGCACAGGAACAACCCACACCCACCCGCCCGGCTCATTCCGGTCTGCTTAAGGCAAACAAAAGGTGCAATGTGCTCTGTATCACATATTTCAATACGTAACGGTTGTATAAGGATGTCAGATGCTGTACTTCTGTAACATTAAGTGCAGCAGCTTTCAATCTGGTATATAAATGCTGTCTGACTCATAGGCATGTGCGTTGAAATGCTCATGCATGTAGATGAGCAAAGCCTGAAAAGATTCAAACTTCATTTAAAAAGGAAAAAAATTAGCTATCTGAAATTGTAAAAGAATGTTTACTTAAAACGAGTCAATAAATAAAAGACTGGCATTATACGTGCAACTTCAACTTTTAGATGCAGCATTTCAAATAAAATTTAATTGCATTTTAGTTTTTGCTGTTGTTTTTTTTTTAACATTTAATGAATTCGAAGAAAGAAAAAACAAAAATAGAGAAAACAAAATCAAATAAATAAAATTTACATTGAATAAAAGTGAATAATAAATGAATAAGAGAAAAATAAATAAATGAATAAAACAAGGTTAAGACAAGCTTTCTGTGCCTTGCTGCTCAACAAACTGAATAATGTTTTGATAGCAACATAAAGCCACAGTAGAAGGTTTAAAGTCATTTCTGAGCCACTACCACCAAAAGAAATAAATAAAATAAAATTCAATTTAATTGAGCTTAAAATAAAAAATTACAAAATTAAAATTAAAATATTTTAAAATAAGTAAATTATATTCCTTATGCACAATGACCATGACCCATGTGCTAGAAAAATTAAACACACACACAAACACTACATAACACAAATACATTTAAAATTTAAATCAAATAAATAGAATAATAGTCAAGCAAGTCTTCAGCCTAGATTTTAAAAAAAAGAAATGGAAGGAGTAGGCTCTGTCATATGGCAACTTAATGACGTGAAATGAAACAAAATTAAACGAAATGAAACTTCTAAATAAATAATTATATATAAAAAAAGTTTCCAGAACTTTCTCCATCTGCCATTGGTCAGCCAAACACACAGTTCCGCCCCGAACTCGTGTAGGACTGCTCAAACAAACGGTGTTTAAAGCTTTCAGGATAGTCAACACACAAATGGTCTAATTATAGTTGGTCTCATTAATCTGAAATAAGAGGAAGTATAATAACAGCACACAAAAAAAATAAACAAATAAATAAATAAATGAATCCACATAATTCATAACAAGTCTCCACCAGCTGCACAGATCACTACCAGAGAAAGAAACCCAGTAAAAGGTGTGGCTTCAAAGAAGTCCTGACCACACCATGAGCCCACAGACAGGAAACAAATGCAGAGGCACTTCCCATATTGTCACAATTCTACAAAAAATGAGCAGCTATTTGCCAGTGCAGCACGAGAAGGGGGTTGTGCATTGTCAACCTTCACCCACAGTCCTGTTGTATGTCCGTTACACTATTGTTACCGGCAAAAAAGTTGTTCTGAACCTCTCCCACCTGCCTTTGCATGCACAACAATAGCAACAGAAAGCTGACACTCGAAAAGGAAAAAAAAAAAAAAAACTCACCAAGGACTCCGATCCCTTTTAACGTGAGGGTACAAAACCACAAAATGGTCGCACACACTTCCAGCAGAAAGTACGCCGCCGATCACGACTGCCAAAATAACTGTGCCCCAACTGGAAATCACTCCCTAGCAACCAACTCAAGCAATGCTCCGTGTTGAAAGCCCTAATCCTTAAAAATCACGAATGCTGACACATTACAGGCCGAAACCCGATAGCTTTCTTCGGGCTGATCAGATCGGTGATGTAGGGAAAAGGCTGATCTCAGTTACCGGACCTCTGTGTGACTTTGCTAACTTTGCGAAAACTGTTGCATAAGCGTTAAAAACAGCCACTTCAGGCACTCCACATACAACAAGGGCCCTTCCATGCCACAACGCTGCCCGTGAAAAGTTCCCATTGTTGGTATCGGCTGCTGCAATTGCAGCCATAAAGCCGCCGGAAGTCGTTCGTTTTTTTTAATCGAGAGTTGGCGATTAATGAAGCGGCGTGAGAGAACGCTGGCGATGCGACAAAATGGTAAACAGTCCAGGACTACAGCGAATCCACAGCCTACAGCAGTTTAAATGTGTCAATGTACAGACAAAACGTAAAGGGAGATGCAGAGGCGGCTCTATCTGCTGGAACATGTTCCGGCGTGTTCTGCAGACTGGAGAAGCTCTGTCGTCTGTGAAAATTACCAGCCGCATCCAGGAGAACTAAACATGCATGCAGATAAACACATATTGCATTTATTTCGGTCACATAAACGAACTCTGTTTGTAAATAAATTCTGCTCTTGAAGTGGTTTGCAATTACTGCTTGCATAACCGAGATAAATAAGGTTTCTTATTCAAAAGAACCACTGTACAAAAGGGCACAACTCAAAAAAAAACACGTGAAGTTAAAACTGGGGCTGAGAAACACATCGATCACTCACAATATATTTGATTTTAAACTGTATTATTAAATTAAGCGAGTTAATTGCAACAATGTCGTGCGCGAATTGCATTCATTTAACTGTTCGTTTATCGTGCAGCAAAAATGCGAAACAAACATGCTCAATTTTTTTGCAAATGAAAGATTGCCTACATTTCGATGCATTTGTTTAAAACCGCTTGGGCGAGATTTTTTTTACTTGGAATAAATGTTTTGAATGCAATAACGATGGCAAATTAATTTTTGTTTGTTGACCAAAAAAAGTTTTGCATTTCAAAACTTTTTAAAACCGAACGCGGCTGAAGGACGTTGACCAAAGTGTTTCAAAACAAAATGCAAAAAATATTTTGGATTTTGAAAGCCTTGACTTGGAAGTAAAAAAAAACAATCTGTTATTTATTTGGATCCACAGATTTAGCTCATTTTTGCTTAATTTAAACTGTATTTTTTCATTATTTTATACCAAGGTGTATGCCGTCCGCGCCTCCTTATCTTCATACTCGTTTTGCTAATAAATGCTACACGCTTTATGATTATTTGTTCCTCGTTCTTTTTTAAACTTTGTGCAAGTTATTTGTTATTTTATATTAGGCACATAGCATGGTGTGTTTTTATGTTTTGTTAATAAAAGTTATATGTTCTGCGTTGTATTTTGCAGTTGCTTGAACTGAATTGAAAATAAAACGTGCACAGCGCTAACATGCTATTTAAAACCGAAGGAAAGCGAAGAAAAGACTGATAACTCAAACGACCCCCCACCGCGGTGACACCAATGTTGTCACGCGCCGATTAACCGGTGAGAAAAATTCCAGCTTGAAAAAGCTTTATTTCCATTAATGAAAACTAGCTATTTTGATAGATTTTGTAGCGCTGCGTGCGTTTTTTTATACTACTACTCCAAAGCCAAGGTTGACCTAAAAACCACTGTTTCCATAGCAGTAAACAAGAACAAAAACAAAACATACATACACACTTAGGACTGAAAGCACACGATATCAGTGCATGTGAAAGTGCTTGCATAGGGAGAAAAAGATAGTGAGAAGAGGCAAAAAAGATCAATAGATTATATAATCATGCAGTATTGGCAGGAAACAAAGGTATTGTTCAAGGACTACAGAAAGTAAATTAAATCATCTTAACACAATTTTCACACACCTAGGTTTGCGAGCGTTATATTTTTTGTATCATTTGAATGTTAGGCAAGCAGACAGACCGAATCTTTTTTTTTTGCCTTCTAACATAATGAAAAGCACACGGCGTCCAGGTATGTCAGACACGCTCGCAAAACCTTCAAATCATGTTCGAATTAATCAAATGCCAAATTCATTGCTTCATTCTCGGCACATAGGGTCTGGCACGGCACAGTCATTGCTAATGTCTGGCAGGTCCTTCAGGGCCTGGCCTCAGGTGACCGTTAGCGATGCGAATCGGGCACAATTGCCGTCGTGTTTCGGGCTGTGGAGTAACGTGAACTTTACTGACCCCCGAGACCCCCTAGATGTAGCCTGCTTGATCTGCGCAGGACTGTTTCACAAAACCCAAGTCAACTAGTTCTAGACCTTCACTATCCCACTCACTCACAGAATTCCAACAATCCCAAGAGTTTTTCAATGGAATTTCAGGGACCCGGAGGAGGGCTGGTGAATTAGAAAGAAAGAAAGAAAGAAAGAAAGAGAGAGAGAGAGAGAGAGAGAGAGAGAGAGAGAGAGAGACAGAGAGAGAGAGAGAGAGAGAGACAGAGAGAGAGAGAGAGAGAGAGAGAGAGAGAGAGAGAGAGAGAGAGAGAGAGAGAGAGAGAGAGAGAGAGAGAGAGAGAGAGAGAGAGAGAGAGAGAGAGAGAGATGAAAATAACTTCTCTTGGGTTGCCGGCTGTTTGGCCCCTCTGACCGCCCTGGCAGTTTGTAAGATACACTATACTTCCAAAGATGGCAGACCCTTTGGGTTACAGCAGCTGGGGACACTGCTTTAGAACCAATGCCGTCACTGCTTCTCACTGTGCATCCTCTACAGCTTTCCACTGACAGAGACAGCCCAGGCATGACAGGTCATCCTCAGAGACAGATAAAGGCCAGTGGCTTATATGTGCTTGGCTGAAGGTTGCACAAAAAAAAAAAAAAAAAAAAAAAAAAAAAAAAAAAAAAAGCACATAAAAGTGGGTTTTTTTTTTTTTAAATTTATTATTTTAATTTATTCTCAAAAATCTGAAGTGGCATGCATATATATATATATATATATATATATATATATATATATATATATATATATATATATATATATATATATATATATATATATATATATATGTGTGTGTGTGTGTGTGTGTGTGTGTATGCATATTATGTATATATAAATACACAGTGTACATTTAGAAAATATTAACATGTATATGCATTTATATTGTTTAGATTCATTAGAATTTCTTAAATATTTTCTACATGCATGTGTTTATATTTAAATTTACAATAAATATACATGCATGTATACACAAACTTATTTTGGATTAAACAAAAAAACCTAAATAATTAAAAATAATAATATATATATATATATATAATAATATATATATATATATATATATATATATATATATATATATATATATATATATACTACTACATTTTGGTTTTATTGCAATTCTGCTCATTTAAAAGCAGCTATGGATAAGACCTCTTTAAAAAAACTATTCATTAGCAGCGCGTATATAAAAGTCCTTTAAAAAAACTAATAAATAAAAAACAGAAAATAAGAGGAGAATTATCAACGGAAAGTGACATTTATATTTTTGGATGTGTGCTGCAGTACAAAAAAATGATTTTATGTAAAATAAGCATCTGATTGGCAGGGAGCACAGAGGGAGCTGGAGCAGAAAGTGCACAAGCTAAAATAGGGAGCACTTCATACTAAACACTTCAAGGTAGATCACAATACCTAACAATTTGTGCGTGCATATCACATTAGATGGATAGGGGACAGCTACATTTGGTGATGTGAGCGTCGCATAAATCTACTTTGAACGTCAAATAATCACTGTGCATGCACAATTCTGACAGTTAAATTGAAATGAGAGAATGAAATGAGCAGTGTTTTTTGACTATATTCTCCTCCAAGCATGGGAGGATACAAAGGAGGCGTCCCAATCCCTCAATGCATCCTCCGGCAGAATTAGAGCAAGGCAAAATGCTACCAGAGGGTGGAGTCCTCAACCTGTTGACACTCAATCTCTGCCTTGACACCTTCCACGAAACACTGCCGCAGTCACGCTAAGTGGTTTGTACGTGATGCAAAAACCTTAATTCAGTACTCAGCATAATTGAATGTGACATACGCCATTTTGAAAAACAAACAGAAGTGTTAACGGTAAGCAAGGGCATTGGAAACCAGTGCAACTACCATGTAAGGTGTTCGTTTTAACATTTTTAAAAGACACCACTGCTTTAAATCCAATGCACACGCCGTAGCCTTTGGCAAATCATTCCTCAATGTAAGCATACTAGCTTTATTACGAAATCTGTAAACCAGAAATTTCAGTCAGTTTGAACGGAGATGTGCATGATGGGAAGAATGTTGCACAGAAAAATACATTTGTCATGTCATTTTTGAAAGATATTTTCCTGCATAGGCATATGCCGGTATAAGTTTTTTTTTATATCGTGATTAATTACTAATGCTTTTGTCACAAAATTGAAGCTTATTTTGCAAAAAAGTGTTGCAGCATAACCTTTTTGCTTATAACAAAAATATATTAAAAAATGCTCTTAAAACACATAAATTTAATTCATTTTTAAAAAATAATTATTTTTGGTTTTTCGAAGAGTCCACGATTATCGTGGCACGTCACATTACCGAATACGGCACACGTCTAATGCTGCTTGTGAAAGGGGTTTATACAACTGTGCATGTGGAACCAAGGCAGGGCCGTCCTAATATCTAACACATTTTGGCTTCATTGGATGACAACAGAAAGCTGTTTACTGCCCCCTTCAGAGAAAGGGCCTCCCTTGGGTGCTGTAAATACAGAATCATTTTTAAATAAGGATACGTGACATAATCACTCTCTACAACAGAGCGTGCTGCATTAGAGATTACGCTACAACCGAATAATCACAATGAGCTTGCTTCGGTGCAGGATTGTGGGCTCCTAACACAATTTTATCACTCTTAATGCAGTCATTTTCTGCACACGTTCTATACAACATATAGATTAGAAAACAAAGTTCACTTGTTTCTCTGCACGACTAATTCCACAATTACAAAAGACTGGAATAATGACTGTTGAAAAATCAGCCATCGCATAAAAGTATATGAAACTAGAAAGATGTTATTTTAAAACTGTAATAACTTCACAATATTACAATGTTTTACTGCCAATGCCTAACAAAGTAGTCTTGTTTAAAAAAATTATTAAAAATTAAAAAACAACTATGTATTATCAAGAAATGCCTCATTTGGGCATATGATGCATTAAAAATTTTGGATTGATTTTAAAAAAAAACAACTGTTTTTCACCTCTACATGAGACATCTGAGGAGGTAACCTCCGCCCTTTCTAGACATGTATTTCACACCCTGATTGCAATAAGCTAAAGGCAGTCCATTCTTGGAAAGCAATACTGTTAGTAATGCTATGGTAAGAGACACCCTGGCGGCCTTCAAGAGAAAACCCTAAAAGTGGTCAATTATTCAGAAGTCTGCAATAAGATGGATCAATGTCAGAATGCAGTTCCTGTGACCCAGCATAGCTCACGGCCCACAGGAGAGAGAGAGAGAGAGAGAGAGAGAGAGAGAGAGAGAGAGAGAGAGAGAGAGAGAGAGAGAGAGAGAGAGAGAGAGAGAGAGAGAGAGAGAGAGAGAGAGAGAGAGAGAGAGAGAGAGAGAGAGAGAGAGAGAGAGAGAGAGAGAGAGAGAGAGAGAGAGAGAGAGAGAGAGAGAGAGAGAGAGAGAGAGAGAGAGAGAGAGAAAAAAACAAAGACAGACAGAGAGGGGCCTCTAGACAGGGCCTCCCAGAGAGCCAATAGAGTCATCATATGGTCACTCCCAAGCGATTCGGCAGGAGGACACTCCCAAGCCTGACATTACCCCATTAAAAACAGCTTAGCTGCTTAAAAAATGCATGCAATGTTCGTGGATATAGAGACTAAAATGCAAGCTTCCCGATGTACAGACTGTGATTTGCATGCTAGTATCTAGTGGAGATTCCATGCCCTGAATTGCAGCATGCATAAATTCATGCAAAAGCATGCTGGAGAGACGAAACGGCATTGTTGCGCTCTCCACACACACAGATGAAAAGTCAAAGGTCTGGGGGGGGATCAGCTGCACAATGCTTAAAACAATCCTCATGCTATTGCATCAAAACAACACAGCAAGGCTGGACGGTCACCAACAATCGAGCTGTCGCAAATAGGGGATTTAGTATCTCTGTGGTCTATTAGCATGACAAACGTAACAATTGTGCATGCGGCAGCACGCTGCATGGTTGCATGGCGGGGACATCACTTCACTGTGTGCTGTGTGTACTGGGGGGCCAGAGAAAACTCATTGAACCAGGGGCCAACGAGCACAATGCAGACCCCCACTGATGCAAGCAGGGCTGCTCTTACAAGAAATCACTTCCAACCAGAACATTTTTAAAACATGCATCCACATGAAGGGATTGGTTTCCAATCAGTTTTACAATCTGACTTTCAGTTTTCATTCTGAACTATGCAGCTTTAAAGGTATTTTGTATTTCAGATCCTAGTTTTAGTGCGTTTAAGTATGTATCATAACAACAGCAACAACAAAAAAAAACACTACAAGCATGCCTGTGCATGAGAGAAAATTTTTAAGGAAATGTTCATGTAGAAAAAAGTTTTAATCTCCCTTGGGTCAATCAAGATATAGAAAAGTTTGTTTCGTCGGAAGAGATTCGGTGTAAAATGGAATTGCATCACTTGCTCGCCAAATCATCTTCTGCGGTGAATGGGTGCCGCGAGAAGTCCAAACAGCTGATAAAATCTCAAAGTATATCACTATAGCGTAAGTCGGACAATGAAAAAGCTGTTTATAAGAAACAAATCCATTATTAATAACCCAAAACTGTTGCTTCAGTGAAAATAAGCATCTTATCCATATTGCTTTCTCCAGTGAAAAAGTCACCTCGCCTGGATCAGGAGAGAAATATGCACAGATCAAACAGTGTCTAGAAGCAAAAACAGCCCAAATCAACTTCTCACAATATCTCTCCCCCCCCCACACACACAATAAAGTTACTCACACAGCTTTGGAAGTACGAGAGTGAGTAATTGAACACTGTGTGACTATCCTTTTAACAAGTAACCATACAATACTTTCATATTCAAGTTTAACCTCGCTGCACCATCAAGCAGCTCTTCACAATCCACTACCTGCTCCTCGTGCGAAGGTAAAGCTGTGTTTGTTTGCATGACGGAGGCTTGGTTCGTAAGGATTTAGTTCCTCAGGTGTGTCGGTGTTACGCAACAACACAATTGCTGTTCTTTCAACGATGGAAAATCACCTCATTAGGGCGTCAGAATCGCATTCTTCAACCACGCCTACCAATACATAATATAATCCGCAAAGCGTTCTGTTCTCGAAATGTAAATACTCTCGCGCTGCGATCTGCCAATTGACTGCGCATAGATAGGAACGGACCCGGTATAACAGCTGCTGGCCACTGTTTTAATTTGGGATTGTGCACGTACGTCAATTCGGCCCAAGGTGTGAGAAACCTCACACACGGGCTCTATACGGTACTTCCGTGAAAGAGCAGTAACATTAGATATGTTGCAAAGGCCCCATGGAGTGTAATTAAGGGGTCTAAGCATGCAATGCTGGGAACCCTGTGCTTTTGTCAGGATTATTATTATTATTATACTTCTTTCGGAGCACGCATTTCGAATTTGAAATTGTGGAAAAGTTTGAAATGTGCACCACTGCAGGCTTTCGATACACATGCACGAATTCTGTGAGTGCGCAAGGCAAATTAATAAATCGTACGACGTGTCCCTGTTTGCTAAAATGTCTGTAATTCTCTTATAATAGAAATATATAGTTTCAATATAGCGCTGCAACCTACGGACACTAAAAGAAGGTCAAAATTAACTCAGGCACGCCATTTATTGACTATATGACAACCATTGCATAACTAAAAATGTCCATCAGTCAGTAATTTAACTTGACACATCCTCTGTCATATAACTTGGCAGGTCAATTTAAGGGCAGGGTCTGAAACACACCTAGCTTTATGCAGTGGGGCAATGTAAGCGGAAAAGATGAAAATGTATGCAACGTATTTGCATACAGCGATTACAACGATTGTGCATGAACAGGTCAACAAATGCCAGGAAAAGCCATTTTTAACATAAGCATAATTAATCAAGCAATCGTGGAATAAGAAACTATTCTTTCTGCAGCCTTCGTTTGTGGACGTTTCTGCATGGAGGCTTGCGCAGCGCATCTGAAGCCCGTTCCTTAAACTGTTTGCAGCAACAAAACTATATTTAGCCCCTTATTTTTGCAGCCTCTACCTATGCATTACTGCTGGAACAAAGCTTGCATGACAGAGCGTCCGAATTATTTTCCATTACGCGCAACTAATAAAAATTGTTGCATGCTCAACATGGCATGCAAGCAGGCTGTCAGGTCCCCGTTTCCCCATTGCACTTGCACACTCACCCGTCGGCCAAAGTTTCGTGTTATCTAATGCACCTCGCATGCATCAACGCCAGAAGTTGTACGAACTAATCTAAATGTGCAGAACGAAGCCGAGGCCGTTATGACGTAACAATCGAACATTGTTCGAGAGAAAATCGCCTCGTGCGCGTGAATAAGTCGGGTGCGGACAGCGTTGCCATTGCACAATCACTTTTGCATTGCTGGCTAGGCAGTTCCTCAACGCGGAAAGAAGGCGTTTCTTTTAATAATCGTGGCACAACAAGAATGCAAATAACATTAGCGCCCGCGCGAGTGTCTTAAGGAGAGCATCGCCTTACCAGAAACTCTGCAAAAGGGCAGATCATTAAAACGGGCATTGCAACTGACCCTCGCCAGCCATCAAACTTTTAATGCATTGACCACGATGAAGCTGCAGCCGTGCACTTTGCAAGCCATGCAACGCTGGCTGCATTTCCGAGGTTTTGCACGGATCGGTTGAGTAAAAAAAAAAAAAAAAAAAAAGTACCTACCCCCTCTTGGCACGGACATCTCCTCTTTTGGGTTGGGGGAAGGGGAAGCACAAAAGACTTTGCTTTCCTTGTCGCTCTCTCCTTCCATCTATCCCTCGCAGTGAGGCTTCAAGCGGGCTTGCTTGCAACAAAGGTGCAAAATACAAGCCGCGATCTTCATGCACTCGGAGCCTTTGGGCGTCGGGTAACTTGTTCTCCGTGCAAAGGCTGGCCTTTCAATTGCACGCAACGAAAACGAGGAGATTTCTGCAACCGCTCTGCAAAGAAACCTCGGCAGGCACTTACATGATGGGCCAAGGCCAGCAGCTGAGAGCTCCTAACTTGGATCAGTGTGAGCCCCTGCTAACACACGTCTTCCTGCCTGACGACGCCGGGGATCATGGGACTGGTAGTTTGCACGTAATTGCTGTGCGCCGGGGAAAAAGGAGGAGCAGGCCTGATGCTAATATGACTCTTTCAGGCTAACAGACAGAAACGCTTGCGTATTTCAGACAGATACGTTAAGCAGGGCGTGAAGCACTTATCTCGTCGTTCAAGTGTCATTTCGTGAATTTATAATCGATTTGAGCATTTGATGAAGGAATTTTTTTCTTTAAGAAAATCGTTAGAAAATGTATAATCAGTACTTGTTCCTGTTCAGATTATTCTTAACTATTTCAGTTCCACTAACGATTTTTATTTGCTTTTTTGTATGTCAGATATCAACAGAACGATCTTATAACGTTGCATTAATCAACTTAATGCAGTTTAAAAAAAAAAAAAACGTATGTTATGATTACAAAGACTTTTGGCATAAACGCGGTGACTTTTAGTCTTATTATTAGCCTGTAATAAAATATTATAGTAAAAAAAAAGTCACATTTAAAATTCGTTAGCATTGACACAAACTATTGGTTCGTTTCGATATGACGTAACTGAATGATAACCTTACAGCAGCTCTAACTGATTCAAAAGTGTTTTCGAGTCACTTGAAAGAACCGGCTCTTGAGAATCTTTTAGTCGGGAATCGGACTCCGCTAGTCGCGCTGCACATTGTTGATTCACTTTAAGGAGCCGACTCATTAGAATCATTCTTTCGCGAGTCGGACTACAGTCATCGTTAAAGAAGAATCTCTGTACGTTTTACACTTTGTAAATAAAGGCACTCAATAAAACGTGACCATAATGACCATGTGTGTCTGAAGTCATAGTTTTAACCACATAATCAATAATAGACACAGACTTTTAGTAAGTCTTATGTATTTTATTTTGTGGCCTGAACAGGGTGCATACTGTACACGATCTCAACATGCAAGAAAACAGATTAAGAAAATGTTATGGGCACAAACAGGAAAATACATAAAAATAACTAGGCCTATCTAAGAATTATTATATATATATATATATATATATATATATATAACATCACTTATTATTGGTTTAAATAATTAAATAACCAGCACAACTGTGTGATGTTTCAAGACATTACAGGTTTGAAAGACATGATATTTCTCATTAAATTTACAATAGCACCTTAAAACGCAGTATAACAAAACTTAAAATGTTAAGAACAAGAATAATGTTTTTGTTGTGGCAACCTGTGTTTCCTTTTTTTTAATATATTTTCAGCAATAATATACAAAATTCAATAATTCTGTGTACTTTCTCTTTCTTTGTTCATTGCGAGCAAAGGATGTTGTGGCGATTTTACATAAGTTGGTTTTCCTAAAAAGAAAAGGGCTTCTGCCTAATCAAGTAGAAAAAATACCTATGATATGAGTTATTATATCGGGGACATAGAATCACAGGCCTACATTAAAGTAACAATTGCTTGAATATTAAAATTTTGCCATAACTTACAAAACTTTTATTTCCTTTCCTTCATGGAACTCACAAGGAGATATTTGTCTTCTCTATTTAATGCCAGTTAATGGAGACCACATATTTAAAATATTTAGCTTAAATTTCAGTCTGTTCACACAAAAAAATTATTTTGAAAACTTGAGATGTAGTGCGTGTCTCCTACAGATACTCATAAGATGTATTGGTGTTGTTTTTGCACTTTTCAGAACTTGACAGGTCCTGTTCTCCATCCAAGAGAGCAGCGTTATCATTCCTCCAAACATCTCCTTTTGTCTTCCACAGAGAAAAAAAAAGAGTTGTAGAGGTTTGGAATGACACAAGGTTAGGTAACTGATGACAGAATTTTAATTTCTGTGTAAACTATCCCTTAAATTGTGTATATGTGAATTATCTCATTTTATTTTTCAACACTTTTTTCCAGAGTAAGGATAATGGAGATGCACTTTATTAATCACATTAGACCTGTTCATTTTCTTCCACGCATCAACATCTTTAAATCTAAAAAGATCTAGAATCTTTAAATCTAAAAAGTGACCCTGGATCACCAAACCTTAGCTACTGTAGCAATAGCCAAAAATACACTGTATGGGTCAAAAAGATAAGTGTTTCTTTTTATGGCAAAAATCAACAAGGTATTAAAATCATGTTCCATGAAGATTTGTACATGCACATTTCCTACCATTAATATTTATTTATACTTAATTTTTGATTAGTAATACGCATTGCCAAGAAATTCATTTTGACAAATTTAAAGGAGATTTTCCCAGTATTTCGGGGTTTTTTTGCACCATCGGATTCCAGATTTTCAAATGGTTATATATCAGCAAAATAATGTCCTATCCTATGAAACCATGCATCAATGGAAAGCCTATTTATTCAAAAGCTTTCAGGTGATGTATCACCATTAAATGTTATATAAAAATATTAGCATCTCAGTTTCGAAAAATTGACACTGGTTTTGAAGTCCAGGGTCACAAATGTGTTCTACTTCAGTGTGCCAGATACATTATTTCTTGGTTGCTATAAGAGTCTGGTAGATAGGCTTTACAATGATGTGTAAGTACAGCGATCCGTCCACCAGGTACTCGGACGTGCGATACTGCAGGTCCTCGCCAAGCAGGAAATCTCCCACCTCCTCTGTGCTTTGGTGGAAACCGAAGATATGCCGCACCACAAGCTTGTTCTTCTGCTTTGTCAAGACGAGCACGGTCTTTTGGAAGCTGACACCTGCGAACTCTGCACTGGAAGTAGCAGGTGTGATGATGATACGAGGCCGGGCAATGCCGTTTCCTCCATCGGGCCTCGGCGGCTGCATGGCACCTTGTTCGGTGTACATGGGCCTCAAGCTGAGAGGAAGCCAGCGGGGCGAGAACAGGGCGTTCCAAGTCACCCGCTTGCTGGAGTCAAAACCGCTCGGACCCAACTGGGTCTGGAAACTAGTGCTGCGGTCGTCCCGTGCCGGGTTGCTTATGACCCACTGAGAGCCCCACATGGATGAGAGGTAGTTGCGGGGCACGAAGAGGCTGCAGTTCACGTCGAAGAACTTAGCTAGCTGAAGCGGGGAAGCTGAATGGAACTGGTACGACATGTAGAGAAGATCACGCACCGACTCGTGGTAGCGCGTCATGATCGCCGACTGACGCTGGAGGCGGAAAAGCTCGCGTGGGGGGATCATGGCGTAGCGCACCAGTCGAAGGGCGTTCTCCGCGGTCAGGGTGTCCGGGTCGTTCCGGGCGAGCCAGATTTCGAGCGCCTCGAACAATTCCAGCTCGCTCTTCAATACTAAATCGGAGCGCTGCAGGAGGGTCATTAGCAATTCGACGCTAACTGAAGGCCACTCTGCGCTCTGGAGCACCGATGACAGATTCCACGATAAAAACTGAAGGCAGTTGTCTCTCAGCGCCGCGTCGTCAACCGAAACGGCGTACTGGTACCAGCCCACCACGTGACCGCCCAGAGAGTCGCTGGCCAGGTTTTGGCTCATGTACTGGGTTAGTCCTTGCTGGAGGCTGGAGATGCCGTACTTGGTAGCTAGTCTGTGCAGCGGTGTGGCCTGGTCTAACTGCAGTGTGAGTTCACCGCAATACAGATATCTGCAGATAACAGAAGACAAAGAGTTCATTAAGTATCTTACACAGAATTGCAGTGCATTGCCTGTGTTTAAAGGTAGCAAACAATAAATATAACTGCATCATAACTGTGATTTTTAATTGCATTTAATTTCTGTTAGGTTTATTTAAAGATTATTGTATTAATGTGCAATTAATTTAGTAGTAGTGTTATACTGCTTTCATATATTTAATACTTTTTTAAACCTCAATTTTATTTTATATTTAATAAATACCTGTTATTAAATTAGCTGATACCATTGGGGTGACCTTTTTGGCTGTAGTTATTTACAAACCTTTCCTTCATTAAACACATTTCATTATAGTCAAGAAATTAATAATGAATTAAGAAAGTTTAATTTAAATACTTACCAAATTAATGAATTATTTTTTAAATATTTTATTAAGTTAGATAAAAACATTGTGGCGATTTGTTATTTGTCATCATTTACAATACATTAATTTCCATTCCTTCACTGAACACCAAATAACATATTCATAGAAGAATATTAATTTAATAATAACTTCAACTTTATTTCATGAGGTTAGCCGACATAATTGTGGAGTTGTGGCTGTTTTTTTAAAAAATGTCCTTTCCTTCATTGCAAAACAAAATGAGATATTCACAGCAAAATATTTAATCAATTTATATTTATTAAATGAAAATTATAAAGTTAGCTGACAACATTGTGGTGAATGTTTTGGAAGTAGTTTTGAGAAATAGTTGAGAAAAAATACTATGTTGTAATAATATATGCCATGTTACATACCAGGAATAAAAATATGCATGATTATTAAAAAATTACTTACGCTCATTTTTACATTTTGTGTTGAATGAGTTGAAGTTTGTCTTCATGTCAGTCCAATTTGAATTCCAATTCATCTTCCTGTTGAGTGTGTCTAATTCAATTCATATTTCAGCAGCTCACTAACTGAATGATTGCCAAAATGTCCTGCTAGCTATCCTGGTAAGTGTTTAACAGGCCATCTCAGAAATGGCATCCAATAAGCCAAAACTCTATTATTACCTGGTAAAATAATATGCATTTTATTTGTATGAGAATATAAATCTCTAGCCTAATGCATCTTGCTGTGTTGTTTAGCATTGTAATTTAATGCTGTCACTGCCTTGTTTCCCTTGTTTTCCTTTTAAAAACATTCTGATTGTATCTTTGTCGTCTTATCCTCTGTATCTCTATAAAGGAAATAAAACCCCAAACAAAAACTTCAGCTCATTCAAAATACATGAGTAGGCGGCATGTGCTCTTGTAACCAAAACATCTTCTCACGCTAGCCTCACATCACTATTGTAGCGTCACCCTACTCGGCCCTTTTCATTACAAAGCTGCCTTACATTAGAGCAGAGAGTTTGTTTTTAAATATTGCCATTTTGTTTCATAGATGCTATCTCATTTTGGGCCAGCAGGAAGGTTGCAGTTCCAGCGTTGGCCATTAGAGAGAGTCTTGGACGTGTGTGGGATGGGAATGTTCTCATAATTGCTCGTGTCCCAACTTGTTTTAGGCTAACATGTTGAGATGTTGAATAAAAAATTTTAACTGCAAAGCATCATCATAAAAAAAAAAAAAAAAAAAAAAAAAAAAAAAAATATATATATATATATATATATATATATATATATATATATATATATATATATATATATATATATATATATATATTTTTTTTTTTATGATGATGCTTTGCAGTTAAATTTTTTTATTCAATTTTAAATTCTTCTGTTGTGTTCTACTTCATAATAGCATCAAATATATTTGACATATTTGGAATATATATATATATATATATATATATATATATATATATATATATATATATATATATATATATATATATATATATATATATATATATATATATATTCCAAATATATACAAATGATAGAAACTAAAACTAAAAATAGATAAAGTTAAAATGTCAATTTTTTTCTCTCTCACCTGATGAATTTCTCAAACACGGCAGTGCATTCTGCTGTTTCTCGCAGCACTAGCGTGCTACTATTGCGGTTTCTAAGCATCTCCTCAAACACTCGGCTCTGCAGTGAAAGCACTAGCGTGTGGGCTTGAATGACCTTGACCTCATCCGCATCCACTGTTTCCACACGTAGGGAAATGTCACTGTTATTCCCCAGCACTAGAAGACCCTCGAGCCGTGCCACCAGCCCCTGTGAGTGACTGATCACTTCTGTGGTGCCTTCAACCAGTCCCTCTGCCCTCAAACCTGCAGAGTGAGGGGCAAGAAGTGTAATTAACCAGTTTACAGTGACTAGATTGTTGAATAGAAAGTGCTCCTGAGTGCCTGTCGCTGCCTGGAAATTGCTTCAAGAAACAGATGTATTTCTCAAACAATGGGTGAGTGAGTTTAATCATTATATAACACAGCTTCACAAAGGCTATGGTGAAAAATATGTATGTAAAAATGGCCCAGCATGTGGCAGGCTTTATAACCTGACTGGTATTGGTTTTCATCACAGTAAGATGTGGCATTAAAGGCTTGTATATTGACCTTGTTCCATATGTGTTTTATAGATCAGCTGTATAGAGCCTGGATCCATGAAATTACATTTTATATATATACGATATATTACTATTATTGTTGTTATTATTTATTTTTTTGTAAATGTCAACTGAATATGTATATGCGAAAGGATGCATGTTTGTGGTTTTGTTCTGTTGTTCCTTTGAATATTCTGTTACTATACCCTTAATTGAAAAAAAAAGATAATGTGGCTAAACTATATATATATACATGTAATGTTTAGGCTGCATTTGATAGGAAATTAAACAGTCATTTACTTTAATATTATTATTATTCTAAAATGGTTTTCGATTTGAAGACATGCTCACAAAACCTTTATTATTTATTATTAAAAACCTATATTATCAATGTTGCAAATAGTTGTGCTGCTTAATACCTTTTTGTCAGTATCACTTGATTATTAAAATGATTTAACATATGGATATGGAATACAAATCTTTATACAAAATACAAAACCTCAAACTTTTTAACAGTACTGTATATAAGATACAATGACATATTAAATAATGTTTATTAATGATATATAATTTCCTAGGAGATTATCTTACATATTTCTTCATTTTATGCAAGTTTTTTCTTCTTAAAGAAGCAAACTTTCTGAAAAAAAAAAGAATTATAGATTAATATATTTTTTGACGTTTGGACTCCTCTGATTATTGAAACAACTTTCACATGTATGCATTCATTTTCAGCGTTTGCTCTTTTCCATTGGTAAAATTTCACAGTAAAACTGTCTTAACCCTCCTGTTTGCCTGAGAGTAACACGTATTTTTAACATCAGAACATGTTTTTGTAATGGGCAAGTGCATCTGCGCCCTCATGATCATCCAAGCTCGGTTGTAGGTGTCATTGCAGGGTTCTGGGAAATGCCATGAAATGCTTGTGTGTGTGCTTTTGTTTGAATTTTGTCTGTGTGTGAACAAACCACTTACAATGCCCTGGTTTCCTATTACTTGTTACCACATAGTGCAAGCCATTATGAATCATAAAACAGACCCGTAAATGAATACAACATAACAATGAAATAAAAGAAAAAGCTGATGATACTTTTTTGTCATCAGTCTAAAACAATATAATTGTCTTTCAGAGCCAGACATTAGTAGGTATGTCATAGTAAATATTTGACCTTATTTCGTTTTATTCTAAAACGTGTCTTCTGCAAAGAAAAAAAACCTTGATGAACGAAGTTCAACTGATACGTTAACATCTAGTGATTTCTTAGCATCCAACTTTACAAAGTGCTTTCAGACTCTATCATCCAACAGATGAAACCAAGAGTTCTGAATATCCAAACACTTCTGACATGATATCCAAACGAAGCATCTATCATCTAGAAGAAAGTCATCTTACCTCCGCGGACAGGGTGCATATGAGACCCGGCGACCAAAAGCAAGAAGAGCGGGTAAATGTGGGCAAGCAGCCCATTCCCCAACAAATAAGCCATCTTTTATTGTCCGATAGTAGATTTGGTCTTCCTCTTCTCTGTCTGTACTCTATATTTTCGTCTCTTTCTACTCTTCCTTAATTTAATTGTCTTTCTTCTGTTTCCTCCTCCTCTTCAGCAGATGATGGATGGTCTGTCGGCCCTTTTCTCTTTATGTGGCGTATAGGCTATGGTGCATAACTAGTATGTAGGTTACTGGTTGTTTTGGGTTAGTTCCACCCTCACAATATCCTATCGATCAGTGGAACCTGTGGGGGGTGGGGAGTTCGTTTTGGTGGGCAGGAACGGCAGTTGCCATGACAACGGCTTTGATTTTGACTTTTCTCTTTTTTAATGTTGTATGACATAGATCCAGAGGAGGCCTCAGCTGTTCAGGCAGAGCGAGCGTGAAATTCACAAATTATAACTGCTATGGAGAATTGCAGGTGTGCTTATGCAAATGTATCCGCATGCATAAATTAAAACATGCTTAGGCAGATTTTTACACTTTATTGAAGAAAAAGAGGTTATTAGAGAGTTGCTATGTGTTTGCTTTTGGGGGTAATTCACTGCTGGCAAGATGGGATTTTAATAAAACTCAGCTGTCACTGTAGAAACACTTTTTTATTATTGGTGTAACGCAGCCAAATTTAGCAACGATGCGGAGCGAAGACAGCAAAGACGACGCAGAAGTGCTTCTGAATCTTCGACATCTTCGATAAACTGTTTAATGCTTCTCACAGAGCTCTCAGAAGATTTAAGCATGGCAATGTATATGAAAGTTGATTGTATTTGGTCTTGGCGGAATACGTTTTCTATGCTGCTGCAAAGCAAGTACAGAAACTTGTATTTGCCAATACATATGATGATATGGTGCTGTGAGTATTAAAAAAAGTCCACAGTCATAGCGCACTTTTGATTTTGCTGTCATCCAACTGTCCGTGGGAGGGGAACCAAAAATGAGGGAATCCGAACCAATCCCTGAGCTCAGTTGTTAACAAAAAAACTAATTATTGCTCAAAAATAAACAAGGATATTTGGGATATTTTTAATCATTAGTGCAAAGCTGGTTAGAAATGTCAAATCATTGCTTTATTTGTTCTGAGTGTAGTGTTTTTAGCATTGTAATCTCTGATGTTTTTTTGGTGTCGAACACTGAAACACTGAATTAATGTAAATAGTATTTTTTGTGCAACATACTCCGATAATCTTTGTTGCATTTTTTAAATACAATTTGAATATGATTTTCTCGTATCTCAGTCCTATTTAAAGGGACAGTTTGCCCCAAAATGAGAATTTAGTCATCATTTACCCACACTTGTGTCATTCCCATATGTGTTTCTTTCCTCTTGCAGAACAAGTTTTTAAATGTCTTCTGTTGTGTTCAGCATATGAAATAAAGTCAAACAGGTTTGGAAAGACATAAATCCTTACACTACAGGATTTTTAGCTCGATTCAGCCCCAATTTTTCCCCTCCCGAGAATCGAAGCAAAAATCTTGTCTAGCAGTTTGGCGCAGATTATCTGCTAATGTGAGGTGTTCATTGATTCATTCGCACCCCGATCATATCATACATGTTTGATATTTAGGATTTAAACCAAGGTGACGGTTATATGATTATGTCAGTACTTTCACTATAGCCAATTCTCGACCCCCAAGAAAGCTGCAGTACCGCTCTGTAGTGTAGATGAGTTTTATAGTAACAGAACTGTCTGAATAATGTTGAAAACGTATCACAACAGTAAGTAGAAAGAGAAGCGCTGAGGAAAATCACCTCAGTTTTGCATGCACCGGGTGATGCTCCTAGCACGCTAGCTAATGTAAACACCTCTGAAATATCGTGACGGTCTGCCGCGTCTGACACGATAATCTTGTAGTGTGCGATGCGCCACGGTGTTAAAATCATGTAGTGTGTGCATGTTTAAGATTTGAGGGAAGATAATCTGCGAATATTCTCCTTATGTGCGTGCTGCAGCCAGATTGCATAATCGCTCAGGATTTTAAAACCCGTGAGCCCGGCTTGAGCGAAGAAGAGAATTTGTGATTTTTGGTGAGCTATCGCTTTAAAATTGCATAACTGTAACAGCATAATGCCCTTCTCGATTTGAGAAGTATACAAAAAATGATTTAATTCTTTGGATTATGGGTTTGTTTAAAGTATGAGAAGCAGTAATGGGACTATCTAAACATGACACCCAGAAGTATTTGGGATCCCTGTACATTTCTGTTTAGCACTGAGCCAGTTACTCGGCCAGACTGAACATGTGGCTCCTATTACATGCTGTCCACACTCGGGATCAAAAGAAGGATTGGAGTCTATTTCTCTCTGTATGTAAGGACATCCACCCCTGCTGCAGAGTCCTCTAGTTAGAGGTTATGTCACTTGTTTACTGCCAGTCAAAGGAGCGGTGGAAATGTGCTGAGAGAGCCTGAAACTTGGCTCTGTGACAAGGCGACAGAGGGAGAACAGATACGCGAGTGTGTTTGTGCAAGTGTACGAGTGTGTGTGCTGTGCGTGTGTGAGACCAACTTCCGAGTAAAATCTGAGTAAATCATTTACTTAGGAGAAACCCTAAAGCTACTATCAGGCCGAATGTGACCCTGATCTAGACTGATAGAGATGAATGGATTCCTCTTAAGGCTACATTCAGGGTGAATATAAAAATTGATTCTGATTGGAACAAAACACACTCAGGGTTTAACAGAGCTGATAAAAATGCTGCATCCAATAAAACAGTAATTAAACGTTAAAACAGTAGTATTGTGAAATCGCACAACTGTTTTCTGTCTTAATGTATTTTTACATTTAAAAAATGTAGTCCTGTGATTCAGAATCATTGATTTGCTGATTTTCTGCTCAAGAAACTGCTTTATTTTAAACAGACTGTTTTGTGACTATAATACTGTAAATGTCATTATTGTAATTCTTAATCAATTGAATCAATTCTTGCTAAATAAAAGTTTTGCTAAAAAACATTGCAAACTGTAAGGAACTGTCAAGTCATTTTTTTCATAGTTTTTATTATCATGGACTTTTAGTTTCTTCAGCTTTGGCTGATGATGCACGGGGCAGGTTTTTGAGCAGGTTTGCTTTGGCACTTTCCCACTGAGAATGTGTAACAAATTTCTAACTGGGTAGTTTAGATTGGTCCTGGGCGCCTTTGTCTAATCTAGCTTCCCACTGAAGGCAACATTTCCCAAAGTTGCCTTGCAACATTCCTCAAAAATTTGCCTAGTGCATCATCGGCCTTTGTCCTAGTTTCCCACTCTCTTTATTTAATACGACAATTAATTTGATCATTAAACGTAGCCCTTTAGTTCATTATCAGTGTATAGTGTTGAGACTTTCTGGCTCTTGGAACCTTTGAAACTACGAACATTACGTCTCACATCTGATTGGCCAATTATTTATTTTGTATGCCACAAAAGCAATGTACAGCCAGCTGCTAATAATCAGCTGATTATACATAATGCCTTATTATGTTTGTATTGTTTCACTGGTGACCTGTCCTAGAAACGGTCAATATTATTATAGAGTGTTAGAACAGTAACTATGAGTGATGCAGTGACTCATAGTGTAATAAAGCAGCAAGCTTTCATATTCAGGTGAAAGAACAACAGTCATGTATACAGGCCATATTATCATCAGATAGGATTCAAACAACCTTCAAATTGCTTGTATTAATTACTCAGAAACAGCAAGACATAACACGCTGCATCACACATTTCGAGTTAGGAAGACTATTTTTACATACTCGGTTTTTTTTACAGTGCATACTACACTCTTTTCTTTTAAAAGTGGGAGAAAGCATTCCCTTGATCTTTACTTTTGCATTGCATACGTGATTTAAATTATTATCGTACTAATAACGCAAACTCCGGTGTTTCTACTACTCAGTAAAGAGCAAGCCAGTCTGGATAGCCTGCAGGAATATTGATTGATGAGAGTGATAAAATCAGTGATAAAGTGACCCAGCAAACCTACTTCGATTTTTCTCCCTCTCTCATAATAGGACTCCATATTTGACCCACTTGGCACTTCAATGCTGCCTTTTAGCTGTGTATCGTGTTGCGGGTCATGAATAAACTGGTTTAAATTAGAATTTTCCTTAATTAAAAGCACGAATGGCAACATAATGTTAATCAAAATAACCATATTCTGGTTAACATTAGGTTGCCATTCATGTTTTCAACCGACCAATCGTGCCTTTGTACTGAACTTGAATGGATGTTGTCGCTAGAGGGCAGTAGTGTTGCAAGTCAAACACATACATAGGCTACATTTGCACGGTTAAACTTATTTTCCAAACATTAACAATCTATAATTCAACGCAAAAACGGCCTCTGCATTCGTTACTACTTTAACTGTCACTTATTCATCTGTTTCTCCTTTTATCTTGTTTCTCTCCCTTCATCTCCTCCACATGCCTCAGAAATTACAGGTAATTAAATTCACATTAATAATGTTAGGCTCCGCGATCCCCACTCACGGCAATCACATTATGAATTAATGTGTTTAGATGAAACAAAAGGACCCTTCGCTTTAAGTGCTTCAACTGTGAGATTTTGTTGCCAATTTTTCAAAGCGAACCCGTTCGGAGCGGACACAACCGCTTTCTGCATTACAGCATATTTAATGGCTTTTTTTGTAGTGGAACAACATACTTGCGAAAAAAATTTAATAAAATGATAGGATTTATAGGCCTGTGTAAGATAGTACTGCACTCCTACGTTACGCTATGGAGGTTGAGATGGTTGTAGGTCAAATGAACAGATGTACTTCCTCCAGCTGTGTGAGCATCTGCTCTTTTGGGACAATCGATAAAGAAATTACAAACACGAGAGGGTTTTATGAAGTACAAACTTCTGTTTTAACTCAGAGCTGCCGACTTCCATTGCACAAGGGCAGCTATACTTCACAGCGATATGCTTTGTACATCAAATTAAATAAACTGAACTGGTCGTGTTGGGTGAAGTGAAGAAACCGATTGACAGTTGGAATGCAAACTACGATCGGTCCAATAGCAATGCTGATAATGCGAGATGAAGAGGTTTGGAATATGTTTACAAAGCTATAACTCTGCCACGTTTCAGATCTAACACGTTAAAGTGTCATCGTGCGAGGATATATGGGATAACGAATCTGTTCTGGATCGCAGGAAATATTAAGTCAACATTGTCTTCTGCGTGTTTGGCCCTCACTTTAACATTATGAAAACATGCATCCCAAACAAAGTTGCTAGACCTTCTTTTAAGAGAAGTGTTTTATTGATGCCTCTGCCATCCAAAAAATGTTATGATATATAGTGTGACAACATTAGGCTCTGTAGTTCGAATTACATAAATTGCTCTTGTATTACAGATTTATTCGGTGTCGGTGAGAAAAATATGTGCATTTTAATGCATTATTCGATTTTTTCTTTTGCATTTTATGTTTTGCTAAATATGATACTAACTATATTTATAATATAATATTAACGCTATCACACTATAGCATTAATATGCCTATACTGCTGTTTACGCGGCTCATTTTCTGCCTGGCCAGTCCTCTGCTGCAGAACAAGGCCAGTTCAAAGACTGAGCATCAAAACGAACACCCTGTGATGAGCATTCATTAGAAAGAGAGAGAGAGCATCCATGCATCCAGATTTCCACCCTTTCTCTCCTTCTGTGTCCAGATGGTGGTGTACATGTACTTTTTGTTCCATCCATCTGGAGACGTGAGGTTGCTGGCTGGTGAGGGAAGCTAATTCTTCTAGAAAAAATCTAATACCTTTGTTTATTTAGCTAAAAATTTTATATCATGGACACATGTACTGTAAAGTTATTGTGCAGTGATGGCATCGGATGGTGATACCATAATCATTTTATATTAATTGTAGAATTTTAAAGAATGTAATGTTTCTACAATGTAAAAAAAAAAAAAAAACTCATGTAATACTTCACTTTTTGAGCAGTGCAGCATTAATAAAAGTAATTTGTGTTAATTGGAATGGATCAGAAATAAAATACAAATAAATTTAGAACAATTAATTTAGAAAGATTTAGAAAGATTTAAGATTCATTAATAAATTGAAGTCAAAATAAAAGCTAAATAAAATCATCAAACAACAAAAGAGCATTAACAAAATATCTAGAACAAAATATCTAGAACAAAATTTTTTTTAAAAATACTGCATTTAGTATATAAATAATTTTTCGGGTGCATCATTAATTTAAAACAAAATAACATGAATTTGCATTTAAGAATTTATTTACATAACCCCAGAACAGCGGACTCATTTGTCTTTCCCCTGCGAGCAACCATCCAGCAACCACCCAGCGACTGCATAAAAAAGTGACCACTCAGAACACCTTAGCAACCACAATACCCTGGCAACCAACCTGAAGACCCCAGCATGACCCTATATAGCATGGCGGTGAGATTTGCACACACAAGAACCATTTACATTTTCATTAGTAAATACACAAACCTCAAAGCTCAAAAAGGACCACAGAGGCTATTCTTAGATTTAAGCTATTCACATCACAGCCAGAGGAATCCTATAAAGGGCCCTAAGAAGAGCACACAACCGATAAGAGCTCCCATGGGTCTGTAGGCATCGCTGTGTGAAACTATATACCCTTCTCCTCATGTGTCTGCGCTATATTGACCTCACTGTGAAAGACAGACCTCTGTATATCTGACTCACCTTCATTCTCAATACTTCACCAAAATCCTGTCCGTAGAAATCAGCTCTGCTTAACCCCTCCCTCTCTCTCTCTTTTACTCTCTCTCTGTCTCTCTCTCTCTCTCTCTATCTATCTCTCTCTGTCTCTCTAGCTCCTTCCATAACCTCCTCCCGAACTCGCTCTGTGATTGCGGTGATGTGTCTGTTATTCAAAGACCCCTGTCCTCCCTCCCTGTCCTCCGTCTGGCTGGGCATCTGCGATTAGGACTCCTGCTCCAGAGTCCATGGATGGGGACCTGCGGCGATTTGTGAGGGTAAGAAACCCTCTTTGTCTTTGTCTGATGGATCACTTAATTTATATTGTTAAGTGAATTTAGTGAATTGAGCATCAGTTGAAGTTACAGCTTTTGTTGTATTAAATAGTGTAAATGCAGGAAATGCAGGTAAAGTGCAGCACTTTCTATATTTCTAAATATTTCTTTATATTGTAATGCAGGAGATATTTTCAGCTAGTCTAGTTTCTCAAGGGCTACGCATTTGCAATCATATTTTAAAATTATGCCAACAATGAATTAGCAGAAAGTATAACACGTCTTTCAAATATACAGTAAAATGTCAAATTTAGAACTTACATTTAGAAGTCGATATAAAAAAATCTAAATATTTTTTATATTTCATAAAAAAGTATTTAACTGTATAAAAATACTATAAAACATAAATAGCATGAACTCTGTGTCTTTTGTCTTATATAATAAATTTACATATAAATGTATAATTTAGGCTATAAAACCCTTGACTGAGATACACTTTTTAAAATATATTTTTATTAAATGTCTTTAAAAATATATTCAAAATTGTCTCAATTTCGATATATACAGTATTAATTTGATTTTATTTATTTGTTTACATATACTTTAGTTTATATATATATATATATATATATATATATATATATATATATATATATATATATATATACTTTTATATAGTTTTACTTCTATACTTTTAAAATGTAGAATAAAATAGTAAGATTCCAAAACATCCAAATACTTACAAAACAAAATTAGAATAAATAAATAATAATTTTAGTTATATTGGTACAACATGTACTTTCCACTATTATTTACATCCTCTTAAAAAAACAGCTTTTTAAAAAACGAGTCTTAACTGGTTTGTTCTGGACATAAATCAGTTATTTGACGTGTTGAGTCCTCTGTGTTTTGTCATCTTAATATTTTCTCCAAGAACTGCAGGATATGCAGAGGTCAGCTCTGGAAGTCATAAAGATCGTTTTAAAAATGCGTGGCATTGTTTGCGAGCATCTTATGTAATCGAGACCTCTGTTTCTGTGTCCCTCTCATCTTCTCTCTTCCTTTTTAGAAAACAACCAAACTTACACTGTTTTCCCTGCATGTGCTGATATAGATAGCATTTCTATACCGTCGTCCTTGAGCTCATAACTATTGTCTCAGGTGTACTGGCCGAATATGAATAATTGAGAGTGTTCATTAGAGCAAAAAGTCCATGGAGAGAGATCTGAAACCTTACGCACTGACTCCCTGTACATCCCAGAATGGAAAACAGTGGCCATTTATACTGGTACAAAATGAGGTGTGTACCCTTGAGACTGTGTAGATAAAGCCGTGGTTCATTATTTGGTGAAAACACCTTTTTCCATTATTGTGTGCTGTTTGAACAGATATAGATGCTTGCATTGGTAGTTACCCCGAGGCAGCACATGTGAACTGGTGTAGTAATGGAAAACACTGTTGTTTGGCATTCACATAGTTCAGGCTGTACTATAAGCTGCAATGTCATGCTTTCAGCTTAAACAGCTTGTACGAGTTATTTCATATGAATCCTTTGAGACCCTAATTCTAGACGGTAGCCTCTGGATGGGAACTTTAAAAATCCCTGGTCATGGAATTAAGCTCTTGTTGCATATGAGGAAACAATGCAAGGCCAGTTAAGACTTTTTCTTTAAGACATAAATTGCGAATGTCAGAATTATTTTAATATAATTTTTTTTATTATTATTTGGGCATAACATTTTCTTAACAAATATAACCAATTTCCCGATCTTGTGAATTTAAGACAGAGCTGTTTTAGCGACTGATTTAAGCTAGCAAAGTAATTCATTTTTGTGAATCATTTAAAACAAAACAAATCTAAAATAATTTGATCCATTCAAATCTCTGATTGAACACTTCATCTGCATCATAACTTCATGCCCCTGTGTTTTTTTTGTTGTTGTTTTTTTATTTTTGTATTTTAAACCTGAGAAAATTAAGATCAAAGGTTGGATTTATTGTGATATCTCTGCATTTTAATGGCAAATATTAAATGTAATTTTTCCTTTTATCAATGTAGTTACAAAAATGTGAAAACGTGCTGTATTTTACTTCTTACAATGCTTGGTTTCGCCTGAGACAATAGTTCAAGGAAGATATCCATACCATCCATGTCGGGACAAGTGAGAAATAATGTTAAAATTAAAATTAAAGTTAAAATTCCGGTTTCTGCGACTGAAAGAAAAATAACAACATACATAAAAAATACTAATTGAAATATACAATATATATCGACACAGTGCTAAAATAAATATTTCTAGTTATATCACAAAGCCTATAAAATTGTGCTTTAGAAAAGATTGGCGATAAGAAATAGGAAAATATACCCAAGTTCCCCAAGGAATTGTGGGTATATTAAAGTCTTTCGCTAACAGGCATGTCTAATGCACAAGAACAAGTTTCCTCTTCATAAAACCTAAACCTCGTGAGAAAATGTTGTTTCCACATTTATAATGAGTATTGATCACGTTCTTGAATGAAAAATCATCGGTTCATTCATATCGAGAGGGGAGGCATTTTAAAAGCATTGTATTCATAATTATTTCGATTTCTTAACTGCTCCCCAGTTAACACAACTGTTGTTTCCTTAGATACATGCTTTCACGCTTTGAATAACGAATAGAGTACTGGTAGTACCAGCGAACTCAACCTTTTTAACTAAAAAAGAGCCAGATTTTCACAGAGCAAGCAGCATGTCATATAAACACAATCAGACCCATATAAACACACACAAGCTACTCCTCATTCATTGTGAACCTCTTAAATGAGCAATGATTTATTTGTAGAGATATTTTCAGAAGGGAAAACAACATTAGTAGTGAAGTACTTAAAGCCTTCCAGGGAAAACCTCTCTTCTGTAGCCTAGCACACTCTCAGCTTTAGTTAAAGATTTATGATTTATCAGCTTCTGTATCAAAACAACTACAGAGTAACAAAGGACCATAAAAAGTCTACAGCAATATATGATGTAACTGTCTTTGTTAATGGGATTACGCTCCTTTGGAAGTGGAAAAAAATAAGACGCTTTTAGAATTTTACCGTGGAGATGATACAAATAGTTTCTAAAAACATTTGTGGATGTCTGTTAATGCAGAAATGCATTGTGAAAGTTTTTTTCCTATTTTTTGCACACATTTAACATTGTCTACATTTGTCAATCTAAACCATTCAACCCGGTTGTAAAATATATTTCAAAATTGCAGTCCTCTTATACAATGCAACAGGTGTAGTTTTAATTATTTATTCATTTTCATATTTATATCATGTTATTGCTAGAAAAAATGTATCTGCTTTCCTATACCATTTCTAAAACTATTGCAAGCCTTTTTTTTATAATCATATTCACTAAAATTTGTGGGTTTATGGGTCATACCCATTAAATATAATTCCATGAGTATTAAATGTTTCCCATAGGAACTCAATTTAACCATAAACAAAATATATTGTACTGCTTTTCCTAAATTAATTTTATTATAAATGCACATGAATGGCAAATGTAGAGAGGAACTGCTTTAGTCCAAATTGCTAAAGCAGTGACAAAGACACTATGGACCCCATATAAATCCCCAGTAAGGCAAAGACAGATGAAGTAATTATAAGGTGACAGAAGACCAATCATTCCTGCCTTGTCCAGTTCTCACCCACAGTGAGAATTTGCCCACATAAGCAGGACAGTTGATGAAGCAGGCAATCATGTTCCACAACATAAACTCTCTCTCATATTGTATTTTTGCCATGAGGAAAGAATGAATGGCTTATGTATATATAACAGTTCAACTGCAAAGAACGCACAGTTTGACCAAGGCACATTAGCAGAGTTGTCCGTAAAACTCATTGATGTCGTGAGGTAAAAGGAAATATACAGAGCGAAGCAATCATTTCTGCTCTCTGCACTGGGTCTGAAAGCAAATAAACATGTTTGGCACAGAGCTGATCACCTCATCCTCTCGGGAGGGGGCAGTTATGGGAGTAATCAAAGTTAAACACAGAAGGAAAGGTAGAAAGTGGAAAGATAAGACAAGTAAATGAGGGAAGTGTTGTGCACTCGTCCCATCTGTCCCTAATTGACTGTTTTTAACCTATGAGGGCAAGCTGTCCCTGTCATTAACACAGTGACCCGGCGAAAGACTATCAGAGCACAGTAAAATTCCATGCAGAAATGTATCACACTCTTTCTTTTCCATTCTATTGTGTCATACAGACACAGTAAGGTTCATTTTATCGATTTCAGTTGTTCTGCAAAGGTTTTTGGTCATATTCCGATACTGTAGTTTTAAGGTTTCTTTCCTGTTCTCTTTTTCCTTTCACAAGAGCAACTAAGAGGCCATGATTGACTGGCACAATGGCACAGCACCCGGCCAGCAGGAAGTCGAGAGCAGCGCTCAGGAGAGGTCAGAGTGTGTGCTGGCTTACATCCCTGTCGTCTACTACAGTACTCTGTTGTGTGTTGGAGTGCCAGGTATGAGACGTGCATTTTAATATTTATAAACAGGGGTTCATTATGATTAGGTCGTGCACCGTTGAGAATGCATATTAAGTTAGAAACTGGGTAGCAATCAATATGCAATTCTGGATTGGATTTAGGGAAATGTGATGGAATGGGATGGAAAATGGTGTGAAGTTCACCATGGCAACTGTTCTAAAATATACATTTCTGGGAAATTGATCTTGATCACCTTGAGGGAGGACGATAATGGTAAATTCACCCTGTGAGACGCACAATAGACCCGAATAAAAATCATGTATCCACAAACATTTTCCTACACGGGATCATAGGAGAGACTGACAGCTGCTTGAGGACAAGAAAGAAAATCAATAATCAATCAATACAAATGATAATTAATTAGAGACTCATTTGAAAGCACCCCATAAAGTGCTACTATAAATTAGATTAGGGTCAGACAGACAATTCAGATTACTAGCTGTCTAATATAAGACCTCTCTATAGTTCACCCAAAACATTCAGTCATTTTTACTTATACTCGTAGCTTTGTAAACTTTGTAAGACTTTTTACTTCTGCAGAACACAAAAGCTGACATTTTGAAGAAAATGTCAGGTGTTTTTGTCCATACAATGAAAGTCAAAAGCGTCTGAAAAGTCATTGTAAGGACATAAAAATGATTTTTAAACATTTAAAAAAATATTTTCTTTTATGTTCCACAGAAGAAAAAAATTAGGTTTGGAACAACGTAAGCATGAGCAAATTATTGGTTTGCTCATTTACGGATAAACTATCTATGGGTTTGGAACAACATGAAAGTGAACAAGAAGAAATCATATTTTTATTTTATTGGATTCATGTGACTTAAATTCTCCATAGTTTTATCCATTCTGCTGTCTGGAGTCGTCTTTTCTATAAATAGTTTTTTGTTCTTTAAAAACACTTAAAATACACTTATCTCCTGTTGTTTCAACCAGCAAAAACTGCACAAATTCACTTGAGTTTAATCTTTTCTTTGTGGAAAATCAGGGCAAAGGTTTCCGTGGGCCGCCAAGTTCTGTAAATATGACCCCTAATCTTTTACTTCCCATCAATCCTGCTGTGTCAACTCCCTCCATGCCCTTGATTTCTATCTCCGTCTTCTGCTTCTCCCTTCTCTGGCCTCTTTCCCTAACTGTTTATGCCTTGTCCATCCTCCTCTACCTCCATCTTCCTTTCTAATTCCACTTGTCTCCATTCTCTAGTGAACATCCTGACGTTGGTGGCTCTTTACCGGCTGGCTGTTCGTACTCAGAAGGCCTTGTACGTGTATCTCCTTGCTCTAACCGGCTCGGATATCCTCAGCCAGCTGTTCATCATCTTTGTGGGCTTCCTGTTGGAAACGGCTGTGTTTCATCGAGACGTCCCTGTGCTGCTGCTGAGGTCGGTCAGTATGATGGAGTTTTCTGCCAATCACGCATCTATCTGGGCTACCGTTCCTCTCACGGTGGACCGCTACGTCGCTTTGTGCCACCCGCTGCTCCACCGGCAGATCAGTTACCCTGCACGGGCCCGGCGGATCATCGCAGTGGTGCTCACATTGGCGCTGGCGTCCGGCGTGCCTTTCTTCTGGTGGTCGGACATGTGGAGGGTCAGCCGTGCGCCCAACAGCTTGGATACCGCCTTGATTTGGACCCACGTGACTATTATTTACTTCCTTCCGTGCTGCATCTTCCTGGTACTAAACTCTTTAATCATCCTGAGGCTCCGGAAGAGACAGCGACAGCAGATGTGCCAAGACGAGAGCGGGCAGCAGCTGGCAGTGCCAAGCAAGCTGGGTAAAACCACAGCAATGCTCTTAGCAGTGACTTCTGTGTTTGCTGTGCTGTGGGCGCCTCGTACCGGAGTGGTACTCTACCATCTCTATGTGTCATCGGTGCACAATAATTGGCGGGTACATCTAGCATACGACTTAGCCAACATGTTAGCCATGCTAAACACTGCAGTGAATTTCTTTCTGTACTGTTTTGTCAGTAAACCCTTTAGAGGGGCGGTGAGGGACGTCCTGTTGTTCCGGGGGGCGCCTTTGCACCCACGCCGCCCCCTACATCACCAGCGCACTGCTGCCAATGCTTCCACCTCTTCTATTTCCAGCTCCAAACGTTCCCAGCGAGAGATCACCCCTCTCTCTCCTAAAAGGGCAGACATCAAGATATAGTCCTGCTTAAAGGGAAAGTTCCAACCTGGTCTCATAAAAATATGTACCTCTGTGCACTTTTTATGTTACCCCGTTTTTTAAATGTCTTATTGCACGTTTCGCCACAGAAATGTCCACTGAGGTGCGCTAAAACACAGGCACATTTTTATTATTTTGATTTAGGTATGTATTGCGGCGGTTCAGAATTGAAATATCCGCGGACTGTCTCTAAAGGTTAATGTTCCGTCATATTGGAAATATGCCTTTCACAAAATCCAGTTCTAAACCTATACCCGAAAACAAATGCAAAACTGATATAAAACACATTTGTTGATGCAGTCGTGCCTTTTCAACTTCCTTTTATACAGATTTTAAATGTTTTGTTGAACCGCACAGGATTTGAACCTCTCAAGTACATCTCCGTGCGTCATGAGCTACCGAACAAACCTAATGTCTTTGAAAACCCATAAATAAGAAGCTGGATATTCATGAGAAACTGTAATGTTATGTACCCGTTGGTACGTTTTTTGTGTCTTGCTAAAAAGTGCACCCAGGTATGTTTATGCCATGAGACCAGGTAGGAAAGTTCACCAAAAACATTTAAATTCTGCTATTTTTTAATCACTTACATGTTGTTTCAACCTGTATGACTTTTCTTACTGTCCATAGAGTGAAAGACAATAGGGTACACTCTTAAAAATAAAGGTGATGCCATATAAGAACCTTTTTTGTCTTAATGGTTCCAATAAGAACCTTTAATATCTGAAGGTTCTTTAGGTTTAAAAAGGTGAAAAAGAGATGGTTTTTTAATGAACCTTTGACTGAATGGTTCTTTGTGGAAAACCAAAAAAATGGTTCTTCTATGGCATCACTGGGAAGAATTATTAAAAGTGCACAGTGTGGTTTTTAACCCCATTGAATATCATTATTTTGACAAAAAACACTATTATTTGGAATAGCTTCTTTGATGTTCTGAAGAAGAAAGAATACAGCTTTGAAAACACTTCAGGTAAAAAACCCCACAACTAATAATTATCCCCTTACCTACCCAGCTGATAGATTACATTGATAATTGCAAACATTTTTTGCATTACAAGTTTTCTAAAATGTTAGGTTTAGGTTCATTGTTTTATGAAATATGCAATCATTTGTATGCATTTCTAGTACGAAATCTAAACACTGGATGATGTGAGTTTCAGAATTCTTGTTTACTTTAATCAGATATTTTAGTCTATTTTAGTCATTTTGGATATAAAGTTTCCACTCCATAATTTAGAAAATGCTTACAGTGGACAGAAAACACTCTGACAATTTTAGGGGGATTAAATAATCAAGAAAATTATATATGAACAGATCCCCCTGTCAAAACCTTCAGGACATATACAGGAATAATAATGTAAATTTTGGTGCGTGTACTGTAGTGAATTTATGTTTATGGGTCAGTGTAGGAGGAAAAAACTCATTTTGAGACATTGCTACTGACACAAACAGATAAAGTGCTATAGAACACCTGACAGGTGAAAGTAAAAACTGTGTGTTTTGCCTGCAATGCATCCCCTTCCATGAGTAAACAGTGACAGAATTTTAAGCCCCAACAAAAGAATGGTAAGAACGTTTCTAGTTAGATTCTAGTTAGTGGCTTTTATAGATCCAAAAGTAAAAAATGTGGTCACATGCAAAATGTTGCATGCAAAAAAGGTGCATTGATTATTGTCAATAGTGTAGCGATGAAGCACAGCTCTCCTTTATAATTTGACATAATTCTATAGGGAACTTTTTCACCTTCACTCGTAATTGCAGAGATTTCTATTGCATTCACTGGATTTCTGCAGGGAAATTATTCCCACACAATAAACTATCCTCATAACGCACAGTCTAGCATCCATTCATGCTATAACGTGCACCACAGGTACTGTTAATCTGAATGCTGTCTTATCTGACCTCTGGTTAGTGACCCCAGAGATCACTGTTTATGGTCATTAAACAAAAGCCTAATAATATTAACTTTGTCTTGCTGCTAAGACAAATAAGCTTTGCAGGCATCATGAATAACCAAGACATAACCATTCCAGAAAAGATTGTATTTTGTTCTGCAGAGCTTACTTGTCTTTTGCACTGATCTGCATATCTGTGTTATTTATTGTCCTGTCCTCTGCGGGGATAAGAAAACATACTACAGTATTTATGAAACAAAGATATTTGGCTCATCAAATGAGTACTACTACATCTGATCATTTTCTATAAATGGCAATCCTTTCAAGGAATAGGTTGAAATATGAATATTCCGTCATCATTTATACACCTTTTGTGTTGGTGTTGGTCCAAAGACTTACTTTCTTCTAAAATATAGTTTGGTGGAACATACTTTTGTATATAATGAAATGGTGGTGTATAAAATCAAGCACCACAGTGACAAAAAAGCAGCATAAAAGTATCATAAAACTGTTGTAAGGTGTTTTAAAGCCAAGAGATAGCTTTGTATGAGAAAAAGCTGAAATGCAATTTATTATATGAAAAAAAAAATTCTTTCTGTAAATTTGCATTCATTCGAATATGACACTGACACATATTACATAAGTTTTGACATGTATGATGATGGTCATGTCACATTGACATTAATAACAGGGCGCTTTTTACCTTTGCTAGAGTGATTATGCAGAGTAAATTATGACTTTCTTTTTGAGCAAACTATTCCATTTAATTGTTGTATTTTGATATTGTAAGAATGTGTCATGTATTTAGTGTTTCTGTAAACGTTGCTCATATTGCAGATTAATGAATTTCTTTAAACACATACAATAGTGTCTCACAAGATTTGTCTCAATAATCTACTATAACTATCATTCCATACCATAAAATATTTTTATTGGTAGATTGGAACTCATCCGAAATCTACTCAAGACATTAATGCACTAAAGACTACATAATTTCCATTCAGATCTAATTAGTATGTCAGTTTAAGAAACAGTTCCATAAAGTTCATAATGACCTTTCGTGCAGCTGTAGGTTATGTTGCATGACTAAATTAAACCCTTTCAGAGCCCATCCAGTGAAGCAGAGCAAGATGGTTGACCTTTTTAACCCCAGTGTGCAAACTGCAGACGCTAGCTTAGCTGTTTATTTTCAGTGCATGGTGACTGGATGAGGCTTTAAAAGGGGTTTCGACGTGGGAACACAACGAGTGAAGACACCACTGTACAAACAGACCCATCTGAGGAGCTTAGGCTTTGCTGAACAAAGCCAGCCTTGGGCCTCTGTGCACCCATGCAGCAACAGCAGATATTTCCATTTGCTAGAATTCACCAGCATCACCAGAGACGCGCTGGGGTCAGTTATATTACTCTGCGATTTGTAATCTGATCAGATATCGAGCAGCACTTGCCGGCATGTACTCAATGAGAACAGATTCAGATCTTCAGGTCAATCTAAATGCAATGAAAAAATGTGTTTTACGCTTGTTTAAATTATTTTTTTCTACTTTAAAAGCCTGTTTTCCAGTTGAGTTTAATCTGAATAAATATGATGGAAGAGAATAAATTATATTAGTCCTTGACTGTGCAAAAAATGTGTTTAGAAGACCTTTTTATGACTAATGATTTAATGAAGCATGTGTTTGACTAAAAGGCACATTGGAAGCTTTAATTGAATTATTCTGGTGAATGAAAGCATTTAAACCTTTCGGTCTAAAAAACAAACACTAACTCACTTATTATCTGGAGCTTTGGTAATGAAGTCTTCGCTTGTCCTTTTAGTTCACTTGTGTTTCTCTGCACTCGGAGTTGCCTCTTTTTTTTTTCTTTCTTGATCTCTCTCTCCCTTCTCAATCATGAGAGGGAGCCTCTGGCCCTGCAGATGTTATCAGATGTTGTCTCTTTGAAAAAAGAGTCCCCCCGCTGCATCACAAACACAGATGCCTGAGAAGAAAGCACGTCTATCGTTACAGCCTTAATACGAGCAGACGGCTGACAGCGCAAGAAAGAGTTTGAATATTTAAGACAATAAATAACCTGCTCTGTTTGAGGTCAGCTTCAGATTTGCTTAGCCTAGCGCAGCTGCCGAAGATTGTTTTGTCCTTGCTATGCATGCAATTTTGCCGTTTTACCTACATTACATCTGTTCAGGTTAACATGAAATGACTTTCGTAACCCTGTCAACAATTTGATGGATGATTTACATAATATTTTCTCTCGGAAACGGCTAATGCATTTCACTGATAATTACAAAGAAAAAGCAAGTAATGCATTGAATAAAACATTAAATTTAGTTGAGAGGGGAAAGACTGAGAGTATTTGCTTGTAAAACAGACTCAAATATTAAAAAGTCAATAAAAAAATAGTTTCTTCACTGTATATTTTGATACTACCGCTTGTTTTTTTCCCACCCTTCGGGAATTATTTGGATTAAGAAATGTAGGATTTTTATGCCAGAGTTTGCCGTCAGTTTCAATATAGTGTGGATCTAAAAGTAAAAATGTTTTCTAACTGAACTGTCTCATAAATGTCTCATAAGCAAGGATGACAGATGGCGTCTTACTCAAATCGCTAAGATTAAACCTTTTTTTTTTAAACTTTACTTTTGATTAATGTGCACTAAATCATGCACAGTAAGACCAGCGATGCATTACGAAAATAAATGGGGTTAAAACAAGTGATTTCATGTTGACTTGAATTTTTTAAATGACCTACGACACATAAATGAAATGAATGAAATTAAAACCAATGGTGATGTACGGCAGATTAGGACTGCCTACCTGTTTATCAATTATGTAATGTGATATACTGTATTTTGAACAGAAGAACAGAAATCCCCAGAAAAAAGGCATGTGGCACTTGCATGATACTTCCTCTTAAAGGTTGCGTCGTTGCTCATGGTTTACATTGTGACACGCAAGCTTTCCTTCGGTTGTGATAGTGAACATGTGCACTGACAGCTGATAAATTATTTTAGCATTTTGATCATACTGATCGGAAATTAAATGTATGTGAGGATCTATTTATGTATCTGAAGACCTTGAAAATAAAAGCACTCAAAGCTTGTTGCATTTCATTGATGGATTCCTTTACTTCTTTTTTTTTCTTCCTTTCCTTCTTGCTATCAAAAAAGGAAAGAAAACACGCTGTGCAATAACTACAGTATCCTGTTATGTGAACAGAGCACATTCACACCTCACACTCCAAAAGCACACCAGACAGAAAACAAACAATGTGTCTGCTAGCACTACCTCCAGTATATCATAATTGCAACAGAAATGGGCAAAGCCCTCTATGTAAGATACAATACAACCGAACAGATTAAAATGGATATATGTAATGCAGCATATTCAGCTGCATTTAGGTAAATAAATATAACATAAGGCTGTAAAGGGAGAGCGACGGGGATCAAGATGAAACCCTGAGCAAGACCCACGTTGTTCACATGTGCAAAAGAAAAAAAATTGCACATTGCATGTGGGAAAATATCAAACAAGATTTCAGTAGAAATTGTTAGTGGTGCTCTCTCGTGGCCAGTAGTAATCATTGTTTATATCTTTTGCCAATAGGTGGCGATGTACACACACTTTTAGAAATATAAATCCCACGGGATTAGGTTTTGAACCTGTTACGTTTCTGCTTCTAGAATAAAAAAACGGGAAATGTAGATAACATATAGACCTGTAACATCAGTTTAGGTAATATTACAGCGACAAACAAGTAATGTGTTTTGAGCATATAAGAATAACATTTCTGTGTATTTTAAACGAGCAGCATGAAAGAAGGGAAGAAGATTCGGCCCGTGTCTTCGTTTCGCCTCTTTTCATCTCTATTTAGACCCAGAAGTAAGCGCAGAAAAGGGAAAAGAAACAAAGCCATTGTCAGCTTTCCCCGTGTAGGTTGGTGCTGGGCAAAGCCACGGCATTGAGGCCTCAAATTACCACAGACTAGTAGTAAACTTAGTAATGGCCCTTGTCATGTGCTGCGTGGATCTGGAGCAGACAGAAACACTTAATACCCACCATAAATGGCTCACTAAGGTGCCACTATGATACCTTTTCTCAGTTTGTTTTTTTGTTTTTTTCAGGTAGTAAAAGCAGGCGCGCTCCCGACATTGACAGCGAGAGAGGGACGTGCAAGCTCGTGCGTGCGCGCGCGCGCGAGAGAGAGAGAGAGAGAGAGAGAGAGAGAGAGAGAGAGAGAGAGAGAGAAAAACTGAGAGTTTGAGTCACATCACTGGCGCTAACAAAGCTATCAAAACTCGCCGAGTGTTTGCCCTCGACTATCCTTGAAGCTTTTTGAAGGTTTATTTGCCTGGAATACAAAGGGAACATTGTTTTTTTTTCTTCAGGGTTTAATACCTCACCTCAGCTCTCCGACACATTTTGGCGTCGCGATGTCTTATTTATTTTCCTGCGCTTGCTGGAACAGGTAAATTGTACTCGTATACCAAACAGTGACCGAGAAACGACACCGTATCTGCGTCTGACCGCAAAAGGTGAGTTTGTTTTGTTAGTTTCTCGTGCGTGCGTGTGTTTTCGCAAAAAGATTTGCACTTTTACAATATTTTTGTGGCGTGTGCTTTATTTTTTTGTGGCTTACTGATATAAATTGCCCGTGCTTCGGGCTTCAAACCCATTTTAAGCAATTGCAAGAGCATTGATCTGGTTTGTTTATAAATGTGTTGGCAAAAATAGCACGTTTATTTAGTCGCCACTCAGTTTACTAACATGTTTTGTTTTGAGGGTTGTTGCACTGCAGTTACATGGCGGTTTAATTAATGCTATAAGGGATATGCATCAATTTAAACTCATCTTTAGCTGTCAAACTATCCCGTTATGTTTAAGCAATGAAGAGAATCTTTGTTCACCTGCTCAGGTGAGACGCCCAGTGAGTCTCAGACGCGGATGCCTGTGTGTGCTGAGATCTGATTGGTGCGTTGTAACGGACTGAGTCACGTGATTGGCTCAAACGGCTGTATGTCACTACGAGCTTGTTAAATAACGTGGATAAAATATATAACGCAAACAACCAAAAATTTATTTAAACCTTGCAAAAATGTTTCATGACATTACTGAAAATGTCATATTTAATCACTACACTTCATGTAGAGGTAGCACTATATATTTGAGTGGGTGTGTGTTGTAACAGTTTATTATTTATTTAATAATATTAAAGAAAATATCACAATATGTATATTAAGTACAAGAGTATACGATACATAGTAAAGAACTACAAGGAATGCATAGAATTGAAATGCTCTTCACTGGAAGTCTTCCCATGTGAGAAAAGCACAGAAGCCATTTGGCTTAAAAGGCGTGGAATGAAGAGCCCGCTCCTTATTTTATTTTTGTGCTTGAAGTAAAAGTATGCTTTGTTGAATGTCTCGTAAAGTGACGTGGTTAAACAGGGTAGAATGTAAGAAACAACACTTAAACTGTAATCCTTTGCTGGAGCTTGGCAGTTTAACCGTCCAGCAGGTGAACAACTCTAAGACCTTGAGCTCATGTCATGGTTATTTTTAATGGTGTTCATTAATTCAGCCGCCTTTTACATTGAATGACTGTGCGATTTGCCAAAAGAGTTCTTCCAGTGCATAGAAATTTATGTACTAAAATAAGTAGCATTTATTCATCGGTTATGAAAGCAACTAGCTTGAGTGAAGCACAAACTGTACTTCAGCAGTTCCTGAAAGAGTGCTCTGATTCCTCAGGGGAAAGTATTGATCAAGTAATGAAATCAGTATAATGTGATCAAACGGACACAATCTGTTAACAATGAATGGTCTCGTCACTCCGAAACGCTCTCACTTCCAGGTTGTGATGAGATTGTGTTTGCAGTTCAGTGGAATTTGATTAATTGCGGTTAATCATCAAAGCACAATAGAAACTGTTAATGGAATTTTTAATACACTGTACCTTTCATACAAGTTAGCAAATGAAAGAAGTACAGTGAAACTTAAAGGTTTTGAAGAGCTCACGGGCCACTTGAAATTTTTTCACCGAATCACTCTTTTCAAAGTTTCAAAAGTGGAACTAAGAAAATCAGTTTCTTCGAAAGTCCAATTAATGATTAACAGACAAATCTGGGTAAGCTCCGAATTTCAGCTCTTAAGATTAATGTGTGCTCCTGAGGTGCGGTCTCGCTAGATGAATCAGACCCATTCAGGTAGTGAATCGTTTTAGAGTCCATAACTGAATTCCTCATTAAATGATTCATTCTTTTGGGAAATGTCTGATTCAAAATGAACCAGGAACCTGCAGTTTGTGGAGTTTTAATGTCACGTGATCCTTCAGAAATCATTGTAATATGCTAATTTGGTGCTCAACAGACTTTTCATACTGAGTTTTAATGGTTGTGTAAATTGAAACTTGATTTTTAAGTTAGGCAGCGGCTATTTATACAGCTTATTGCAAATTATCTGCAGCTCAGTATTGTAGTGCATTATAAAACAGCATAAAAGATGCTGATCTGAAAACAGGTGATGGCAGTTTTCTGCTAATTCCGAACTGGCTTTACTGATTGAGGACTAAGATCAATCAAACAAAAATAACGTAATGAGTGTACATTTTTAATTTTAACTCAAATTATTGAGTTAATGTAAAATTTTTAAGATAATAAAGCCCTCCCTACACCTACCCTGATTTCGTCACAATGAGTATGACACACGTTTTACCATCTATGCCCCGGAACTAACAATAGTCAACCTTCTTTTGTAATGTTGACTAGGCCAATCACACGTTGGTGCATGGAGTTAGCTGAAATAGTCTCTGCCAACAAGGTGGGTTTTTTTGCACTTAGTGTTAATAGACACTCCGTTTATGCATTCCTGTTGCCCATAATCATTGTAATGCCCAAAGTAATTTAGCTAGCTCAAAGTGCTCACCTTTAGAGCCTAATGGCCAGGGTGGGCCACCCTTGTGAAGCATGAACCTGTGAGTGACATTTTAATGGCTTTGATATTGTTACGTTGTTGACGTTGTCACTCCCTCACTGGGTGTGTAAGGGGAGGATTTTGAGGTAATATCACAGTATCATCTACCCTTTTATTCAATCTGTAACTCCTAATCGCATGATCATTTTTGCTTTTCTCTCTTAGAAACATGGATCACCTCACCTCCAAATCCCACCGTTTTCGTCCCCTACTCTTCATTGCCTTATGCGTCTTTCCTGGATCACTGGCCCAGACTACGATCCCCAGGGGCTGTGGAGATAATGTGGACTCCTTGTATTTCAACCTCTGTGACCTTACGTCAGTCTGGGGTGTTGTAGTTGAGGCATTTGCAGCTGCTGGTTTGGTGGCATCCCTGATTCTTCTGATCGTGCTCCTAGCCAGCCTTCCCTTCGTCACTGACAGGAAGTGGAGAAGTTCGTTGGGGCTCCACGCAGGCTTCCTCATCTTCACGTTTGGACTGTTTGCGCTCACATTCGCCTTCATCGTTGGAAGAAACTTCGCTACCTGCGCATCACGCCGCTTCCTTTTCGGCGTGCTGTTCGCCGGAGGCTTCTCTTGCCTTCTCATGCAAGCCATCAGGTTGAACATACTAGCTAGGAGAAACTCGGCGCCCAGAGGTTGGGTCTGGTGCTTGGGGGCTCTGGGACTCTGGCTGGTAGAAGTTGTCATCAACACCGAATGGCTAATCATTACTATTGTACGATACCCAACTAACATCACTGGAATTCTGGCTTCTGCTCCCCCTGTTCCTTGTAATATCGAAAACCAGGATTTTGTCATGGCGCTAATTTACGTACTAAATCTACTATTGGCGGTCATGGTGGCATCCGTTCCCATATTTGCAGGTAAGCACAAGCGTTGGCGCAAAGATGGAGCCTTCATCCTGGTCACAGGACTGCTTTCGGTGGGCATCTGGGTGGCGTGGATTGTCATGTATGTGTACGGGAACAAAAAGCACGGTGGGCCGACATGGGATGACCCCACATTGGCTATAGCATTGGTGGCAAACGCATGGGTGTTTCTGCTGCTCCACACTGTGCCAGCGGTGTGTAGCCTGAGTGATGAAGATGAAGATACTGCTGTTGAGGAAAATCTGTACCCCAGCAGAGGGTACGAGAACATTCTGAAGGAGCAAAGTGCACAGAGCATATATATGGAGAACAAGGCCTTCTCTATGGATGAGCCCAATGCAGGTAAATGAGTTTTTACTTTAGTATTCTTTTTTTACTTTATCATCATTGCTTATTATCTAAGTTTACAAGCTAGTTTTAATTGGGGATCCATAATATATCAGTGTTCATATCATTAAGTGTGTTTATGTGACCATCAGTCTGATAAGGTTGTTTGTTTGTTTTTGCTGTAAACTTATACATTTATTTAGGTCAGTATTACACAATCCTTCAGATATTTGTATTTAAAGCTACAAAAAACATTTGTCATATATTTGGGGAAATGGAAATACTGTTTTTCTGTCACCCTCATGTCGTCCAAACCTGTAAGACCTTTGTTATCTTCGAAGCACAAATTAAGATAAGCTTTCTGTCCCAGTCCCAGAAAGGTGGTAAGGACATTGTTAAATCAGTCCGTGTGAAATCAGTGGTTTAACCTTAAACGAACGATGCTACCAGCATACATTTGTTGCACAAAATATTCAACATTCATGCGAGTACCATGCATGGTCGTGAGCTATCATACCTTTCTGGGCCTTTAACATCTATCTCGTTCTGAAGATAAATGAATGGTCTTTGGTGTTTGGAACGACATGAGGGGGAATAATTAATGACAGAATTTTTTTATTTTTGGGTGAACTATACCTTAAATGCTAACTTTTTGAATAAAAATATAACAAAATCCTACTGACCCCAAACCTTTTGAGCAGTAGTGTATCTGTGATCATTCTTTACACAGTGGTTCTTGTCGCTATTTACATTTGACAGATACAATTCTGAAATGACCTTTTATCTAGTTTTTCATAACTCCATTAATATTCAAATAGCAGTTATAAACAAGTATTTCTTTGTTGCGGAAGTACTGCTGTTGACCTCTCAGAGAAAACTGGATAAAGCTAACAGTCTCAACAGCTGGGGAGGATATGTTTAATTGGGATCCATTCTGCAATGTTTTGTAATAAGTCTGAAATCAGGCTTTTATAGGTAGGAGTGTCTGTTTTAACATTTCATGTAAATATTGCAGGCTCTATTGCTGGGTGCAAATGTTCCAGAACTGTAAATGGACCCAAGCAAACATCATATGAATTCTGCGTTTTTAACTCTAACGTTTTTGCATCTAAATGTAACCTCGCGCCTTTAATCTTGCTCCTTGCAGTGTTTCTGAATTAAACTAATCGTTCCAGTTATGATACGGAAACCCAATATGTCTGCGTGTGTTAACATACACTGAGAGGAGAGGGAGCGTGTGACTTTGAGAGAGGACGAAGCTGCAGAACATGCTGGAAACAGGGCTGAATTTCACCGATAACTGCTGCTTACACACTTGAATTTGATATGCTGATGTTTGAATCCACTCGGCCTAATATCTGATCGTCCCGCACTGAACACGCTGTTCATCTGTCCTCTCTTCCTCCCCGTCTTCTCACTATCTGTCTGTCCCTGTTTGCGTCTCTTTTGTCTTTGTCTTTGCACCTGCTTGTTTCCTGCAGCGAAACATGCAAATGTCTTTTGCCTTTTGATGTCCATGAACTTGCACCCAGAGTTTCCATGCATTTGCGCATTCTATGGGTCAAGCCTTTCTATTGTATATCAACAATATCCGACTGTTTGCTCAACCAGTAACTTACGGTCACATTTATTCAATCATCTATCAATAGCGTACCGTACATATAACGTTTCCTCATCTTCATCAATATTTGCATAGCAGCTATGGGTTTTTTTCTGTTCGTACTGAACAGGGAGTGCTGGAAAGTTCAGGAATCATATCTCCCTAGTAAATGAACAATCAGAGCAAAATGGAGGCCCTTTCCCACCCTATCATGAGTCAATAGGAGCACACGGTACTCCTATCTGACTCTCTGTAGAGACCCTGAAGCGTGTGTTTACATTAGCATGTCTCCAAGGAGACTGAGGTGTGGCAACAGTATCATCAGTGTTAGGTATTTCACAGAGCAAGAGGACATTTCTGCCCCACTGCATCATTTCAGCCTTATCACACCTCGCTGTGTCATATGCCATCTAAATGCATGTAATATCTGTTGTTAAGATAACACAAGATACTTGTTAAGTGACTGTGATTAAAATAAAGCCACATATCTAGTTTCTTGGAAACATAACATTGTTTTATTGTTGCCTCCAGAGTAAATGTTATAAATTATAAGTAAAAATGTTATAGAATAATATATAAGGTAAGGAATGTTTTGGGGGTTTTTTTCTCAACATGGTTGCATTTTATTTAATTTGATCGAAAATACAGTAAAAACATACATTTTGTAGAGTTTTACAAATACATACATGTACAATACATGTTCAGCAGCCATTGCTCCAGTCCCAGTCTTCAGGTTTTTATATTAATATATATTAATTGTCAATTTTTGTTTTACATATAAAGGTACATTTTTACATGCACTTTGCAATTGTTTCACAGATTCTTTTTTCATTCTCGCATTCATCCTTGGAATGCGTATATTGTTACACAACAATTGATGAACAATGGCATTTATGACCCCGGTCTATAATATAATCAGTTCTTATTTGTGAATATTTGCTATTAGTTTAATTTAATCTGCGCATTTTAGTGACATAATTTAGTAACAAAAGTAATTTAATTATTTTTTATTATTTTTACTACATTTAATATAGTATATATTTTAATGTTATATTTTAAATGTGTATTTATACATTTATATTTGTTCTTCATTTTTTATTTTAGTCATTTAGGTGTTTTATTAATTAATAATTAATAATAATAATCTTTTCTATTTCCACTGTAGTTTTTTTTAGTGTGTGTGTGTAATAAATATAAATATATATTAGTTAATATATTATAAATATAATATTAGTTTTAGTATCTGTATTTATTTATATATCTTAGTTTTACTTTAACAGTAATAACAAATCTGAAATACGTTTTTCTACTACTATTATTATTTAGGGGGATATAGTAGCTTTGTCATTTCTGCTGTCTCATTAAGTGTGTGTATGTATGGATGTCGCGTGTGTTACAGCTAACCTCTCTGTTTTAACATCCGTTTTCTCAGGTAATAAGCCTGTGTCCCCATACAGTGGTTATAACGGCCAACTCCGAAGTTGTGTTTACCAACCGACAGAGCTAGCCATCATCACCAAAGGAGTGGTCAATGTGAGTACATATTTTACTACTGATTTGAATATGCATACAACCAGCAAGTCTCACGCTCGGTGTTCACAAACAAAAATATCAAATACAACGAATTCCAAAGTCCACAATAGAGCCTTATATACATATCTGTGTTGTAGACCGAATGTTTTTGTGCATTTGTGTGTTCACCTGACATGTCTATTTGGACTGTTTTCGGCTGTAGCCACAGAAGGAATCATATGACAATATAATTCCACGAGCATCCACAGGCACTCCTCCCAGGGTCCAGAGCGGCCACACCAGCCCCTCCACACAACTTGACGATATGAGACAAATATATACGAATGTATGTGCAGAGCGTCACTGATGCTGTGTTGATTGCTTTGGCTGTCTCTAAACCTCCCTTTCACTTTTAGCTTTCTTCCTTCCTTTTCAACGTGCATGCATACTGACATACTTTCTAATGATCTTGTTGATCGGAAAGCTTCCTTTTAGTTTTGTAAGGGTGCTGTATAAAAACAAAATGTTTCAAAATTGCTCATTATGTTAATTGGTGTGTTTGATGTGAAAGGGGATGTTTTTGTTGCCTGTAAATGCCATTAGTTTAATCAACGGGTAAATGTGCATATTACTGATTGTTAGATGAAATTAAGCCCTTAACCACCCACACAAAACACCTTTTGGTGAAGAGAACAGACTCTGTCCTTAAACTTTTCTTCTCGAATTACTTGGTCTTCTGGTTCTCTCTCTTTCTCTCTCTCTCTCTCTCTCTCTCTCTCGATTACACATGTCTGTAGGGAATTCTTTCTTTTTTTTTTCTTCAAGATCTGCTTTCATTCCTAAAATGCACTTGGTGACACTTTAACCTTCTGTCTGGAATGGTGGAATTTAAAGGCCATTTTTTGTCTGTGTTTGTTGTGTTAATTATTTTTATTTTCATCTTTTTTTTTGTAAGGTATGAGGGGGTGGAAGAAGGAATCAGATCTAATAAACTAAACTGTATGTTTTTTGGCTTTTCATTAAAAAAAACACATTATATTTCAAGGGTTTTTTTTTGTTGCTCACCTCTGTGACAGAAGGCATCTGTTTGTATTCTAATTGCTACTTATTTCCTCTTTCTGTCACTGCTACAACATCACTTTTACACTAATATATGTATTAATTTTTTATTTGTTATATTTTATAGCACAATATATGCCTAATATTATATGTGATTATTTGCAATTGGATTACTTAAAATGTGCAATGTTTTCAAGGTATTTACAGCTTTAATTATATTTATTTGTATTTGGTTTTTTTTCTTATTTGTTTATTTTTTATTTAAACCGTATTATTTTAGTGTCATTGAAATCCTTTGTTTTTGTTTATATATTCTGTTTATAGTGTAGTAAAGCTGTTTTTTATGTCTGTAAAGTTTTATTACTTTTTATTTCTGTTTTAGTTTTAGTGCTGTCAAATGATTAATTGAGTCCAAAATAAGTTTTTGTTTTAATATAGGAGGACGAACTGTGTAAATACAAACACATGCATGTATATATTAAGAAAATGTTTCAATATAATATACATTTTATGAATATATATATATATAATACTGCAAATATTTATATATATATTATACTGTTTGTGTTTGTATTTTATATACATAATAAATATACACAGCATTCGCACATATATTATGTAAACAAAAACTTTTATTTTGAATGCGATTAATCATTTGACAGCGCTATCAAGTTTAACCAAAAACTGAAAATGGCTAAAAATACATTTTTTTGTTTTTTTTTATATAGTTGACTTTATTTGTGACAGTATTTTATTTTACAGAAGTAATCTAATATTTCCTCTGTTTCTTGCTGTAGGGAAATTTCAACAGAAGACCCCAGTGATCAGCTCACATCGACTTGTTTTTTTTTTTTTTTTTTGTTCTGGTGTTTCTAAATTAAGATTTATGATTTAGTTGGGTTTTTTTTTCATCATCTCTGTGGTCAACTACATAGACCAACTTCTGTGAACTCCAGACTAACCGAGCAACAATGAGTTTGTTTGCTCAACTGAAAGCCAACGAAGACACTGAGACATTGTACAGTGTGGCTTGGTCGCGCATGGGACACATTAAAACTATTAGTTGTACCAATGACTGTATAGACTACTGCAATGCTACCAGCTGTGTTTACTAAGAAACACAGACCAGCAAAGGACTGTAAAATAAATGTGTGCTGGTTTTCTGTCACGCTGTATAAGGACTGAAATGCTGCTTCTACCACTGTAAACATAGGTGTAGCGACACCATGCATATGCCTAAGCTTTAAATCACATATATAAAATGTGCAATCACAAATATTTTGGTGCAGCCGTTCGAGACTGATCATTTCACAACTTTGTATTTATTGTAAGTAGAATTAAACTCAATCTGAACAGAAAACCTTTTGAAACCAGATGCAAATATTCTGTTTATCGATGATAATAGATATTAAAATTTGACCGAATGGGTAATTCAAGTATATTTATTATTAACTCATCGTGCTCTGGTTACGAACAGTGACTTTCTGTGTAAGAAAATACTGTTTTTGAATTCCTTTAATATGAGACTTTGTGTATGGGACGTCATCGGGATAACTTTCGAAAGGGAAGTTAGTCGAATGGAAAATTCCCTTCACAGTAACCAGTGATGACATTTACATAGGCAATGCTGATAAGTGTATGAGTATGTCAACCTGAGCTACAGGGATCCGGATGGAGGGCTGTTAAAGGTAGCCATTGCGTCAATACATGACCAAACACAGGTCACAGTTCACACGGTTGTATTTTTATCATATATTGCACCTATATTGCATATATTAAGTTAAGGGTCTCTACGATTTTTTGCATTTATTCAACAAAGATGCAATAAATCTAGTAAATGTCACAGGGTTAAGACACATGTAATGTTATACTATTCCTTTTTCTTTCTTTTTTTAGTGCTGTTATTTTAAACTTTTTATTCAAAGAGGCCTGAAAAATGTATTATGGTTCCCCGCAAAAATATTTAAATTTGTTAATAACAGGAAATGCTGCTTAATTTATTTTAAACTCAACTGTAATGTGCTTTTATTGTATTTTCAACAAATAAATGCAGCCTTGTTGCAATCCTACTCAGACCCCAACCTTTTAAATGGTACTGTATATAAAATCTGCATCATACCAGCATTAAACGTGTAAAAAAAAAAAAAAAAACCTGCTGCAGTTAGTTATAACAACTTAAGCTTTGATGAAATAACTTCCGTTTAGTTAACCTGTATGTTTATCGTGTTAAGTCCAGCACAAACACTTCAAACTATTCTTTTTCCAATGTTGAGTTTTCAATTGATATTCTACCCTCAGCAATCATTTCAGCAGTCAGTATGCGGTTTTCACATGCTTGGCAACACTTAAAAAAATCTCCAAGCAAAGAAGTATGCAAAGTGCAGACGTTGTAGCATGAGCAGATGCATTAAAATGAAAATGTCTGGTGTTTGGGAAACCATGCTGAACAGTGTAGACTTTTTATAAAATGAGTTTGCGGAGCAAGCATCGCGGAATGTTCTGTCCGTTTATTGCTTTGTGGGAAACGACAGCGGTTTTTGCATATGCGTTGTGAGTGACTTTGTGATTTGACTTTCAGTAAATGTTCTCAGTGCACGAATGTACCGCCAAATTATTTAACGCTTTTGCATCTCGGCTTCCTAAAAACAAAGGATGTCATAGTGTGAAGAAAAAAAAAAAACCCAATGGGGTCCATTGTGGTTTGGATCCCAACGTTATGCAAAACCGTCTTATATTCTAATGCGCAGGTTTGGAATAAGCAAATGACACGCACATATTCGTAATACATATACTCGCTAGTATCAGTCTAGCGTTTCATACAGGAGCCTGTTTTCACAATAGAAACGCTAACTATCCTCTCGGTTTTATGGTATGAAACGTGATTTGGGATGCGTCTAGTTTCTAGACTGTCTCTCATCAAGATCACCCCGGCTGCCTTCTTGGATGTCTTCCCTGCAGCCGTCCTGACCCTGTATCAAATGTTAAGCGCTGCCGGTAAAATCTAGATGCTGAATCCATAGGTAATACGATAAGCATTTTCTCCTCACATTGAGAACATTGTGTGCTGGGTATTTAAGGAGATAGAAGACATGAAAACCTGTCCTTGAGACACAAGTGTCCTTTCTACAACAACAGTGAATATAATGTTTGCGGCTGTTTGTTATTCTATTCCCAAAAGGACATTTGGCGCATTAAATGAATGAGTAGGTGTTACGGATGTATCAATTTTCCTCATTTCCACCCACTTGGCGAAATTATGTAACGTATCTTATGTAAATTGCAGAACTAGTTCGCAATCTGTCGGCCCGTGTGGAGATGAAGCTTTACTGTAACAACTCTTACGCAGGGAGAAGTTGATTTGATACTGCACCTGTCAGAGACGTTTTCAAGACTATCAAAGTTTGTGTGCGCTCAAACACACACGTTTAACAGTGAACGAAAGCGGGAAGCATACGTTGCACTGGCAGCTAACTGAAATAAGTTGAAGCGCTAAAATTATGAAGACTGCACTAAAACTGAAATCAAAAAAAAAAAAATTGAAATGTAAAATATAACAATGAAAAAAAAACAATAAATCAAATTAATATAAATGATACTGTAATAACACTGGTATATATAAATGATAGAATGGTGAAAATGGATTTGTCTTTATTAAAAATATTTCTTTCATTTGTCCATGAGCAAATATTTAATATTTGAAAGACATATTTCATATTGCACATTGACAAATAAAAGTGACGTGATCATATTAATTTGAAACATTTTTATACTGAAACTATGTATATATTATTTATATTTATTATATAATAAATATAAATATTCATATTTAAATAATTGTATCATTTTAACTAATTAATATACATATTGTGTATTGTAGGCCTATATATTACAATTTGTGATTAGTATAAAAATTAAAATAAAATATAAATTGTATTTTGGCAACCTTATGACAGCTTAATCAAAATATATATCCACATATAAATAATAATCTGAATTTTCTTCTACACAAACTATATATATATATATATATATATATATATATATATATATATATATATATATATATATATATATATATATATATATATATACTTATATATATTAAATATCCTCAGGCGATATTTTAGCATTAAACCTCAAAGTAATTCCAGCTGAAACTGGATCTTCTTTTACAAATAGATTTGCATCATCACAAATTATTCAGTCAGTATTCAGTCACTTTCCCGAGCAGGTTTACAAAGAACTAGCTGTTCTCATCCAGAGAGAGGCTTTAAAAGAGATCCACGAAACTGGTTATCTGGTTTATGGAGTCATCACAGTGCTCATTCATCCCGGTCCGCCCATTAAACAACTCACACGCTCTGTTTTATACCATCTCCATTCTTATCCACAGAACTTCAAAAAGGCCGGCCCTTGGTACATAAGTTACGTATCTCTTTTTCCCCTTTTATAACATAAAGTTCAACCTATATAGAATAACAAAGGTGTAAAATTGAACCACACTGGGCATGTCATGTTTGCTGAGTTTCTTAGGAGTCTGTTAAACCGGTTGTTGTGAAACATACAAACTCAGTAAATCCAGAATGAATCCATCTGCAAACTTTAGTTCACCTCACAGGTTCTCACCCTGCAGGGACTCATTTATAAAGCGCTGCCTTCAAGCTGAAAGAACATGAATGAATAGATTTTGCTGCTCCGTGTTTTTAAGTATTTTTAAAGTGATATTTATGGCAGCAGCGGTGCTAAATTAGTCTTCGGTCAACATTAACTGAACGTAAGCAGTGACTAAACAAATATGTTGTTTTCAGGCTAAAACATTAAGTACCTTTTGGTCGCAGTGGCTTTAAAAATCACGATATCTAAGTCTATCTATATTTCGGTTTAAGTACTAACATGTACCTTTAAGGTATTAATATATACATTTTTTTAGGGGTGAAGGATTTACCTTTCTTTTTACCTATCTTTGTACCATTTTTTGAAAGTGTTAACGCATATTGTTGATATTATTTTGAATTACTCAATTTCATTTTATTTTTACATTTATTTTTTTTTATTTGTCCGTTTGTTTGTTTTTTGACATAGGATGGAATGGCACGGTATGTCTGCATCCGAACAAAACGGCTTTATTAAATCAAGACCGTGTCCTACTTCTTTTCAGTAATCTGTTAAACTCAAAATACCGGTATCATTAAAATCCGTATAAATGGTACGCCAAAAAAAATAATAAACTCGTGGTACTGATACGCCAAAAAACGGACTTTGGCGTGTATGTGGCACTCACGTGTTTACGTGCATATAAGACGCAGTCTTAGCGTACAAATGACACGCATATACCCAACGGCCCTAATCTCGCGTAGCACAAGTATTTATACCACGAGATTTCATTTTTATTTTGCGTACTGTTTTTTTGCTAAAGACAAGATCTATAGCTGGAGATCGTAAGGCTAGTATGAACTCTAATGAGGAAGTTTAAAGCTCCGAGGTATACAACAGCATGTTCTGCTGGTCTAATAATATCTTTGTTATAGCCTTTTAATCATAAGGCTGACTGCTGTGCTGTAGCACTAAATCATTTTCTGAAGATTATAATATACTGCTAAATTACATACTGTCTTATTCACAGTGAACTCACTTCATAAACGATGACTGCAACGATCAATGAAAACTAGCTAAAGAGCATAAGAAAACGCACAATATAGCATTTCTATGACTTTCCAAAAGAAGGGAAAAAATGTAAAAGATTTCAGTGATCATGCAAAAAAATGCACATTCATTTTTTAAGCAAACACATTTTTTATTTATTAACTATAGAAACAAACATACCCTTTGCTGCATATTCTATAGATAAATGGTGTAATTTGTCTCTTAATCTCCAATAACTCCAAGGAAGGGGCCTCAAACAGATTTTAGAGGGAATACCAAAATTCCCACAAGAGCTGACTGTGTCTTCATTTGGCCTTAATTGGACTCCTAGGCCTTGTTTGCCTGGATGCCCCTGCTGGGATTCAATTTGTTGTACCTTGTGACTTTTCACGACACAAAACAGCCTCATGACACAGGAAGTTGTGGTGCAATTATTATCAGCCATGACTCCACGAGCTCACACCCTAAGACGAGCTCGATATACGACTGCAGCATTTTTTCCGTCATGTCAGAGTTAAACGTCCGTTTGTACAGGCCTATACGTTCGCATGAGGAAAAATACATCAGTAGCGCTGTTTCCATATTCATTCCATACCACTGCTGGACGAGATAGAAGAGCAGCGCAACCTGTCACAAAGGTGTCATTCTGTGTCCGTCTCAGCCCGCCTGTTGGGAAAGGAGAGGAACAGTGTCTTCTTTGTGCGAGCTGGACAAAGCTGGACCTGTGTGAAAGCAGGTTAATGTTCCTCTAAATGTTTGGAAGCCAAGGACATCTGAAGGACCCTCGCTCGCACACACACCCGAACCCACCTCTGGATACCGCACCTCGACTGACAGAGAACAAAACACCAACGCTCAACAAAACAACACACAGTCTGAGCCAATTAAAACAACGTCAGCGTGCACTATTAGAACAGAAGGCGGCACAGAGCCGTTCGGTTTGCAGGAAAAGATCTCAATATGGGTGGGTGCTATAACGGCCCAAGCGTGTGGAGAGCTATAAATAACACACTCACGGTGCAGACAATGTTCAACTTCTCAGAATTACTGAAGAACTGTTGACACACGGAGAAGCGCGTGTAGGTGGGTGGCAGAAAGTGTAATGACTTAGCAGTGAAACAGGACGCCACGCGCAAGGAAAAGAGTCTCAGAGGGATCCAGGTGTTTGTCCATGCGCTGCCGCACATCAGCAGGTGTATTAGTCCTGAAAGAGTAAAAACGCTTCTCGCCAGACAATAAAAGAGCGGATGCTGTGCATATTATAGTTATGTAATATTTTTAAAAACGTGTATGGTAGTTACATAACCCCTAGACCTCACTTATTTTGAAAAAAGCCTGGAAATTTCAGATTTGACAATATGGAGGATCAGAAAAGTCTCTGATTTCATCAAAAATATCTTAATTAGAGTTAAAAATGAATGAAGGTCTTACATGGTTGAAACAATACGAGTATGAGAAATTACTTCTACACTTTTCATTTTTGTGTGAACTAACCCTTTGAAGTTCTTTGGATATAACTTGTCCAAGGCATATGTCAGTCCCACAAAATAACAGCAGGCTCTGGTCAGGTAGATCTTCAGCGCGTCCGCTGCTAACTCCTCTTGATCACAAATAGATGGTTCAGAAACATCCTGAAAAAACAATAACGGGTTATAGCTGATATTCAAGAGATATATGGTTCATATCACCTGGAGAAGCAGACTGGGAAAACAGAAACTTTTATGTAGATTTAAAGTTGCAGAGCTGTATTAACCGTATTTTATGTAAATATTTGGTGGTTTGTCACCATAACTCTAGAAATGCTTGCCCCTTTGATTATTAATAGTTATCTGTCTAGATTGAATTTGCCGCTTCTTACCAACGGCTTCTTCACTGAAGCTTTGCTTCCAAATATTTCAACTCAGATTTAATGTATAATTATTGACTTTTGTGGCGTTTTTACAAGGTTTTATGTGTGATTATTTACATTTGTGGTTGTTACATGGCAAGTGACTGCATAATAAAGACTCATTTTTATAGTTGTTGACCACAAAAAGAAGTGCGTCAGTCTTATACAACAGCCCTCAGCTTCACGTCGGGCTTTATTCTGAGATAACAACCTGCTAACTGTGCATTATCCCTTACTTGATAACTCACTACATACCTGTATTTTTAGGAGTCTTAGGGTGGTTTAGACTTTCTTTCTTGTCGTTATTCTTACTCTTATTCTTAAACATTAGGGCATGTGAATAATATAATTTATCAGTTCAATAATTTTATATATATATATATATATATATATATATATATATATATATATATATATATATATATATATAGATAGATAGATAGATAGATAGATAGATAGATAGATAGATATTTTTTTATGAATTATTATTTTTTTTTTTTACAGTTTTTAACCACAAAGAGAAGTACTTTATTGGGCTCAGCTGTTCAAAAGCAATAAAAATATATTTTTATATAAATATTTTTATAGAAGAGTAATTGACAACACCACATGGTACAAATTTTGAATGTGGAAATGTAAAAAAAAAAAAATTGCATGAAATGATCAATGAAATACCTGACAATAACGAATCATTTTTGTTTTCATAGCAGTTTCTAGCACAGGCTGAGCAGGAAGGCATTAGAGGGTCAGGAATGTGCAGACCTTGTCAGAAAATATGCCAGGGCTTATTGTGCTGCAAAGAGCATTTCTATCACGGGGATTAATGTATTTAAAATGTCCCAGACTGATTTGGGGCTGAATGAAAGAGACGCTTATGTATTAGTAGCTGCGTGTGACTCTGTTTGTTAAAACTTGTTTTCACATTCGTGTGAATCTGAAACACGTCCAACCATTTTGCCCTAGGTAGAATACACTCCTGTCATAGCAACGCGTATAAGAATAATCCAGCAGCTAGCTGTGTGTGTGTTTTTATCCGCATGCGCTCGTTTGCACGTGTATAGGGCTTTCTTGTGTGTGTGTGTGTGTGTGTGTGTATGTCTGTGTGTGTGTGTTTGAAAGCATGTTCAAGGACCTTTCCTCTTCTGGAACTGTGGACATACTCAAATGCCAAGCATAGTTACTCATTCACACAGTCAGAGAAGCTTAATAGTGAGGGTTCAGTCCAGACAGCAGTCCATAGGCATAAAAAAGCTTAGTTTCCATAACACCCTTGCTGATTTACATACTTTATTTCCTTACTCAGTGATATCTATTGTCTATATGAATAACAAGTCATAAATGAACTCCATTGGCAAGCATATTTAGAACACAAAACATTTATCAGAAACGCATCCTCCATTGATAGAGTCCCAGTTGTCCTCTTACTTCAAAATCCAGCAACATATTTGTTTAGTTTTATCTTAATAAAAGCACTTATACTGTGCAGATTTCTCTCCTGATTCAGGCGAGACATCATTCAACAAGAGAAAACAATATTATGTTATTTTTTTTCTTACAAGCATGCAGTTTTTCCCTTCACAGGACATTATTCAGTGGACCGGCGTTGTGTGGATTATTGTGGCATTTTTATCCGCTGTTTAGACTTTCTGGCGGCACCCATTCACTGCAGCCTAACTATAATAAGATCCAGTCCAGTGTGGAAACACCTGTTTGTGCTATCACAAAAGAGTTTCTCTATTCAAGCCACACCAATCTTTGCTCTGATAATGTTGCTTTCAGACCCACCTATGATTTTTGAGACCATGGTTTCCAAGACTGTCCCAATGATAACGGTATCACTGAAGACAGGTGTGTTTTGGTATGACATATCGTTGCACAATTTATAAGTTTAACTTGTTGAGCCTGTTTTATTATTACTTTTGATATCGCATTGTTCACTGCTAACAAAACATGAATACGCTTGCCCTGCGAACTGGAAAATTCTTCCCTTTTAAGTAAAAATATTCTCAGCTAACCATGGCATGCCTTGTTTTTCGAGACTTAATCACAGGGAAGCCAAGCCTAGTTTTCTCCAAAGAGTAAAACAGGTTTTATTTATGGGAACGCTTGATTCTGAGTCATCAGTATCGGTTATCCGAAAGATGCAAATATCCTAAATCAGCATTGTTTTATTGTTTTATGAAGCAGTGCGTGTAAAACAACATGTAAATGCTGAAAATTAATAGTTTCCGTACATGCAGAATTTATGCAGGTCTCAGGGGTGCTGTGTGTTCTGTTTCTATGGACGTGCCTCTAAAACACACAGTCCTGAGGGAATGACTGGATAATTACACGCATCACTGATAATTCATAATCTGGCTGACCATAAAAGCTGTACACGTTTTTTAAAGATCATTTTAATATGTTTAAAGCTAATGTTTTTAATGAAAGCAATTTAGTCTGTTATAAATACGCCCAGTTTCACAGACAGGGAGGTTAAACCAGGATTAGGCCATAGTTCAATTAGGACATTTAAGTAGCTTTTATAAATATGTCTTAGAAATAAAAAACAATACTGGTGTGCATCTTGAGGCAAATGAATGCATATGACATCTTTTAAGATCATTCAAGCGCAAGTTTCTTTTAGCAAAAATAGCCTAGACATGCATTTTAACCTGTGACTAGGCTAAAGCCTAACTACTATAATTTCATAATAATAATAATGTAGAGAAAACTAACCAGCAGAAGTTACATAAAACTGCATTTTTTTAATTTATGAATGTTGTAATAATAATATTTTTTCGTATTATTGGATACATTAATTATTAGTAGTAGTAGTAGTAGCATTAGTAGCAACTATATTAAGTACATTTCGTGGTATTTTGATTCCTATCTGACCTTCTAGACATCTTGTGTGTGTGGCGATGGCGCCATCACCGATTTTCCATGACAAATATAGGATTATGGTCCATTACTGACATCTACTGGATATAATTTTTAGTGCTTTTCGTTTTGCGTTCCCTACAAACCCCGCCTCCTAAGCGCTCTCTCAAAGTTTAATTGGCTCAAAGAATGTTCTTTCTTCGCTCTGATTGGCTCGCCGCATTCACCCTAGCCGTCACACACCACAGAGGTCACACATGATTCCAATATGGACGCCTCCAGTTGAAAACGTTCACCGCTATGCGATTTTAAAAACAATGTTTTTTATTTATATGGAAAACATGCCAATTCCCGAAGAGACTGTTTGAGCTGTCGTCTTCTTCTGCGATGCCTTCACTCAATGTTGTGTCATGTTTCCAGAGGGTGGGTGTGAAAATTCATATAGCTATAATGTGATATGCACCAACACTGAAAAGTTTTGGTCAGACTTGTTTGTCCATTCTGGTTTTGTAAGTGACTTTTCTTTTTGCTATAAGAACGATTTATTTGGTTTGTTTGACCATTTAAAAAAAATAATTAGGGGAAATATTACATAATCAGTTTATGTTTTCTGTTAGCTAGATTGTACAAGGTTACTGGCTCTAAACTTCTATTTTCTTCTTCTTTTTTAAGTTGATTTAGATAAATGTGGAAGCTGTCCAAAGTTCTACTGATTTAAAAGCTATGAAAACTATCTCTGTATTTATCCTTTGTGTCTTAATGTAATTGTATAACGTTATTTTTAGTTAACCCTTGCAAGGCTGCTTTTTTTTTTTTTGCAGGGTTATATTTGTAATAATACTGTCTTATTATGTAAAAAAAAAAAAAAAAAAGATTTATTTATTTATTGATATTGACAAAGGTACAGTCTTAAATATGATAACTTGAATTTTTATTTTTTAAATATATTTTAACATGCAGTTTGGATATCTGGAATTTTAAATGTATCAATAAATTATTTTGTCGAAATGTATATATTTTTGCATATGCATGCAAAATATATATAAAAATGGTTACGCATATTAACATTTTATAGATATAGTTTCTGAACGTTTTAGCATTAGCAATTTAGTCAAACACATTTGAAACAAATTAATAATAAAATAATCTAAAAAAAAGCTAGCAAGTTGAATTTAGCAGTTTAGATATTGCGTTGTGAAAATTAGAAAAGGCTGTTAAAATATAAACATGTGAATTCCTTCATAAACTGCATTACTCTATTTTTCTTTTTACAGCTGCACACCTGCTTTACGGCTCTCTTCAAATGCAGACCCCATCACTGGACTGTGTTTTCTCAGAGCAGATCTTTGCGCTGCACTGCTTGTGAGCTGCAGTGTTCAAGCCCAGACTCTTCTTCCACCATCAACGGAGTAAACCAGACACAGACTGCCCCAGAACCTGCAGACGAGGTTCCCCCATCTCCCCCCAGCCACTGCTGCATGAGCGGCTGCCATAACTGTGTGTGGATCGAACATGCTGAAAAACTGCTGAAATATTACAGCGATGGTGGAGACAGAGCTCTGGAGGCCATTGAGGAGAATGTCCTCGATGACAACCTGAAGGCTTATCTTAAAATGGAGATCAAGTTACTGAAGAAAAAATCTTGATTACAGATTTACTGAGATTCATGTGTTTCATAGCAGAAACTTTTGCATCTTTTTAATGGGTGAGTCTATCAAAAACACATCCCCGTCATATTTCATCCCTAAATCAAAAGGAAAAATATATATGTATATTGCACAAAGACTAAATCTCATCTCAATGACATTTTGTTTTCCCAAGTAGATGCAGATGTTTTATTTCTGAGGGTTTTTTGTCCTATAGTTTCGAAAGCAACAATCTGGTGAGATTTTTTAGTACTGTATTCTTAACAGAATACAGTAAGCACATTTTATAATGGAAATATACATATGAAAATATTATGAATGTTCAGTATTACAGGTTTACAGTCTACACCAATGATAAGACTTTAAAAAAAACATGTTTTTTAATGTCTTGAAAACGATGTTAAATGTTGTGGATGGTAAGTTTTTACATTTTGCATATTAAAGGTGAGTACAATTTCTTATTTATTACTTATTTAATGTGATCTGTGTAGTAAGTTATTTCTGAAGGGGGGGAAATTGTTTGCAATTTTTTTTGTAAATGTTCCAAAATATTTTTGGAAATATGAAAATAAGTATTGTTTCTTTGATACATGATTTTTTGATTTTAATGACTGCTCTTGTGCTCACCGTTTGTTTGAGGCATTTATTTATTAAAGTTATATGCACATATATATATAATAGAAATATTATGGCATGTTATTACAGTGTTTGATATGTAATTTATTTTTATATTTGTTTTTGTAATTAATACATGAAAATATTACTCCAGTCTTCAGTGTCAAGTGGTCATTTCAATAGGGTTCGGTGCTCATCTTCACATTTATTGTTATTATCAACCGTTATGATGCTGAATATGTTTGAAGAAATGTTTTATGTTATAATGTTATATGTTTTATTTCAGGATTCCTAATTAGTAAGAAGAACAGCATTTATTTAAAACCGAAATCACTGGTATGATTTAAGAATCATGCTATATGTGGAATGTTTTTTAGCATTTATTCCACATAAAAATGAAATTATATAATTGTCATGACATACGAATGTTTAAATACTCTTGTTTTGATCATGTGATTCCTCCTTGAGCATCAGTGCCTGCTTGTAACCTTTAAGACAACATTGCAACGTAATCAGAAAAAAAAAATCACTGAGCAGGATGGTACAATATTTAAAACCAAAGAATCTAAGCAAAATATTTCAGTTGCTATTTTCCCTTTGTCAGTAGTGCATGTGTGTCAATACGCTTCCGTGGAGAAGAACTGAATAGACAGAAAGTCTTCACGTTGACTTAGTAAACGTCAGTCTCTATATATAGATTCATATCTCGATTCTTCTAACCAACAACTACCCAAATGCTGATTATATTGATTGAGGGTCATACTGTTTCCCTCTATGATCAGCTCTTGCGGCATTAGAACCCACATTGGCTGGCTCTGAATACTCATCAGGGTTGCCTAGCAGCATAGCAGCATTGATCATGGCATTGGCCGGCACTTGTATGAGCGGTTTCTTTGACGACAGCCATCCTGATCTGAGTACCTGTGAGTCAGCACACGAGGGCTTGATGCCGCGTGCCGTGATCCAGCTGCTAGAAGGATTTGTGATGAATGACGTGAATAGTGGTTAGATATTCTGAGGACGAGATGTACAGAAGAGAATGTGACACAGATTCATGGAGGTCATTAATGACACTGATGTTTGAAATGTTTTCTTCCTCTTTGACTTTGAGGAGAATTGAGCACACAAGAATAAAACAGTTTCTCTGTTATATGTATATACTATGTGTCTGTATTATATTATATTATTAATGTGCATTATATTATACTGAATTTAAAATTTTTAATGTGAAAAAAACTAATAATACTACATATTATAATAATATATTAATTATATTTTTATTTGTATACACACACACACACACAATTATTTGAAAATCTGGAATCTGAGGGCTCAAAAAAAAAAAAAAAAAAAAAGTTGAGAAAATCGCTTTTAGAGTTGAGTACTTACCCGTGCATATTACAAATCAAATTTTCATATATTGATGCATTTTGAAATTTTATGGTAGAAAAATTAAACCAGTCTCTTCATTCCACGATCTTTACTTCAAATACTAATGATTTTTGACAGAAAATACATATGAATAGAAATACAATGTACAATAAAGGGTCACATAAATGTATACATTGGGTCACTGTGTATTAACTAATTAATATATTTAGGGAGAGAGACATTGATTAATTCATTCAAACGTGCATATATATGTGTGTGTGTGTGTGTGTGTGTGTGTGTTTGTACTAGTATTTGTTATTTTAGATGTATTTAATTTCTAAGATATTGTAATTCTTATATATGTATATATATATATATACAAGCAAAATAATCATGTTAAATTACAGATTTCCATAGTGCATGTTAAAACCTAATAAAATATTTTTAGCATCAAATCAAAGCGTCAGTTATATAATTGACAGATAACTAGTAGGAATAAGACTTCCGTCACGTGTTTATTGTTAGAGCTGGGTCATCACAGTAACTGTTATCAGTTGTTAGAGCACATGAATCCCAGTGACCCAATGGCTTTGTATAATTGATCGATTACTCTGTTGTGTCTCTTCAGTGAGTCTTCATATCTCATTAACCACAGACAGAACCAGGGGCACGTTCGACCCCATGACCTTGCACCGAGGTTGTGAGGCCAGATTCTGACCTAAAGACAAATACGAGCACCCAGTGACCCATAAATCCATTTTGTAACACATGAACACATTTTCCTGCAACAAAGATATACAGTATATATATATATATATATATATATATATATATATATATATATATATATATATATATATTAAGTCAGATCTTTTGCTAAATGCTGTTATGCGGATGAAAAAGAACTAGATTTACTAGAACAAAGGACTTCTTGAGCTATAGTTAATCCTAATCACAGATTGCATATTGCATATTATATACAACAGCTTGTCAATTGCAAAGAGCCTCATTATCAATAGAGCAATACAGATGGCCAGATGCCTTAATGAGGCTAAGTAATCCTGACCACTGAACTAGACCATATAATCAACTAATTAAAACTCCAACCTTTAATCTAGTGTCCTTGCAGTAATTGTTTTTGTGCTGAAGGCAGTCTTAAAATGCAGCATGTGTGAAAGAGTCGTTTGGACTGATCCTGGTTGGAGTGGTTCTGCTAAACGCTGCGGGATGAGTTGCTAATGAGCTCCACTGGACAATGTAACGGACCCCCGCTGATGTGGGCCTCTCGTCTAACAATGATAGAAAGTTACAGAACAAAGAAGCTCTAGAAAAACGCTGTTTATCGTTAGTTTCTGGATATCTCCATTATATCATCCGGTGTTATTCAATCAGCAAATCCCATCTCAGGCTGAATTAGCGTATTCTAGAAATGCTGTGGAACAATTCTAGCTTGTGGCCTTTGCTGAACGTATACATTTATAGTTATTATCCTCTAACAATGAGTGAATTCTACAGAATGAATTCAGAAACATCATATTTTACATTATACAATAGGCAATATGCAATGAAGGAATTGATCATTTTTACTGAACAACTATTTAAATTCGTTATATATACATAAAATAGTCATATTTCTGTGGTGCAGTCATGTCATTCTTTTAATTAAATATTTATTATTAATATTTGTATATATATATATATATATATATATATATATATATATATATATATATATATTTTTTTTTTTTTTTTTTTTTTGTTAAACACTTTTAACAAGCTAGGCCTACAATATATAAAGTGGCCACATCAAATGCATGGGTATTTTATATGTTTAAGGTCATGCAGTTTAATTTATACAATCCTGTTGTTGTGTTATATTAAAAATCTATGATATAATGTTAATATGTAAGTTGATAAAAGCACATGGTCTCACAAAAATGCACATTTAATGCATACATTCATACTGTGTTCACCTGCAGTAGAGGGGATCAGGGGCGGGAGGCGTAACCTTTCCTAATCTTCTGAGGGGGACAGAGAGTATAAAAGACCTGTAACCCTTGCACCACTTCCAAAGAAAGCCAAGCGTTGACATCCATCCCTCCACAGGAGAGACAGACGTAAGAAACGGTGCAGCTGCACCCAGTCAACAGCCCATCAATCAACAAACCGGTGAGTACAACATTCAAATATTTCATTAACAGTAAGGAATGCATGGTTGTTTTGTAATAATATCTTTTACCAGTGTGGCTGAAAATATATAATAGTACATGATACTAAAAGATATTATGGGTTAAATGTTTTGAAGAGGTTTTGACTGAATTATATTTAGTATGAAATATTTATTGAATCATTTTTTAAGAAGAAATGCTGTCTGGGATAAGTCATTTATTTATGGATAATTTTCATAACAACAGAATACCACAACTGACCAAACAGAATATTACGGAAAAATGCATTATTTTTATACAATATATCTGTAATATATCAAAACTTTATTTTTTTTCTTTATTTATTATTTTTAACTATGTTTAACTGCACAAAAATATGTTTAATGTTCTTTATATGCATGCACTGAAAATTATTTTTAGTAATTATTCTTATATGTTGTTTAAAATATATACAGTATATATATATATATATATATATATATATATATATATATATATATATATAACATATATGACAATATGTATACAAATTATTGCTTTATTATTATAAATATAATGTTTGCGTGAATATGAATATGATGTTACTAGAATTATTGTCTCTTTGAGGAATATACCTGAAGGTCATATTTTGACTTCTGTTTGCTCAGCATGTTTAGTGTTATCCCTCCTTTAATAAGATTAACCCAAGTGCAGATTGCCACTGTTGGGATGGGGGACATTTATTAATCCAAGCTCTGGATTACACAAAATGGGTCACCCTTCCCATCACACTTTCCCCTGAGCTCATTTCTGGGAGCACGGGCCATGTTAGACATTCAATTACAATGGAATATGTATTTGGATTTGCGCATTACTCATCAGTAAGAGGATTATGAGTATAGTTTTAACGGCCTGAAGTGGCTGCCGTAGATATTCATTAGGTGTCGGTTCGACCTTGCAATTGCTGTAACCTTTCTGGCCTATTGTGTATGTAAAAAAGTGTGTTTGTATATGTCTCTCAGAGCAACTTTTCTTTCCAGGATGTCGCCATAATCCACTTAATAGAAAAATCAATATGTCATTGGGTGTGAACTAGAAACTCACTGCAGTCTTTCTGTTGCTTTTACATCAGCACTACATCACGGGGAGCGAAGACATAGAAAAGAGACCAGCAGTGACCGACAGCCATGAATCTTGAGCCACCCAAACCAGAGATCAAATCCGCCACCAGCGTCACCGGTGGTCCCGCCACACCACGCAAAGGACCACCCAAGTTCAAGCAGAGGCAGACTCGCCAGTTCAAGAGCAAACCACCAAAGAAGGGTGTTCAAGGGTAAGTAACCGTACCCTCATAAAGTACAACCTTTGCGATATTCCACACTTCAGGCATGCTTTATTATACTAAAATTCTGAATAATTACAACTGTGCATAATATTCAATAATTCTGCACCACGACTGTTAATAAATGTGTATATTTTATTATTCGTTTTAATTTATTTTTAATAGCTTTGGAGACGACATCCCTGGCATGGAAGGTTTAGGCACTGGTGAGTATAATCCGTTTCTTCTCACTTCTTCTCACCTTCATCACTTACCATCTATTCTAAGACGACCTTGTCTGAGATGATTAGCCCGATCAGACAGTGCATGCATATCAGACAAGCCTCTCGTATCGAGCATCATCAGACACCCTATATGATATCTTACGGCATCGCTGAGATTAAACAGACCTGAATGCTAGCTGGCGTTCAAGCTGCTTAAGTTAACCCTTTGATTGATCGATGCGAACTCATGCCGCTGTGTTTCTACCTGCAGACATCACTGTCATCTGCCCCTGGGAGGCCTTCAACCATCTGGAGCTTCACGAGCTGGCTCAGTATGGTATCATCTGAGCCCGTCACCTTCCTGTCATGTTCTCCATAGCACCTGCCTCCACCCTGGCCATCGTCTCCACGTGGACCATTCCGACTTTTATAACAGAATAAACACCAAAAACAGCAACTTTTATAAAAATGGAAAAACGACGAAAAATCTACAAAAAAAAACAAAAACAAATCTGACTGTCTATCCCTCCGGTTTCTTTTCTTTCTTGCAGTCCAAGAACACGTTCTGCTCAAACTGTAGAACAGAAAAAGTCTCGTCAGATCACGTTCTGTTTGACTAGCGAAAAACGCTGCTCTTTTTCTTTGCTCTCTTCTTCTCATTCCACCCTCCTTCCCTGATTTTCTTCTGGAACACGAAACGTACGCAAGCAAGACAGCCTCAGAGTGAGTAAAAGCAAGACACGTGCCCGTGAAATGAATGGCTTCTCGTTTCACGTGCCTCGGTGCCTCCTCTGTCCACCTTCGCCGAGTTCATAAGAAAAGATCGAAGTCCTGTAGAGATGAAACACACTGCTGGCCGACATTAGATTCCCAAAACTTTATTTTATTCCGTTATTTCCCCATCAAGATACCCAGTTGGGTAATAAATGCAGATTTTAAAGTTTCACCCTCTTGTACTATTTTTTCCATTTCTGTGTATTCTGTGTATGGATACCCTCAGAAACTGTTTTAATATCACGTTTGCTTTGTGCTTTGCAACCCCTTTATTCAACGCGTTCATATGTTAGCACACAAACAGGCACGCTTTCGTTTATGGCTATAATTCTCGGTTTCAGTAAGTCTCTCATGTGACTGTTAGGGAACAGTTTGGGCTGTCATGTCTTGTGTTTCTTTCTTGTGTAGTTATTTCATTTTCATCACCATCGTTTGTCATCATCATCATCATCATCATCGTCATCATCGTCATCTCTTTATCATTGTGCCCCATTTAATATCATTTCTAATGTATTCATTACTTTCCATTTGTACATTTCACTGTAAAATATTATTAATTATAATTTAATCTATTCATTTAAATGTCCTGTATCTTTCATAGATTTATGATTTTCTAGCCAATAATTCTTCTAATTTTCTTTCACTTTATTGGCATCGTGTCAAGTGTTTATTTCCCTATGTTTATGTTTGTTGCATGCTCCATCTTTCACTGTTTTATGTTCATTTATTCATTTGTACATCCATTAGTTTAGTCACATTCTAGGATTTTTTCATTTAGTATAAAAGCCTATTTCCCACACAGCCAGATCTTCATTCATCCAAATGATATACCCAAAGTATGAAAAGATACGGTTTGCACAAGCACGAACATTTGTTTATTTCTGCACAGATCCTTTATGTGGTAGGATTGTGTGTCCTTCTGAATCCTTAAGTCTTCAGTGAAGTTCTTCTGTGTTGTTTAGGCCTGTATGCAGATGTAGGGTTTCAGGCTGAACATGCATCTGTTTTGAGGGCATGTTTGAGGGTTGACAACATCAGTGACTAAAGTGAAGATTTCTCTCTACAGGATGAGATCAAAATAAAGCTTGAAAAAAAGAGAAAAAATACTTTGCCTGTTTTTTATGCCTCTGATCAGTCAGTAAGACGAGCTATGCTATTTAATGATAATATGAAATGTTTGAATGTAGACAAACATGTTACAAGCTACAAGGATGTTTTGTTTTTCAAATGTAATGAATTAGCTATTTGAAGAATCACCTGTTGTATAATAATAATAATAATAATAATAATAATAATAATAATAATATGGTAATAATAATAATAAACACATGTATAATTAAAGTCAGTGCTGAAATATTTTATTTGTTCACAATAAAATCAAGATTTCTACTTCTACTTGGCATCGAATGCACGGTAAAACAGTGTGTCTATTAAAAATGTACCTTATGTAAACAAGATAGATCAACGTCTCTGAAAAAATTCTAATTAGTCAGTAATAAGCATGCAAATGAAACAGCAATGACATTCAAAACTACAATGAAAAACAGGTTATATTAGCGTGTAAATATGCATCTGCATAATCTCTAGTTTGAAAATTCTGTAGCAACAAAAAACGTAACTTAACGTACACAGGAACACAGCATTTAACTCTTTGTTTCTATCCGGTGACGTTAAGCAGGACGCCGTCATAGTCCGGACTCATATAGATGTAGCACCGGCTCTATGAGTTTGGCATCGCTGCATAGGTCCGAGCAGATCATATAAACAGCGATATTAAAATACGTCAACTCTCATTTCAGCGACATCAAGAGGGACTGTTCATCCCATCAACATGGCGGAAAACATAGTAAGTGTCAGTCTACGTGTGTATCTCGGCAGTTTGAGTGAAGTCTGTCATCCAGTGATGAGGCAGCAGAATTGTTAGCATTATGCTAATGATCAGACTCAACCAGAATCGTCCAGAAACGCACTGAATACTATAAACAACATTTATACGCGTGTTTACAACACATCCGACTTATTTACCTCATGACTTGCAGCGGAGGTTTATTATTTCCGCTTCGGTTGACTTTATGTGGCTTGGCATAGGTTGATGCATTGACACATCTTGTCTTCATGTCAACTACTCATTAAAGTCTAGATGCTGAATGTAACATTAAGAAATAGCCGAGGTGTTAAAATGGAAGGCGGCATGGTTTGTTCAGCTTCTAGTTTTTCGCAGTTTTGTGTTTGGGGAGTGGAATGACATTGAGTAACTTATTAAAGTGCTTTGAATAGCGCATGGTGTTTTTCTCTGGTTTTTTGTATTAAGAAAAAGCAATGTGAGCGTAGCTGTGTGTTAATGTAATATGTCATTCAGTGAGATGTTTGGACATGGATTGTGTGGCTCTGAGGGGCTTTATTGAGTGTCAGATATCAATGGTCTGCTCTCCAACCACCTGTTTTCTCTTATTCATACTGGCTTGTTATGCTGATTTGTAGCTGAGCTCTTTTGTTTCGACTTGTAACATTTCTTGATGAGTAATTCTGCGCTAGATCTGTGTGAGAAACAAGCTGAAGTTTGAACAATAAACGTACTTGTAGTTACCGTAAACTTACTTTCTCTTGCCCTATGTTTATTCATTCACAGATCATCCGTGTCCAGTCTCCAGAGGGAATGAAAAAAATCACCTCAACGAAGCGTGAGACAGCTGCCGCTTTCCTCAAGAAGGTAAAAGGAAGCTCACTGTGATATTTTTTTTAGCATATTTTACAGTTATTTAATTTAAAACATTTTAGTGAAAGTTGTGTAAGCTATGCAGTATATTAGCCAGGAAGCATTTATTTAAAAAAAGAAAAAACTACAGTAAAGACATCTTTAACGTAAAGATGATTTCTATTTCAAATTAATTAACTTTCTATACATCAAGGAATCATGAAAAAGTGTGGCCACGAATCTATGATCATCATCATCAATAATTGATGATGATGATGATGATGATGATAATAATAAGAAATATTTCTTAATTGATTTCGAAACTGCCATGGCTTTGCTATTAAACGAATACTATGCATTTTAATATATAAAAAGTATATAAAATACCAAACAATATTTTAAATGGTATTTTAAACTGTTACAGTTTTCCCTGATTTGGTGAGCCTTGTAGAGTATAAGAGAACATCAAAAATCAAATAAACAGTAGCATTTAACATGTTATTGCTCCAAAAATGGAATATAGCTATTGAAGCTAAGTAGTTAAAAAATTGTTTAGTGCAAGAAGAAAAAAAACCTCACGTTAAATATACCGTCAAATGAAATTCCTCCTTCCCTATAGTTATGACAGAGCAGGTGTTACTATTCACCCCAGATCCATCGACATGCCTCTGCACTTATGTAACGGTTGCATTCAGAACCTGTCTGTGAAAAAGCTGAAAATAACACTACAACAAAAGCACAGCATCCGATCCTGTGAGTCATTATAAAGTAGCGCCACACACTCCTGTTCCTGCTGAATGTTGTTTTATTAATGAGACGGCACTGAAAAAGGAGACCTATGTCCAATCGCTGCAGTCTCACAGATGTGGGCCGCAGTGACATGCATTTCTGCTGTGGTGCAAAGCTTGATGGGCGGTGTGCTTGCAGCTAATTCAGGAATGGACCAGGGCTTGGGGCCAGAATCCTACTGAAAGTGACCAGGGCATTTATTGTCTTTTTCTATTTTTTATTTGTTATATGAAAATTGCTAGAATTTTCCTAAAATTCTTTTCAGCGTCTGACTAGTTCTGTGTTTAGTAGAAATGTAGTAATAGGTAATCAATATTCAATAAAGTAATGAAAGATTTGTCATTTGATAGGGTAATTTGTATTGTAATAGGAGTCTTAGAGGGTGTTGGTAGGTGAAGGTGCTGAAGGCTCTTTTGAGATGGGCAGAGGGTTTGTGTTTGCCTGATGTAGATACTGCAGGGTCCATTAAAGATTCATGTCTCTCAGCAGGAGGGTGGAGAGTGAGCCGGCGATCAATTGAGACCGTCTCTCAGTGATTTTTGGGATTAAATGGCAGGAAAGAGATGGAGAGATGTCGAGGGCTCTAGCTTTGGAAAAACGTGCGCTTAGTGCATCTTGTGCTCTTGTGCATGGATTAAAAGAAATGCACACTGCATTTTTAAGGCCTCCATGCTGAATATGTTATTAACAGGGTAGTATGTTACAGCTAAAAGTTAAATTTAGTGCCCTGAGTGACCAGTAAAAGCTTTTGCTGATTGGATTAGTAAAGATATCGGTCTTCTGCTAGGTTTTCGGTTGCCTAATGGACAGTCATTTGGACATGATGGATCAATTTGTTTCTGAGGGTTTTTTTTTTTTTTTTTGGTTTTTTGAGTACTGTTCTCAATTAGGCTATCTTGTTATCAGAACAACCTGATAGTGAATTATTTCAGAACAGCCTGTCGAGCTACGAATGAGTTCACTTTATACAAGTGATATGAAATTAGTTATATGTAGTTATATGCAGTGTAATGAATTTGCCACGTCAGTGTCATCACATCTCTGAAAGGTACATTGAGAGACTTTTCACTAGATTCAGTGGCTTATTAATTGATTCATATATTTTTTTGATTGTTTCTTTATTATATAAAGTGTTTAAAAAATAGTGTATAGTTTATTGCTTCTCTCATGCACTATACTCTCATTACTTCATTAGTTTGAGCAATCTCTGAAAGGCAAACAATCTTTAGACATTTTAATAGCACATCTACATTTATCAGCTTATTATTGGAGGCTCTAAAACGGTGATAAGAGAAATGGACAGGGAAAGTCCAATTGCAGCAGTAATGTTAAATCTAACTTTTCCACGAGCAAAATAAAAGACTTGTCAGCTTCTTGTTTCTGACACCCTGTGCTACACTCTCGTCAGGTTGCCAAAGAGTTTGGCTTCAGTTCAAATGGTTTCTCTGTCTACCTGAACCGGAACAAGACCGGAGAGATCCTGTCACAGAACAAGACCCTCAGTCTGCTGAAAATCAAGTAAGCGTGCCATTGTGAGAGACTGACTTTACTCCATTGTGCATGTGTATTTATATAACGGGAGTTGTTTTTCCTCTGTCTTTTAGGCATGGCGACATGCTTTTTCTTTTCCCATCCTCAGCTGGACCCTCCACTGAGAACATGGACACAGCTCAGCCTCACACTTCTTCTTCCTACCCTTCCTTCCCTTCATCCTCCTCATCATCATCTTCCTTATCCCGTTCACACTCTGCACCACAGATCCAGGAGGACGACATTGACCAGTATCTGTCCAAACAAGAGGGAAAGATCTACAGAAACCGAGACCCCCAGCTGTAAGTCTGTCTTACTTTCCTCATTATGTTGAATAAAAGGTTTTAGAACATGTTCCCAAAACCAAAGTTATTTTTATGCCATACTTTGGAGGTAATGCATCATGCAACCTCCTGAATAATTCATTGCAATACGAGAACTACAGAATATTTAAGACATTTTTATGTTTATACTACATTCTTTCTTATTGTTTCTGAGGTGCCGGCACGGTCCCATGGGGAAATGTGTGCACTGCGTACCTTTAGAGGTAAGAACCTGTGATCTACCCTCTACAGCCATCACAGATATTCATGCACAATCTCTGAAAACAAGGATATGTGAGGAATTTTATTTTAAAAGTGTGATTTCTAGGCCTGGAAGAGTTATGGAATATAATTAAAACTCTAAAAAACTCTTTTTTTCAAAAATATATTTGTTACATGGCACATAAGTACAAAGTTGCCATTTTGTCTTCCATTTTATGTATCATTAGCCTTTTGATGAAGACTATCTGAACCACCTCGACCCACCTGTCAAACACATGTCCTTTCATGCCTACATCCGGAAACTTACCGGCGGAGCAGACAAGTTAGTGCTTTTGAGAGCTTTCTATTCTCATTTAAGATTGTGGGAATATAATCATTTTAATAAAGTTATCCTGTCTCTCAGGGGGAAGTTTGTGGCGCTTGAGAATATCAGCTGTAAGATTAAATCTGGCTGCGAGGGCCATCCGCCCTGGCCAGAGGGCATCTGTACCAAATGCCAACCCAGCGCCATCACTCTCAACAGACAGGTACACGGCTACTCTCAGTCTGTATCATAAACATCTTTACTTTCATTTGACTCTTACATTACATACAGACAAACTGTTCACTAATCAATTTCTTGTTTAAAAATGGACCCGCTGCTTCTGTTTCTTGCTTGGGCAAGTAAATGAGCTCTCCCTGAGGGCAGTGTCATATTTTATGTCTGATTCGATCTGATGACATTGCAGAAATATCGACATGTGGACAACATCATGTTTGAGAATCACACAATTGCGGACCGTTTTCTCGACTTCTGGAGGAAGACTGGTAACCAGCGGATGGGGTACCTGTATGGACGCTACACAGAGCACAAAGACATCCCTCTCGGCATTCGAGCTGAGGTTGCCGCCATTTATGAACCCCCTCAGGTAAGAGCTCTTAAACACAATTAGGGGCCTAGCATACTGCAAATAAAACAAGTGTTTTTATAACCATGAGCGATTTGATTCTATAAGCCTTTATTCTTTAAGCAGTGATACCAGATAAACACAAGAGGGCAATAAAAGACTAACATTTAGGGCAGCAGTTTCGACTTGTTTTGTCTCAAGACCCCATATCAGAAGACATTTGTTGTTTCTTCTCAAATTATGATAATACATTTTTTTTTATTTTTAATTTAAAACCATAATAACTAATTCAAATTATTAAATACTTTAATTCCAGAGGTTTCAGTTCATGAATAAATTTAATTCATACCAATGTTGCCCATGCCCATGTCTGCCATTTAATCCAGATTGCCTAATAAATTGCATTGCTGTAGTTTCTTCATTGATGTACGGCCAAGTATTGCTTTGCTGAATTGTGTGTTTTGACTCAGATTGCAACCCAGAACAGCTTGGAGTTGATTGAAGATCCCAAGGCAGAAGCAGTTGAGGAGATTGCTGCAAAATTAGGCTTGCGAAAGGCAAGTCTTTTTCCACTCCTCTTAAATATTGGTTAAGTTAACTGTAGTTGATCAAATATAATTTTATATTTTAGTGTAGATCTGCCATACATTGTGTTCTCGTCCATACTATGAGGCTCTGACCGGATTCTTAGAGTTCCTTTCTCTTCACACATCTATTGCTTCCATATGATACTTACTGTCTCTGGTGCATAATGGAAAAGGGGCCTGATCAGTCGTGACCCCTTGTTACTGCCTGGGCATGTGGATCAAAAGCTGTTTTTAATTAGTAATATTGACTTTTTTTTTTTTTTCAGGTGGGGTGGATTTTCACGGATCTTCTGTCAGAGGACACCAGGATAGGCACAGTCCGCTACACCAGAAACAAGGTCAGTTAAAATTTGACTACACCGTGCGTTCTTAGATCATTATTAACCAGTGCATTCATGTCACCTGTCTAGGATTCATACTTTCTGAGTGCAGAGGAGTGCATCACAGCTGGAGACTTCCAGAACCAACAAGCCAACGCGTGTCGGCTTTCCCCGGATGGCCATTTTGGATCCAAGTTTGTCACAGTGGTGGCAACGGGTATGCAGCTTCCTCCTTTTGAGCAAGATTTACTGCTGCTGTTTCGGTTGTCCAGTGTGCTGATAAATTTAGGAGTTTGGTCGTGTCAAAAACCTGTGTGGTATTTAGTTCGAGGAAGATAAATCCGTCTCAGCCCACTGAATATTTTATTGGTACCCGGAAAAACTTAACAGGTTTACTGCTTAACGAAAATATAGTGTACGCAGCATGGATTTGACTAGCCTTTTTATGCGTTGGAAGGTGGTCCTGATAACCAGGTGCACTTTGAAGGGTATCAAGTGTCCAATCAGTGCATGGCTCTTGTGAGGGATGAATGTCTACTGCCCTGCAGAGATGCTCCTGAACTGGGCTATGCCAAAGAGTCCAGCACAGAGCAATACGTCCCTGATGTCTTCTATAAGGTACTGGACTGAAACACTCCTACTATAGATGATCAGTCACGCAGCATGTTACCAAAGATATGCATACAATGCATGCACATAAAGTATCAAAATTTTGATTAGTTGATTAGACACACCAAGGCATTTATTTGATCAAAAATACAGTACAAACTACATTATAAAATATTATGATTTAAAATAACTTTGTTTTAATAGATTTTAAAATGGTATTTCTATGTTGACACAAACAAACATTACTCCAATCTTTAGTGTGTCATGATCTGATTTTTTTGCTAAATAAACATCATCATGATCATCAGTGTTGGAAATTCTTGTGCTTATATATACATTTTTTTTCATTTCTGTTCCAACATATCACTTGCAGGTTTTGACTCATGTTTCTAAACAGTATGAGCTTCTTTTCACTTGAGCACATCACATTTCGTAAAACAGAAGGAATGAAAGTTAATATTTCTGTTGCTTTGGGCATAAACAGTCTTATCAGTGTCACTTCTTCCGCAGGAATGCATGGGATTAGTTGTCAGTGAGGCATGAAAAGGTTCACGTTTTCAAATCTTTTTCTTCACCCCCAGGACAAAGACAAATTCGGCAATGACATAACACATTTAGCCCGACCGCTGCCAGTGGAGTACTTGATCATTGACGTGAGTAGTTGTCATGTTATTATAACTACATTCTTTTCAACTGATCGTATCTAGACCTTCAGCCTACGCATCGAAGTAGTTTATATACTGCTAGATCTTGTCCTCTTTGAGGCATAGACCAAAGTGGATAGCTGGTCTTTAAACCCTAATTGATGGTACACGACACTAAACTGGCTGTAAACAATTGAGCTTTAATATACTGTCTTTGTCTTTTATTTATTATTATTTAAACCTCTGTTTTTTAGATCACCACCACTTTCCCAAAGGACCCCGTTTTCACTTTTTCCTCTACTCTTCGCTTCCCCATTGAAAACAGAGACGCTCTGGGAGAGACACAGGTACACATTTAGGAATGATGTTTTAGATTCGTATCATATCTCAAGACGTCTCATTGTTTTTCTTGCAGTGAAGATGAGCATAAAAATGTTTTTTTTTTTTTTTTTTTTTTACACAGTTTATTGTAGTCAAATGTACTGTTTGTAGTCTTGCAGTTCATGTGAAATATTGACTTAAAAATTGTTTGTGTGCAGGACTTCCACAGTTTAGCGACGTATCTTTCCCAGTGTACTTCCTCCACCTCCTTCCTGGACATCGTCTCAGACTTCCATTTGCTTCTCTTTCTTGTCACCAATGAGGTCATGCCCTTACAGGTGAGTTTTTCTTTTGTATTTATTAGTGTTGTGACGGCATACACATTAATGTGTAAAAAAAAAAAAAAAGGGGAAATTTATATATAAAATATACAGTGTAAGTAAAACAATTTGGCAAAAAAACATGGAACAAATGAGAAACAAATGTTTTGTTTTTTGTTTTTATCTATCACTGTAACTGTAGTTTTCTTACAGAACAAAATAATTTTTATTATATAGAAAATCAAAACCACTGTGTAGGACAGTGTTACGCTGGGCAAGTGAAATAACTGGTGTTGCGGCTTAACACGAGTATCACCGTCAATACCATCTATCGCAGCAAACCTAGTATTTATCTGTATAGTGGGGGTGAAACGATCCGTAGAGGATCCGTGATCTGTATGGACCAGTCCTCATGGTTCTGCACCCTTGTGATTCGTCATTGTCATCTTACCTTGCTTGATGATGATTATTATTTTTATTTATTTATTTTTTTTTAAAGCTCAAACTATAGAATTTGTGTGTATATATATATGTATATATACACACACACACACACACACACACACACATATATGTTCCTTCTTTCTGATGTCTACAGGACAGCATTGGGCTTCTGCTGGATGCAGTGAAGACATCCAATGAAGAGTTGGCTCAAACCTGGAAGAAATCTGAGCAGTGGGCCACAATCGAGCAGCTCTGCAGTGAGTAGTCCCGAGTAGTTTTATTTTAGCATTGTTTATTTACCTTTAATTGGTCATTTTAAGTGTTTTAACTTGTTTTTCATCAGTTTTTTTAGCACTTCTTCAATAGTGTTTCCTACTAGCAGACTATTTCTTTTGTTAATCCCAGGCACCGTTGGAGGGCAGCAGTCGGGATCTCTGGATTATGCCATGGGTGGCCCAACTCTCCCTCAGTCCTCTTCAGCTGTGTGGTCCTGTCTCCACTGCACCTTCATGAACCAACCTGGCACCGAACACTGCGAGATGTGCAGTTTGCCCCGCAGCTAAAACCCCACGAATCCGGGCTGCACCATACATCCCACCGGGAACAGCAGTGAGAGTGGGCGTGCTTCCCTGTATTCCTGCCGTTTTAGAATGCCTAATCCTTAACTCCTCCCCTCCCTCACTGACTGTGTCGCATCTAAACGCCGATGCCAGCCGCGTGCCCGAATATGCGCCCGATCCAACGCTGTGAGCTTCATCACTTTGATGATGATGATGATGATTGATGGCCCGAAGATGATGGGTTGTACCCATGTAGCACTCTCTGTGTGAGCCCAGTGCATTCTGGGACTTTTATTTAGACAAGCACTTGGGCGAAGCTCCTTCCACCCTCCTCATCTCCCTCTGTGGTCCAAACTAACCTTTCAGCACCATTGGTGAAACATCTGATATTAAACGTCTATCCCCAACTCTCACTGAGGATGTTGTGTATATAATAAACAGAGAAGGAATAATACTGTTATTTAATTTCAAAGGATTTTATATGTTGAGGGAAATTACTTTTTCAAGCCCATTTTGAAGTAAACACGCAGCTGAAGGAGCTTTGTGGTTTGCCGCACTGATCTTTTTACATCATCACGGTTTCTTAGATCGACCGTAGTTTAAAACACTTTCTTCACTGAACACGCATGCTTGCTTTTTCTTCCATTCCTTTTTCATAACACTTTATTTTGATGGACGATGAGTTTCTTTGAGCATCTATTATCATCAATGCTTGATTAGATTTGAAGACGAATGGTTGGTTTGGCTGCAGAGGCTCCTTTTCCTCAAGATTGCAATTGACTGTCGAAGGCTTAAGAAGCTATGCTTTAAATGTGGATTGGTTTACATTTGCTTTGCAAAAACTGTAGCCACCCAACTTTGGTGCTGGTACCCTTTTCTGCACCATTTCACTGTCATCGCCCTTTCATTACCGATTTCCCCTTCCGTCCCCCTGGCACTTGTCCAGATGTCAATTGTGGAGATTTTTTTCCACCGTTCAGCCCTTAAGGAGCCTGTACCATTGCACCTTCAAAGGGTTCTGTCAGGGCCGTCTTTGAGCACGCTCTCTCACCTGTCAGCTCCACATCTGGTGGAGATCAAGAGAGATTGATTGATTGATTGATAGGGAAGAACAGAGCTACAAATATAAAAGCAAAGTCTAAACTTATTCCACTTGATTGACATCTTTGCTTTGGACTTTTTTTTAACCAATCTCAGATTTTCTACACTTGTCTGTGTAGTTCAGAAGATAGATTTTACTGGCTGGATACAGGGTTATATTGTCTTCTGACAGTCATTTTCATTCGGCCACGACTCAGTGTTTTAGAAACCAGCCCAAAGACATCTCTTAAATATGCATTCAGGAGAATTTCAGGCCTCTGAAATGATCTAGATGTTTACATTTGTGTTCTATTTTGAAGAGTTTCTTAAATTTTCTTAATTCTCCAACTCGCCCATAATTTCCAACTCTACAATTCAGTCTTGATTCACTTAAATGGGCACCCACTGTTCACAAATTGAAATCTGATTTTTGCTTTAGTTTTGAGGTTTGAGGTGCAGATAGCTGTGCTTAGGCCCTAATGTCACAAAAAAAACACAGGTGCCCTGAGTTGTATGCTTTCAATTGGTTTTGGGGTTTTAAATATAAAGAAAAAAGTTCAACAATAAAATTGATTCCTTTGGATTCTGTGGTCTTGTCTTTTTTTTATTTCCTGATTTTGTGTAAGTAAATGACTAATGAATTAGTTTGGCTTTAAACAGCAACACTTTTGGTTACAAAATACAAAAGTTGATTCATTTGTAAGGTAGGACAGACCAGATGGGGCTATGTGCTGCTTGATGTATTGTTTTAGATATACTTCAAAAGCTCTGCATACATCACATACAAACTGAGCATATGGATTTATTCAAGGTGCTTTAAAGTATGTCACACAAACCAGTTACTTGTTAGCATAAATATGCATTTGTCCCGTGGGTAAAGATTTTATGGTATGTTTTTTATTTATGTCTAGCTCAATTTTTGTTTCTGTGATTCTCAAGTTGAAGAAGTTTCACCTCCAGCTGCTCACAAGGACCTCATATGTGTGGCAGATGAGTCGCTGGAATGCTGAGGTAGAGTGAACTTGACATCAAACATCTTACCTGAAACTCTCAGATGTTCAGTCTGACACATCTGGATTCTATCTAGCCCTCTTCATTTAACACTTTATCTCCCCTTACACCTACCTCCACGGAAGTAAGGACCAGTTTTATGGAATGGTTGTATATCCTTTGAGAGGCTGCTACCATTTTTTTTTTTTTAACCTTTGAACAGTTTCTGGAAGAGCCGATTGGCATGTCGTGGTCACTGTCGGTATGCTTTTAGCTTATGTGGATGAAAATAGGTAGATATAGAAACATTTCTCATATTTAAATAGGTTTTGTATTATGTTGGATTATTCCTTTTAACAAATTCTCTCTCTCTCACTCTCACTCCCACACACGCAAAGACGTGAAAGAGCCCAGCTCCTTGATTTAGAAAAGCTATTTTTCTTCCAGAAGAAAGTGTGACAAGGTAAGTTAAACTCTGAAATTTAACTCCACTTTCAGACACAACCCTAACCACTGGGCGGGATTATTTGGGAATGACAATATAAAAGCCAGGAAGATGCCTACCGCTAATATTTAATGATATTTGAATGCATTTGAACTTTTTTTTTTTTCATGTTTATTATTTAATTGGCTTTTGACATATATAGTTAGATTGACCTCAGGTGAGCACTTTATTGTAGTCGTTAAAAATGCATTTCTTAAACATTTCTTTATATTTTGTAATGACAATAGTCAAGAATCGGATTTCATTTCATTTGCTATCCTGTTTGAATTTGTTTGCACAGAGTAATGAATTGCCTACTGCTGTTACTTTTTGTGCTCTCACTGGGAGCTGCTCAGAAGAGCGCGAGACAGACTGCGGAGTGGGACTACAAAACTGAAGGTGAATTACTGCATATGTATATTTATCTTTTTTTTTTTTTTTCTATATATATATATATATATATATATATATATATATATATATATATATATATATATATATATATATATATATATATATATATATATATATATATATATATATATATATATATATATATATATATATATATATATATATATATATATATATATATATATATATATATATATATATATATATATATATATATATATATATATATATATATAACTATAAATATTGTAAAAAAATAGTTAATAAAATATTTTTTTTTACATAAGATCGTTTATTTATTTATTTATTATATGATCGTCATTTATTTTGTGTGTGTGTGTGTGTGTGTGTGTGTGTGTGTGTGTGTGTGTGTGTGTGTGTGTTAGCTGACAAAGTGAACTTGAGAGGATGTGCCAATCTCACTTTAGTCTTGGATAACTGGAAATATGCCATCATGACCCAAGTCAAAGACCTCCTTCTGAATGATCATAACACAGTACTACCAGATTATGGAAGGTATGTTTAAAAAAAAAAAAAAGTAAATATAAATGTATATGTGCTTGCACCATCTTATTGTGTTTCTTCTTCTCAGGATTCAGCCATTATCTGCAGCTCTGAATGACCTGTACAAGGAGTTTAACTCCTTGAAAGAGAGACTGGCGGAGCTGACCACAAAGTTTGAGGGAATAGAGTTGTTTGTGGATGAAGCGCGATCCGGCAGGAGTCACTCACCTCCTCGAGCGGAGCGTCCACCTCCTGAAGGAGAGGGAAACCCGTCTGAGCCTGGGACAAGACAGGGACGAAGGAGCAGGGTGGTGGTGCGGAGAATTAAGAAACCTGATAATTCACAAGTTTAGAACCGATTCAGCTGTCTTTCATACGCATAAGACCGGATCTATTGCACATTAGTAATCCTGTTGATTTTTGATTATTTAAAAAAAAAAAAAATCAAGTGGTTGTCTACATTTATGTCTTATGTTTAAATCAGGTGGAAAAAGTAACAATTCTGGAGCATTTAAATGTGATACACAATGGGTCAAGCTTTTTTTTTTTTTTTTTTTTTTTTTTTGCTGCTTTTTTTATTCGTTAAAATTATTTTTACATAACGTAATGAGCGATGGCAGCTTCTTATATCATCTCATCAAACGCATTTGCTGTATTATTTTTCGTATATTCTGTTGTACTGTTCAGTTTCCATGTTTTCAAGTTGTGAATGCATTTTCCAGCGTTAGGCCATTAAATAATTTAGAGACCATTCTTACGGTGGTCTGTGGTGTTTTAGAAAGAAAGCAAAATACGCCTGCTTCTTTGCAAACGCTGTTTGGTTGATAAACGATTCACATTATGCGTTGAATTGACTTATAAATATTAATTAATTAATTTACGTGTCGTCCAGCCAAGTAGGTGGTAGACCTACCTGACGTCAGCGAAGTTTAATTAATATTCATAAGACAAGTATTCTCCATGCTATTTATAAACTAGTGGTTCAAACATACTGTACTTTATTCAGTAATATCTATTACGTTTTCCTAAAATTAGTTAAATACACACTTAGCATAATGCAGTTTAGCATTTAGCTTCTTTTTTTGTTTTTGTTTTTGGTCACTGACGCAATCACTGTCGGTTATATTTTGATTCTTTCACATTCTGTCAAGGTAAGTCAGCAGATTTTTTTTTACTTTAATCTTCCATTTAATTTTTTTTTCTTGATAATTACAGAATAATTTATTTGCCTTTCAGCTGTAATTCCTGCCTGTTTGCCATTGTTTACTGAGTAGCGTTAACCGCAGACTCTTTGAAACTTGAAGGAGCAACTGATTTTCAACTTTCGTTTCTGTAAGTGTGTTTCATAAAGCAGACGGTCTTGCTATCGGTGTATATTTTTATGGGTCATTCCTGCTGTACCGTACCGTAAAAATACCGTTAGAATTCTTTTACAGCACATGACCCTCTCTCATTTATTTCCTAGCTTTCAAAATGGACGTCGATCACTCTTGTGACTTTTCAGAAAGTGCTGGGGAGCTTGATGACAGTCAACCAGATCCTGCTCTTCAAGAGATCAGTGGATCTGATGTAAACACAGAATTCAGCAAGGATATGGCAGAGGTGAAAACAGCTTCGCTCATCCATATTCTTTTCCTCCTCCTTTTTTATATTTTAAGCAATGTTACGACACGGCGAAAACATGACAATGCCTGTTTGACTTATTCAGGTGAGCACAATGACTTCATTTGAAATAGTGTCACAAGGAATAAACCATGTAGAAGGAGGATGGGCAAAAATGGTCAATGCAAACGACCCAGAGGTGACTGCCCGCTACAAGAAGAAGTATCTGAAGGATGAGGACTCTCAGCACATGGTTATGGAGACTGCCAGCGTGAGTGCCAATGCCATAAATACACCATATTTTTTTAGCAGTATATCATAGCAATAATGCGCTTAAATTATAGAATGAGTTTAGTGAGTGCTTTTCCCCCCAAAATAAATAGTTTAGGTAAAGATAAAAATACTGTACATCTGCCCATCATGTTTTTTCGAGCCCATTTGATGAGCATTATATTCGTCATATACTTTTATGGAGCTTTTGCTTCCTTGTAAGCTGCTGTCTCCATTCATTGTAATCAGATAGACATGTATAATGTACAGATTTCATTCTTCAGGCTATGAAGAAAGAAAGATTTATGGGTTTGGAACAAGGTGAAACAACGTTAGAGTAAATAATCACACTTTTTAAAATTTTATGGTAAACAAAACATTTAAGACAAGAGTGAGATTACTAGATTGTATTTGACTTTGGTTTCAGCTTTTTCAGAACGGCTTATTAAATCTCACATGTCCTCAGAAACGCAATCACTTCATGAATTTTTGTCTTCTTGTCAACTAAAGGTCATGGAACACTGCAACCAGTGTAAAGAAGCTGAATATTGTTTCCCAGATTTAAAAAATGAGAAGGTGGTGGAGGAAATGGAGTACGAGCCATCAGCAAGGATCATCGGTATGTTGAGGTAAGTGCACTAATTAGGGCACATTAGGATGAGCAACTAATGTACACATGATTTGGCTCAGATGGATGAGTTTATAAATAAATAAGCAGAGAGAAAGGTAGATGCACCTGTGCGCCAAAATTTAACCAAAATGCAATGTGGTTTTCTCTAGAGATCCAAATAAAGTAAAACGCACCGCTACCAGTTTGTCCTGGCACCCGCTTGATTGTCATAAACTAGCCGTTGCTTACTCTTGCCTGGAATTTCAAAGGGCGCCCAAAAATATGAGCTTTGACTCCTACATATGGAACATTGGTATGTTATACACAGTTTCATTGATCATACTGTTTATGTATTTGGGTAAATACATTTTTTTTTCCTTCATCTACAGAAATTTGCAATAAACCGAACATGTCTCTGAAACCTATATCTCCGCTTGTTTGCCTGGAGTACAACCACAAAGATACTCACATCCTTGTTGGGGGAAGCTACAATGGACAGATCGGTGGGTTTTTTTTTTATGAATATAAATTGTGTATGAATGATTATATAGGCAGATGTACTCGCTTCCATCCATCAAACACACTTGTGTCCTTACAGTCTATTATGTGTATGCCACTGATTGCAAACATATATATGTTCGAAATCACAGCTGTAGCTGTATTTATGTAAAAGTACACAAATGTTCTCATATCAGAGATTTCTTATTTCCAGGCTATTGGGACACTCGGAGTGGCAGCCAGCCAGTACAAATGTCTGCCACTGAGCATAGCCATAAGGATCCTGTCTACAAGGTTATCTGGCTGCCAACAAAGATAGGCAATGAAGTTTTCTCAGCTTCTACAGATGGTCAGGTCTGTATTCAGTGGCAAAACAGTCCAAAAATCATTTGAAACAATATTTTACGGAATGGAAGGCTATACTAACGAACACTTCAAATTAGTCAGATCAAATACTGTAAGAATCTATGTGACGCCAGGTACTGTTCTGGGACATTCGGAATATGAATGAGCCCACCAAGCGACTCGTGCTGGATCCCAGTAAGAAGGGTAACCGTGAAAATGCCTTTGGTGCAGTCTCAATGGAGTTTGAAAATAGTATGGTAAGCTCAGCCCTCATTTTGTTTGTCTCATTGCATTGTGGAAATTCATGTTGAGTTTTTCTTTTTTCTTTTGATTATAAAAGGCCAAGTTTCTGGTGGGCACAGAGCAAGGATTTGTGGTCTCATGCAATCGCAAGTTAGAGACCACAGATGATCCAATTGTATGCATGTACAGGGGACACCATGGTCCCATTTATGCCCTCCAGAGGAACCCCTTCTTTCCGAAGAACTTCTTGACCGTTGCTGATTGGACCGCCCGCATTTGGTCAGAGGATATCAAAGAGTCCTCCATCATTTCATCCAAGTAGGAAAATGTTATTGGCCTAAAATATATTAATGACATAGCATCAGTTATACTACTTCCATTGCCTTAAAATGATATTTAACCTAACCAGGAGGCCTAGGGGACCATAGGATGACTTTAAATTTTATTTAAATTTAGATTATTTGGAAAAGTATTTAAATGCATATGTTAATATTAATGGAAAACAACCTAACTCTGAATCAGAAGGCTAAATAATGCATACAGTCAAATCACATTGTTCCCTCACTATCCGTTTTCTTTTTAAACTGAAGAAGGTACAAAGAGCTCCTGAAATCTCAAAATCATAAAATCTTTTTCTACAGATATCACACAACCTATCTCTTAGATGGCTGTTGGAGTCCAGTCAAACCCTCTGTCTTCTTTACGGTGAAGATGGACGGCACCTTGGACGTGTGGGACATACTGTTTAAACAGAAGGACCCCATTCTCAGTCTGAAAGTCAGACCTAAACATCTCCCCATTCTATAAATTCCATTTAAATATCAAATCATTATTTGTTTATACCATTTATAAGTTTTCTTCTCATAGGTTTGTGATGAAGCTCTGTACAGTATCCTTGTACGAGATAAAGACTCTTTGGTGTGCTGTGGATCTCAGCTGGGAACCGTCAGACTGCTGAAGATGTCACCAGACCTGTGTACTCTGCAGAAGAACGAGAAATCCCTGGTCTCAGAAGTGAGACATGAACACCAGTTCCTTCTCATATTGCAAACACATTCATGCTTTAAAATTCATATTGACATGAGATTTAAATAAATGATGTCCATTCTCACATAACTATAAAGAGATTTCTTTCCCCTTCTGATGTACACTGAGCAGTTGGAGTGGATTTTTACTTCATTTCAGATATTTGAACGTGAGACCAAGAGAGAGAAGATTCTGGAAGGTCAGTACAGAGAGAGGCATCAAATGAAATATAGCTCGTTCGTAGAGGATGAGGGAGGAAAAGATGACATGAAGGAACTTCTGGCCTGTATAGAGAGAGAGTTTTTTGAGACTGTGGAAGCTGAGATGAAGAAAGGTCAGGTTTAACATGGGTTCCACTTTTAATACGATTTTAAGCTTAACTGTTTGACTGTCAGGCATGTTATGATTTTGACATGAATCAGTATGTTAATACTCACTGGTATACCAGCCAGTCAACATAAGAATTGTAGTTTGTTGGATTTTAATCTATGGTTTCTAAAGTTGTTTCTTGTCCCCATGCAGAAAAGTAGTCTTTGTAAAGGCATCCAAGAAGAACATCGTTCCTAATGATGCCAAATAAGAAAGCTTCTCCAATTGCATACAGACAAGTAAATTGAAAAAATCTTCCAAGATTGTTGCCCCCACCTAATTTATTTTTTAAAGATTTAACTTGAGCATAAACCATAATACATAAGCCAAGTAAGTATCAGTTGAAGACATGCTTGAAAATTAAATGTGAAATATGACGTGTCTTTTATTGTTAAAATGAATGTGTAAGTTATTGTCATTTTACGACATACATAAATACCCCTGAATGGATGTATAAACAACATTAAATAATTGTCAAAAGTGAGTGGTCTACTTGATTTTGTTTTATATAATGTAAACCTTGCCATGAAATATTAGCACATAATGAAAATATCTATCTGTTTTTCTGAAATGTACCACCTTTAAGACTGTTAATGTTTTCACTTTTTGTGAATGTGAGGATGAAATATTAATCTTTATTATTACAATAACATAAGTTATTGGAGTGTTTATTTAATATAGTACATTTTAACAATAATAACTATATATATATATATATATATATATATATATATATATATATATATATATATATATATATATATATATATATATATATATATATATATATATATATATGTGTGTGTATTATAATGTCGATATTCAGTGTTTTTCTACATTAACTCAATGACAAATGTTATCTTTAATAATAACTTAATCTTAAAGTAATCGGCACGATGTGCATGCTAATGAATGCTGTTGTTTGAGATTAACTTTATTAATCAATCTGCGCATTATGAAATTAATTAGATTTTTTGTTTTAAATCACTCGACAGACCCGTTTAAAACAGCCTAAACTATGCGTGGTCATGCAACGTCAGCTTAATAAAATTTATATTCATGAGTGAAGCTTTCGTTAGTTAGTAAAGAGGGAACGGCCAGTGTCTAGAAACCAGCTGGTGAAACGAAACTGAAAGTGTGGCGAATGCTATAAGAAGCGGAGCTGAGGGGAACTGAATAGTTCGGTTTGATGACAAGAGCGATGACTACACAGCGAGTGTGACTCTCCAAAACATGTATGCGTCGTCTTTTTACAATGTCTAGGATCAATTCAGGTAAGTCATTATGTATTTTGTGGTTAAAAGGCTTTTGTTGCAAACGAGGTTTATGAATGCGCTAACGTAGGCTACTTTTTCTAATGTGTTTCTTTTGAATTCTATATTGCACTCAAATGTGCGCTAGTTTGACTGTGTTTGTATGCTTTTTTAGATGTATCTTTTCGGGAAATTGTATTATTTTTGGTAAAGGAAGTTGTTTTTGATGAGCAGAAATTCTCATTAAGTTTTGAGCTAAAGAAAACAATAAAACCTTGTTATGAATTTGAGAAGATATGTCGCTGCAGTCGTCGAGGCAATGCAATATTATGTGATCTTATGAAAAGCGTCTGTAACCGTTGTATAATAACAGTATTTAAACCGCAGTTTTCGCTATAAAGCCATAATAATAACAACGGGTAAAATCATCGATGGCTTCCATGCTGTGGTTTCTGTAAAGCAGACTATGTATGGCATATGATAAAAAAAAAAAGTACAGTATTGAGTACTGCAACTACAACACTAAGTCCCTCACTTTTGATTCATTGTAAGTCAATCGTTATCTTTTGCAACAAGCAGGAAGCTACAAGCTGTGAGAGGATAGATAATGACAAGGAAGAGAAAGAGTGGAGAGAAAGGAAAGGCGGGTGCACAGAAGAAGGCGGCCCAAAAACGAGATGGTTCATCCAGAACACGTTCACAGAGCCAAACGAAAGGCAAGCCTAGTCACCAAAGCCCAGGCAGATCCAGATCCAGAGGTCATGGAGGACACAGCACGGCTACTGAACTGCCGAGTAAGGATGCTCAGACTCAAACGAGCCCAAGTCGGCTGAAAAACAGCAAGACTCAGACAGAGGCTATTAGTCAAGCAACACAGCAGACACAAACAGAGCTCAATGGAAACACAGAGACCACAGTGTCACAGCCAAAAGAACTCATTCCTGAAGATGTTAAGATGGAGGTGGATACCAAAGGAAATGAAAGTGATGGAGAAAAGGGTGAAAGTGTTGAGAGGAAGAAAAGAAAAGTGGTTGAATTAAGGGAACCTACAGAGGACACAAAAGAAAGGACCAAACTATCAGATGGTTACAGAGAACAACAAGTGGAGATGGAGATAAGAGGAGATGGACATAAGGTGAAAAATGTAGACACAAAGGAAAAACATTTAGGAGGAGATTCACAGAAAGACCAAGTCAAGTCAGGAACAGAAGAAACAAAATCATACGCAGCAGCTGCTGCAGCAGCAGGAAAGACTTACGAATCTAAAGAGAAGAGAAATCAGACAGCAGTGAATCAGGACAGCACAATGGAAAGCAAAAGTGTTCAGAGGTTCGTAGCCTTGTGTTTATGTCAGATGTTTCTCCTGTGATGTATAACTTCTGATACATGCTTTTTTCTATCCATCTATCTATCTATCTATCTATCTATACATACATACACACACACACACACACACACATATATATATATATATATATATATATATATATATATATTATTTGTTTGTTTGTTTTAGAAAACCTTCACCCATGAGGCATCCAGCTGAATCAGGAATGTTCACCTTCTACATTTATGCTGTTCTGGACAAAAGATTCCAATTTAACTACCTGTATGATTCCCTGCTTGTTCTCTGTCAAATGAATCAATGTATTAAACTCGAAATGAAAAACTTTAGGTAAGTTTCTCGTTAATTTCAATTTTTATGTCATTTCCTATATACAGTATACACAGTTGTGCATAGCATAGCCTGTCAGATGCAATATGCATGAGAGCATGTAATTAATGTTAAGTCATGAGATCGTTTTGTTGATCGTTTGGTAAAAGGTAAGAATACAACCAATACAAAAAAAAAAATCACAATTTTTTTTTTTAAATTTGTAACACAAATTTTTAAACAACACTAAAATAATGGCTTATGTGATTTTAAAAAAAATTGAATTTACATTATGTTTAAATGTAAATATTTCTGGAATTATTTCTGTAAATATTTTCTGGGTATATTATGTATTTATGTATGGTATTTTATTGTCATGTTTTTTTGTTACTCAGGGGCCTACGCCAGGATGGATATTTTATTGAAGCAACATTTTCAGTTCCTGAAAGCACTGTGAGGGGTTGCACAATAAAATATACGTATGCAGTGCATCAGAAACAAAAACAGATTATGGAAATAGCAGTGAGATATGTTGATATCCCGGCTGACAAAACTGTGAAAGGTACCAAAATCTGAAAACTGTTTTTTGATTTCCTGTAGATGGTGTGATAATGCCTGATCTTGATGTTGCGCTTTTCAGAACTTCACCTTTATGAAGGCTATATAAGCTGTTCAAAACCAGGATCTGTTCAAGATTGGTTGAAGAGTTGGTTTCAGTCCGAAAAAAAATACATTTGCAAAGGCTGGGAGACATCTGCTAATGTGTTCCTGGCCAGTGTTTTTCAGAAATGGCAGCCATCTAACCTTGAGAATAACAAGACATTTGTACAACAACTAAATGATTACAAAAAAGGTTTTCAGTCACCTCGGGTGCAATTCCCTGCAGATCTCGCTCCATTTCCAATAAACGTACGTTTGAGAATTTTAATGCTTTATTGCCATTAATAAAACAGCAGAGTAAATTGATTGTAATTGGGTTTATCTTTGTTTTAGGTTTCAGATCTAATTTCTGCTAAACTGAGTATGATTATTAAAGAAGATTCAAAAGGAAAAAAAACTGAGAGCTCAACTGGGATCAAATCATTGGCAGTGGCCCTCTCAGTTTTCAAGGTGTGCCAGGGCTGTGATGTGGATCTCAGCAGAAAGGACTGGGGCAAACTCTGCCAAGTAATCTCAGAAAGGACTGCTTCTTTAGGAGAAATGCAAACAACCCTAACAGCTATACCTTATATTAACTTGTGAGTAAGGTTTATTTGACAAATCTATGGTTTTAAAGAATTTGATTTTATTTGGTTTACCCTAATACAAAGTATAAAGTAACGGCTTTTCTACAGAATAGTTGTTATTGCTTACAGATTTAATGCTAAAAGACACTACAATAATTATCACAATTTTGGTGTCTTTGCAGCACTGTGATGGGACTGATGAATCTATGTGCAAAGAAGTTGGTCTCAGAAGTGGTGTTACTTGTTCCTGTCCTTCAGTTATTGAGAAAACCAAAGTCAGATCCAGGCTCAGTTAAGAATGAGCAGAGTTGGGCAGGGCTTGAAGACATACAGTACCAATTTTTTAGAAAAGGAATAAGAGATTTCCCTGAAAAAAGGAGGTCTGTCTGAATACTTTTAGAGGAACACTTTTATTATCCAAATTTCATGATGAAATGAGCATGAGAGGTACATGATACATGTGTTTCCAAATTTGCAGGATGATCCTTCAGCTGATCAAAAATCACTCCTCAATGACCAAAAATAATCCTTACTTGTTTAAAAGCTGGCTTTCAATGGTGGCTTTTGAGGACATTTCTGAATTTGCTGAGCTGACAGGAAATATTCCTGAATTCTTAATTCAGAGCCTGATGTACAGAATGAAGGAGACTGAAGATAACAAGGATTTCAACCGTACAGACAGAAACCTAGAGGTATTTGATTAAAGGCACATCTTGTAACTTGCTCCACAGGTTTTTCATTTGGTACAGAGAGAACTTTTTCATACCAAGAAATGTTTGCTTTTTAAATTGCAGGCAACTGAAAAGGTTCTGAACCTTTTGTTGAAGAGTGTTGAGGAGGACAGAGAACGGTGTGCAAGTTTATTAAATGTGGTATTTATTAAACGCAGTAAGCCTGTTCTTAAAACTTGCAGGTGTTAATACAGAATTTCTTTAATTGCAGAATCACAGAGTTATGTGTCCTAATCCTTTGCAAAGATATTTACAAGAGTGTTTGCAAAATCGTTCGACTTGTACCACAATACAGAGTCACAGTGCTTTCATTCAAACTCCTACTTAAAACGGCTGAAATTCTTCATGATCGTTTTTTAAAGGTACTGTATCATTGAGATCTTCCTGACAGTAATTTTAAGGGAGGTATTGTGTCTGTGTAAGCAAATAATTTTATTTTTCAGGGTGGAGAAGAAATGAAACAAAAGCAAAATCAGCTCTTGTCCATGCTTAAGGAAATTCAAATGGATTTCAGTAAATGGAGAGATGGGCTGCTACACAATCCTCTGATAAAGGAGTCTAAAATTGCTTACCCTAAAGAAATACAGGTGTAGTAATCAGTATAACCAATCAACTTAAAGGTTTTGCTCAACTTTAAGAATGTAAAACTTCTTTAGACATTGTTCTTCAAATTCTACCAAGAGATCAATTTATGTGTTTTAGATTCTTTATCAGCCATGTCTTTGTACTGTGCACTGGATCTTTAAAATAAGTATGATTGGTTTTGTTAATTCTTCTTTGTAGTTGTGGAATGATTTGTATGGGATTGAGTGTTCAATACCAAACGTCTCTGAAAGCTGGAAGAGTTTATTAAACCAAGACCTGAAACGGAGACTGTCCCAAGTAAGATATAAACTTTATTTTACGAGTGTGTCTTTTGAAAATTGTACGTAATGTATGCCATCATCCTCCTCTTGTTTTTCAGGTCTCTGACACTGACAAGATTGTTGCATGCTGTTTGGAGATGTCAGCAAACGCCATCAATAATAGTCATGCAAATCTTCAGTCTTGTTTCAAAGAGATCTGTCAGGCTGCTGTTAAGAACCTATGTAAGGTAATGTCAACTTTTCATGCTGAGAGAATTCTAAATTATATTTTTGCTGTATTGTTGTACTGTATGTGTCACAAAAATGAATTGGAGTATTTGTAAGTACTTGTATCTAGTTATGGTGCCTTTTTGTATAAGTTTTTTTTTCTTGCAGTCAAATAATGAAGGAGACCTTTTACACCATCTTTTTACCAAGTCCATTTCATGGCCTGTTGTGTCCTCCATTGTTGTGGAGTCAGCAGCACGCTTTGGAGATAATCTTGAAGGTCGTCTACTGGACCCACAGTCAGCAATCAACTTTCTCTTGTCTCAAGGTACAGTGACCAGGTCTTATAAGTTTCATGGTTCTAATATAATCTGATAACAAAGTGAATAGTCAGAAAAATAACAATTTCACACAGTTTAAGAATCATTCATGTATAATACCTTAGGGGCAGCAGTTGTTCTTTATCATTGTGGATTATGTTTGCATTTTACAGACAAATGGAACCAGTGGAAATTAGAAAGTGAAGCCAGTAGTTTAATAGCAGATTCTCTGTCATTCTTGGGTTTTCTGACTCAGACCCTTTGTCAAGGAAGTATACCCCTGGGCCACCTTAAGACCATTCTCAAGTCTAAAAGTCAGTTTCAGAAGCTTTACAGCCAGTGTAAGTGAGATGCATGTAGTATCATTATAACTTATAACTTATAGAAAACACATTATGCACAAGCTTTTTCATCATTTTGTTCATTTTAACAATAGATAAGAAGAACAACAAAGAAGAGAATATCTCAGTCGATGTGTCTAAGCTACTCATTCAAAGAGAAAATGACTTGAATGCCTTTGAACAACAGAAAGAGTTTATGACCAACCTTATTAATATGCTGGGGAAGATTACGGATGTTGTGGATGGTAAGGAAGTTACCTTAAGACAGGGGTTTTCATGTTTTGATACCAAGGGCCCCCAAATATGATGAACCTCTTGTGTTATTTATATATATAAATTATATATATATATATATATATATATATATATATATATATATATATATATATATATATATATATATATAATATTATATGTTATTTATATATATATATATATAAATTGTAAGTAAAATGTCTATAAATATGTTTACACTAATTACATTAAACTAAATCTTTTTTTAAACATCTTTTGTGAAGTTCTCTGAAGATTTAGCTAAAATTATTTTAAAAATGTCATAATTTTGCTTTAGTACCAGAGGTTTCTTCTCTTGAAAACATGATCAAAACCAACCTACAGATGGTAACTCTGGACAAACTGGTGGAGGTGCAGACATATTTCTCCAAAGAGGATCTTGAAAAAAAAGCCACAAGGCGAGTGTTATTCTACAGTGTTGATCCCCAAGTCCTAGAAATGGCACAGGAGATGCATGAAGTAAAGACCAGTGACCTTCTTCTGTCTATATGGCTAGAAAAGGCAACCGAATATTTTATGCCTGGTCCTCAGCTTTTGTCACTAGACCTTACAGATGTCCATGACAGAATCTGGAAACCTTGTCTCACTAACTTCCTCAACCTTGGTCTACGGATTGCAGTTGGAGCAACTTCTTTTAAAGAGATTGACCAAGCTTTGAAATGGTGTGGGGACAGGGGTGAAGGAGATCGTTTAAGGAAAGAACTTACTTTGATGGCCACTATGTTGAAAACACGGCAGTTTTTAAATGTAAACTGGCCAGAGGATCGGCTCAATCAGATTCAGGAATACAGACGCCTTTACCATGCTGCAGAATCTGCTGAGGTCATACTGAAAATCAAAGATAAATTGGAATTACAAGGAGACTTCAGCCATATTCATTGCCTGATTCAAGTGGTAATAAACCAATCATTATTGTGATTGCATAATATTTAGCATGTATGTATGTTTGTTTAGGTTTGTGAACATTTTATTCTTTAATACATAGAGAGATGACTCATTCAAACAAAACACTCTGGGTTCGCTAAGTGAGGACCTCATCAGAGCCAGGAAACAACTGGCAGATGTCAAACACCAGCACACAGCCTGTCTGAAGGCATTTTTGGAAAGTGATACTTTGATTAAATGGGTCAAAACGCAAATTAAAAGTAAGAGTTTTTGGGGGGGATTTATCTGTTTTATAGTGTTGTAAACTATGTGGAAAAAATCTTTATATTTAATATGTTTCATCTAGGTTTAAGAGACTTGAAAACCTTTATGGAACTGGCCTCAATTTCAGCTGGGGAGAATGATGTAGACATTGATAGGCTAGCCAGTTTCGAGACTGTCGTGATGGGCTTTGGTCCTTTGCTTTACTTACTACCAAAACATGCAGGATTTAAAGAGTTTATTGACTGTGCAAAGCAAGTATGGGACCTTCTTGACAAAGATGAGAAACTTGTGGATAAATTGGTAAGTTTCTCCAAACAACTAATACAACAATTTCAATTATTCTGTAAACTTCCATTTAAAAGGTGTAGAATTATGCATCTTTTTAATACAATTTAAAACTTTAGATTTAAATTTTGTATACAGGTAGACTCCAGGCGGTGGTTAGATTGGCTGAAAGGTTTAAGGGAGACTCATGGCTCTGTTGAACAGTCGTCTTTATCCTTGGCCTCAGATATCAACACTGGGGGCGTGTATCATATTGGCTGGCCTGAAGATTTCAATGGGAAAGTGAGTAGATGCTAGTATAAAAATGTTCACTTTTTTAAGCATTTTCACAAAATTCTTTCTTTAAATCAGTTAAAATATTCCATTAAGCAAATATGCTATGCAATAGGTAAGTTTGTTAACATCTGTTTAGTAAAAGAACAGTGTCTTGTTGTGATATGTTTGTAGACAGGTTTGGACAATGTCTTTTACGTGAAGGTGACGAAGAATGAACAAGCATACAATGAGAAGACATTCAATCTTAATGAACTCTTAGAGCTACAGAATAAGCTTATGCTTATGTCTTCTAAAGGGGAGAATGGAATGGAGCAAGTCAACAAGTTTACTCAAGTGGGTCTACAATTGTTTACCAGCTTTTTGCAAGAAATATTAAAGGGGTCATATGATGTTGCTAAAAAGAACATTATTTTGTGTATTTGGTGTAGTGCAATGTGTTTATTCGGTTTAAGTTTCAAAAAGCAACATTTTCCACGTACTGTACATTATTGTTTCTCCTCTAAGCCCCGTCTTCTGAAACGGGGTCGATTTGTACAAAGCTCACCGTTTTAAAAAAAAGTGAGGTGTGCTCTGATTGGCCAGTTGTCCAGTGCTTTGTGATTGGTCGAATATCTCAAGGGTGACGATTGCCACGTGCCAGTGCTTTTGCACCAAAACAGTAAAACACATTACAAACAAGGCATTTGTTTCATCCAGTGGAGATATAATTGTCTTCCGTATATTGAACAAACTCTAATATTTGTGTTGGACTGTTCTTGAACAGTGTTGTAAAGACAACTGATTCCTAGTTGTGTCCTCTTATGGAATCACAACAAAAGTAATTTCATTTTCACAACGACACACCGTGTCCAGACCACTACAGTTAGAATAATAATAGAAAACATTTGGGCATTGTTATGAAAACACGTCACCACTTTGTGATGTCTTTGTGATGTTTTATTAACAATATCTCTTTGGTTTTGATACTTGCAACTTTAGGGATCTTATCTATGCACTGACACTCCAAAGAGAAAGGAAAATTTGACATTCCATCATACGACCAATTTAACTACTGATGTCTGAAAAAATTAAAGTTCCAATAAAATTAAATCTGCATCAGTTTATTCAAATAAATGGGCATTCGATTTGTGGAGTCTTATCTCTGTTTTCATTTTGTAGGTTTTTGAAGGAGTCCAGAGGATGGGCCGCATTCTTCTTCAGTTGCGCACATCGGGCAATATGCTCTTCCGAAACTGGGAGGCACAGATAAAATGCAACCACCAAGATCAACCCTGCGTTCAAGTTAGCTTTACCCTGTTGAGCAAGTGTATTGCATATCATGGGGAGGTTGAAGAGGAGCTTCAAAAACTCTGTCGCTCTTTGGAGAACTTTCATAAAGATTGGCATAACCAAGTAACAAAGACACGCTCTCAGTACTATGCACTGAATCATTACACCTCAGAGCAAATAGTTTTTCTTTGCGAATGGATCAACAGTTTTGGCATCAATAGGAAGTCTGTGCCACAACAAATGTGGCATCTTTTGACTCCTATTAAACCAGATTGTAACTTAAATGACATAAGAGAGGCCTTTGAAAAAGCAATAGAGACAGAATCTATGATACAAGACGACATGGCAAAGGAATCAGAACAAAACTGTGATTTTGACCTGCCTTTGAGCTTCAGTTTACTAGATGTTGGTACTGAATGCTTAGAGGACTTGTGGCAGCAATTTAAAGAGAACATGTCCAGGTTCCTTACCCACCATGTGGATCTCGAAACACTTGGAAGATTCCTCTCCAGTCTGGCTGACATGAATCAAATGCACATCAAACGCAAGATACCTCCTATTTTACAAGAGGGAAGGCCAAACCTTGTCCAGTGCCCTGTTGAAGAACTGATTAGCACAACTCTATCTTTTTACACAGAGAGTCCAGAGCATCCTCTTCCAACAACCGATGAGGTATTAATGTGCCAGGAGGAGACAACGGAAGAGGAGGTGGAGATTTTCCTCCGCCGATGTCTAGGATCCCAAGGCACTGCAAGCAATCATAAGAAAATATACACATTGGTCAATCCAGGTTCATTGACTTATGATGTGAGTGTGACACTGGTGGAATGCTTTGAAACACTAGAAAGGAGTGCTGGGCCTCATTACCGTCTAGTGATGCTCTGTCCTGTAAACCAGGATAAATATGTTCCTTCCTTCTTTAGCAACTATAAAGTTCAAGCAGGTCTGAGTTTATCTACAGAAAGAATTAGAAACTATCTTCATCATCACTTTCGCATCCCATTTAAGCTTGTTCCCTACTCAGAAGCCTATCCAGGACAACTCTCGGTCTGGATGATTTCATCCAAACGTCCAGCTGTTGGTATGTTTTGATTTTTAGATATCTAAGTCCCTTTAATTGTTTAATGCATTTTCTTGACTTAATGTGCATAATTTAGAAGTGCATGTTATTGTAAAAAAGAAAGTGTTTTTTTAAACTTATGAATACCTCTTATTTTCAAATCTCTTTCCTCTATGTGTCCTAAAATGTCATTAAATATGTGTTGTGGAAGTAAAATAGGTGTTTCATGTTGCTAATTGGAGTATGGTAAAATGATTTTTACTATTTACCAATTTGCCCTTAACAAACATTATGATGATATTCTTTTCTTTTTCTCTATAATTTTTTCCTATTATTGGTACAGGAAAATCACTATATGTCAAGCGTCTATTTGAGCAGTTCAGAAAAGAGTTTTCAACAGCCACATGTGTTACAATCAGACTCACTGAGCCCTGCGTTGACATGGATGGATTTGTCCAAACCCTGTCTGAAAGACTGGCTCCACTGAAAGAGCAGGACCCTGTGTTGTTGCACATTGATATTGCAGCAGTATGTTTTATGAAAATAGTTATAGACCATAACATGCATTATATACAGTACTAACTGTGGGTCACTTATAGTTTGTCTGACCATATTTCTTTTTATGTCAGTTACGTCATGGCTCCGAGGAATTCCTATTCAAATTGCTCATTCTAGGATGTCTTAGTGACAGAAAAGGAACTATATGGAGGAGGAATGCAGCTCATTTGGTGACAGTTGAAGCACTTCAACAAGTTCAAAAAAGTCAAACACAGATGGAGGTGCAAACCAACTTTTTCCATTTTGGTAACTTTTTGTTCTTTGAGCTACAGGCATTAACCTGCTTTTTTTTTTTTACAGACAACCAATGGGTTTTTGCATGCACTTCCTACTATCTTCTGCAGACCTCCTAAAGATGTCAAAGCTTTGGAGATCAAAAGAAAAAAAGGGGGGTACACATTCTTAGATCCACTAATGGATAATGAAGAGTTTAAAAGTGAGGCCATTCAGAGACCCTACCAATACTTGAAAAGATTCAACAGGAGTATGAACTTGGATCGTTTCAAGTATCAAGCTCAGTCTGTAGAAGGTGATCCAGTTGACTGTCTCCATCATCTTTTATCAAACTACGGCCTGACAGACCCTTCCTGGGCAGAATTAAAGCACTTTACCTGGTTTCTTAACCTGCAGCTTAAAGACTGTGAGAATTCTTTGTTTTGTGATCCAGACTTCCTTGCTGACAATTTAAGTGGCTTCAAGGACTTTATTGTAAAATTCATGATTCACATGGCTCGAGACTTTGCCTCTCCATCTGTTGACATCTCTGATGAGAGCCCCACCTTTTTGTCTGAGAATGAGGATGAGGAAGAGATCCTTGCTAAACTATTTAATCGAAAACGATGGGAGAACGAACCACACCCATACATCTTTTTCAATGCAGACCATTTCACCATGTCTTTCTTAGGATTCCATGTCAAGAAAAGTGGGACAATTCTTAATGCAGTTGACCCAAGAAGTGGCAAAATGTTAATGGGAAATGTGATGACACAAGAGCTCTTTTCAGACATTGAGCGACAAAGAATTAACCTTTCTGAGAACTTTGATGACCTGTCCAGAGAAGACAAGATTAAAAAAATTTCCCTTGTCGTTGGTGCCAAAAAAGGCTGGGAAAAAGGAAAATTTGATCCAGACCCTACGTATGAACTCACTGCTGACAACGTCATGAAGATGTTAGCTATTCATATGAGATTCAGATGTGAGATTCCAGTAATCATCATGGGAGAAACTGGCTGTGGGAAGACACGGCTTATACGCTTTCTCTGTGATCTGCAACGTGAAGGCAGAGATGTTGAAAACATGAAATTAGTCAAAGTTCATGGAGGTACTACTTCTGAGGTAATCTATAGGAAGGTGCGGGAAGCAGAAGAACTTGCTCAAAACAATCGTAAAAAATATAAACTTGACACAGTTTTGTTTTTTGATGAAGCCAACACAACCGACGCAATATTTGCCATTAAAGAAGTGCTATGTGACAAAACTGTACAAGGGTACCCTTTGAAGAAAAATTCTGGTCTGAAAATAATTGCTGCTTGCAATCCATACAGAAGACACACACCCAGAATGATTGAGCGATTGGAGCGTGCTGGGCTAGGATACAGAGTAAAAGCTGAAGAAACAGAGGATCGCCTTGGTAAAATTCCCATGAGACAGCTTGTATACCGTGTGCACCCTTTACCACCAAGCATGGTCCCCCTGGTATGGGATTTTGGACAATTAAGTGATTCCACTGAGTTCTCTTATATCTGTCAAATTGTGCAGAAACAAATAAGAGATCATGGATTGCCTTGTGCATGCCATGATGTGATAACAAAAGTGTTGGCTACCTCACAAAGATACATGCGCTGCCAAGCAGATGAATGCAGCTTTGTAAGTCTCAGGGATGTGGAGAGATCAATGTGTGTCCTAGTTTGGTTTTACAACCACAGAATTGATCTTTTTCCAGGTTGCCACAGAACTGAAATTGAGCTGATGACCTTGAAGTGCTTGGTGCTTGCAATAGGCGTTTGCTATTACCCATCACTTGAAAACAAAGAAACATACCTAGCGACTATGAGCAATTGCTTTCCTTGTCCCTTCAACTCCAAAGAGTCACTGGAGCAGGAGATAACTTCATGCCAAGACTTTCTTCTTGAGAAAATCCAAACAAGAGATACAATTGCCAAAAATCTGGCACTGAAAGAAAATGTCTTCCTCATGGTGGTCTGCATTGAGTTGAGAATTCCACTCTTTCTCGTTGGTAAGCCAGGGAGCTCAAAATCTCTTGCTAAGACTGTTGTAGCAGATGCAATGCAGCGCCAGGCCTCTCACTGTGACTTATTTAAGAAATTTAAGGAAGTTCATATGGTGTCTTTTCAATGCAGCCCTCACTCAAGCCCTGAAGGAATCATTGGAACCTTTCGGAACTGTGCCCGTTTCCAAAAGGACAAGAACTTAGATGAGTATGTGTCAGTAGTTGTTCTAGATGAAATAGGACTTGCAGAGGACTCTCCTAAGATGCCACTGAAGACATTGCATCCTCTTTTAGAGGATGGATGCATAGACAGTGATAACCCACAGCCACATATGAAAGTTGGGTTTGTTGGCATCTCAAACTGGGCTCTTGATCCAGCAAAAATGAACAGAGGTATTTTTGTGTCTCGTTGGGATCCAAGCGAGAAAGACTTAGTAGAGACAGCTGAAGGAATCTGCTCATCCTCTCATAACATTCTTCTCAAAATCAAGCACCTCTTCCCAAAGTTAGCAAAAGGCTATCTAGACATCTGTAAAAGTGACAGTGAACAGTTCTTTGGACTCCGAGATTATTATAGCTTGGTGAAAATGATTTTTGCAACAGTCAACAGTTTAGATCAAGAGCCATCTGACAATGAGTTGGCAGAGGCTGTGTTGAGAAACTTCAGTGGACAAAAGGATGATTTTGATCCTCTTGTTTGCTATCAGGATATCTTTCAGAACACTGAGGTCCAAAGGCCAAGTACACTGAAAATGATTGAACAAAATCTTGAACGCAACAGTGACAAAGAGTGCCGATACCTTCTTTTGCTGACAACTAACAATGCTGCTTTGTACATTACCCAACAGCACATTTTCTCCAAGGACACCAATATATGCCCTGAAATTGTCTTTGGATCAGGATTTCCTAAAGACCAGGAGTATGCCCAGATATGTCGCAATGTGAGTAGAATAAAGGCATGCATGGAGACAGGTCGAACTGTCATCCTGTTAAATCTCCTCAATTTGTATGAGAGCCTGTATGATGCCTTGAATCAATACTATGTCTGCTTCAGTGGACAGAATTATGTTGACTTGGGACTTGGTTCACATAGAGTAAAGTGTCGAGTTCACAAAGACTTCAGACTGGTTGTGGTGGAGGACCAGGAAAAAGTCTACAAAAAGTTTCCTGTTCCACTTAAAAACAGACTGGAGAAGCACAAAGTTGATAGGAGTACAGATTTAACTCCCTGGCAGCACAGAGTTCTAGAAAAACTCAAACAGTGGGCAGAAGACTTCACAAAAGTTCATCAATCCACTGAAGCAAAATTCAGCTTATCAGATTCCTTTGTTGGGTTCCATGGTGATGCTTGTGCCAGTGCACTTCTGCAGGCTTTAGAGAAAATAAAAAAACAGGACTGCGATAAAGCTGCTCAAAACAATGAACTCCACTGCATTCTGAAGTGTGGTAATGAAATCAGTGAACCAAGTAAAGAGGGCTCTAATAATAAGGTGGCCAAGAATGTATATATGAAGGAAGAGGAAAGTGAGGCTCATCACATTGATGAAGATGAAGATATGACAGAGTCTCAAGACAAAATGAACAAATTCCTTGATGAGGAGGAGGTGGAAATGGAAGGAGAAGGTGCCTCAATGGAAGTTGACAACAAGATACAGGATGCAGAAGTTTATGAAGGCACAGAAACTCTTGGAGATGCTTCAGAACTTGTGAAAATAGATGATGAAAATCCTGTTAACAGTGATGCAAGAGACAAAACCATAGAAGAGGAAAAGCAAGTCTATGAAACTGCCAAAAGCCTTCTCTTGAATTGTGCCTCACCAGACTCAGTACTTAGATTAAAGTATTCAGAATTTGGAAATCAAGAGAAAGACAAAATTCAGAGAATGTATTTTCATCAGCAAAGCCATCAGTCTCTCAGAGACCTATTAGACAGCCATCTGAACAAAAATGATCAAGATAAGAACAGATTCTTGGAGGTAATACTTTTGCAAAAGTTTGATTTTGTTTAATGTCTTATACCTACTAGGTAAGTTTACCTTGCAGAATATTTTTTTTTGCAACCAGATAACCACATTCTCCAATCTTCTGACTGGTGCTGATGTGAGAAATCTTGCCCCAGCTTTGGGCTTGTCCACTGAAAGGTTTCTTCTGCTCTCTTTACACCAATTTGACACAGAAGCTTCTTTTTGCAACAAGATAAGGTAATGTTTATAGTATTATAGACTTTATTCAGTACCTTGCACAACAATTTCTAAAATGGTGTATTTCTTCTCCAAAGGTCCTTCCTGAGAGAATCTGGACTTTCTCTGCACATTCTTTTGGTTCAAATGGACATGGAAGAGTCTTTGTGCAAAAACGAACTAATTGCTTCAGCAAAGTAGGATGCTGTTTAAATCAGATTTAAATGTATTAGTAACCCATATAATAGGAGCCAGAGGCTTCATCTAATGACATTTTCTGTCACTCCTCTTACATTAGGTACTGTACCATGAATGAAATCTTGTCATTAAAGTCAGATGAGTGCAACTTCTACACTGTGTTTATCACAAAGCTCTCCCGAATTGGGGAGCATTGTAGAACAAGTGGCAACAAGTACATTGGCTTTCAAGGAGGTAAGTGTATTTATTTCAGCAGGTAAACCTTCAGTGATGTGTTTAGATATTGTCAAATAACATTCTTATCACGTGTCTTTTTTACTAAAGGAGTTTGGCTATCTGCACATATTGATGACCTCAGAGATTCTGGTGACATGAGCTTAAACCTTAAGGCTTTTTGTGGAATACCTATAAGTAAACTCATCTCCCATAAAGTTGATTCAGGTACGTAAGGTACCAACAATTACATCCTGCCAGCAACATTTAAACAATACTCTAAAAGAATACCAATACCAGAAAGCCATATTTAGAGTTAATCCCTAAAACACCCTAACGACACCCTGTATGGCTGAGCTAAACTTTGCACAAGCAGGCACAACTCAAGTTTTCCTCAAAAAGAATTCTACCTGTGTGTGTGTGTGTTTATATATTTATTTATATATACAGATGTCAACAAATCAGAGGAAATTTATATAGGTCGACCAGAAAGTGAGAAGGTAAACTGCTTTAAGCTTGCAATAGATTGGATTAAACATAAAATGCTTTTCTGACTTAAATTTCTTGTCTTGTTTCCAGCCAAAATATCCAGAAATCCTTAAAAAAATTGTTTTCTAGACAAAAATTATTGTCTTGTTTTTAAAAAGTTTTGCTTAGAACAAACAAAATAATCTGCCAGTGGGGTAAACAAAATAATCTTGTTTTCTGTTTGAAATAAGATTATTTTGCTTGTTTCAAGCAAAAAATGCTTCTTGATTTAAAATATTTTGGCTGAAAACAAGTAAAAAAAATTTTTTGCAGTGTATATATCAGAGATGACAAATTTCATAGCTTCTGACAGACATGCTGTGTTTAATTGTTTGACAGGAAGTTTCAGTGCATCTACACAGTTTATCTTTATTGAGATCCTGCACCCAAAAAGCTGTCTCATTGCTGAGAGATACAGGCAAAAAAACCTCCAGGAGTATGGAGCGCATGAACATATTGCTTGGCCTTCTGGGAGGTGACCCTGGGCGGATAGGAGGTTAGCTGCTTTTATCCATTGTTAAGCCACTGGACTCTACATGTCAATTACTACTGAAAATAGAAACTGTGATAAATTATAATATTAATTCACAATTTGTTATAATCTTAATTCACAAATGTTCATATGTATTTTCAGTACGGTTCCAAGAAGTGTTGCTTAGGAGGCTGATGTTTGCACTGATGCGGAAGGAGGAACTGATTCCTAATGCAGAAGACTGGGTTTATAGACTAGCAAAAAACCGTGAAGCTCTGCATGAAGGTGGAACACTTCGGTACTGCAGTACTGTAATCTATCTATCTATCTATCTATCTATCTATCTATCTATCTATCTATCTATCTATCTATCTATCTATCTATCTATCAGATGTTTTAAAACAGCCCAAATTTCATCCCTACGTAAAGCTGTCAGCCTGGTATTATCAAATAGCAGCATTAAATAAATGAAAATTCCAATATTGAAGTAGATGATCAGACTCTATCAAACTCAGATTATATATAACTAACAAGCTAGTAAAAGATTTTTGCATTTGTGTTCAGGCACACTTTGTGGCGCAGTCTACAGGATGTTTTGACTCCAGTGTTTGCCCGAGTTTTAGAAGTGTTAGACAGGGACTGCAACTTCTACCTACTGTATGGAGAAGGGCTCAGTGAGGGTCTGGCCCAGTTCTGGCTGGATATCTTTGAAGATCAACAGCTCCTTGACCTAACTGTCTCACAAAATGCAAGGTATTTTTTGTAAAATCTACAGTAGGAAACCTACTCATGACTGAATGAGGTTTTAAAATATCTACTGATGAGGTGGATCTTTTTCTTTTAGCGCTCCAGATCAGGAGATTAATGTGCAGTGTCACCTGTTTATTGGAGAAGCAGAACAGCGTTGTGTTGCTCCTTTTAGCTGGCTGATAAAAACATACTGCCAGAATTTGTGGGAGGAATCAGAGTTTGTGCGAGGTAAGGTCTTTTGTTTTATGTCTTACTCTACCATTTAGCTAACCAGATGCTACATTTAAAACATCTTATACATAAAACATCTGCAACTACTCCCTGTTTTTACATTTTCTCTTAGCCACTGAACAAGACATCAAAAAGAGGATTCAGCAGTTCATTAGTGCTGTATCAGGCAGTGGACTCGGCAGCTATATTCAGAAACTCTCAGAGGGAGAAAAAGTCGAGTTGGGTCAGCGCTACTTGACCGATTATATTCTTATGTCATTCAAAATTCACTCTGAAGAAGAGCTTGAGGTGAGATACATAGGTTGTATTAGTCAGGTAACATTTGTTTTCACAGTCCCATGTTTCATGTTCTAATGTGTCCATGTGTGTGTTTGATTTTTCTTTTAGGTCTTTAGTAGTGCAATGCTGGGTTGTGTGTATGCTCTGCAGATGGAGATGTCTGTAACTCCTGAGCTCTCTCCATCCTGGATCATTGTAGCAGCTCAAATCTACAGCCCACGTCTGGACACATTATCCCATGCCCTTCAGGTCAACCCTCAGCTGGTCCGCATCATCCAACAAGAAAGATTAAAGAGAGAAAGCCATGATATGGTGAGGGGCAGTAGTGCATGAATTTGAAATGAAGTTGATTCAGATTCATAATGGGTGCTTTAGTCTGTTTATCAGCAAAATGATTTAGTTAGACATGCTGGTAATTTAGATTCCATTGCTGTTATGTAGCAAAATGTCTGTATGTGTGAAAGGGGCTAATATTTAGATCTTGTTGCTCTATTTTATTACAGGACATTCTAGCTGTTGGTATCTGTGTTGAAGAAACAAAGCTCCTACCTGTAACTTCGATTGCTGAATGCCAGACCTTCTTGCAAAAAATTGAGCTACTTCAGCCGTGTTTGGGGAGAGTGCTTAGTACTGACTACAGCACCCTCTGCAGCCCTGGCTGTCTCAAACACCTGCACGCTATTAGGTGAGCTATGAAAAATATTGCCGATTAAAAAAACAGTACAATTTAAAAACATGATTTGGTTTTTAAAAAGATATTATTTCTTACAGAAGGTCTTTTGTTTTAATTCTGTAGGTCAGTGTGGCAGGGGATGCTGCTAGTGGCTGCTTTCATTGAAAAGGTGGTTGTTAGGATGAAAGTAGGAGATGACCGGATAAAAGCACTGACTCTAAAACACTGCAGTCAGTTACATGGGGTGAGTCTAGACTCTGCTTTGTTTATTACCTTTGTAGGAGACATTGGTATACTGAAGTCGCTTGTAGCCCCCTCACCCCAAAAGTCTTTAAAAAGCATATAAACTGCTTATAATTCCTCTCTCATAGCTAATGGAAGGGTTTCCTGATTTGAAGAGCAAAGAAAATCTTCAGCAAATCATCCGCATACTTAATGATTACCATGACAAATCCATCAGCAGAGAACTGCGGTACACTTGAATTAAGCTATATATTATGTGACATGATTGATTTAATTTAAAGCCATGTGACAATAAACCCATTACTTATTTTTTTGTATACTTTTTCCTTCTCAGATATGGTGTGAAGTGCTCTGTCTGTCGATCAGATCTGTCAGAGCCCGCAGTGCTTCCTTGTGAGCATGTATTTTGTCTGTCCTGTTTGAAAAGATCAACGGAGAGAGGAGGAGCAAACTTCTGTCCCATGTGCAGGGAACCTCTGTCGAACAACTACCGGCCCACTGTTTCCACAGCTATAAAGTGAGTTTAATTCTTTGCTCTTGGTAAGCTCTGAATGGGCATACAAGGCACATTTAGCCTCTTTATGTTGTTGATTTGTTGTGAAATGTCTAAATTTTACCTGTTACAGCTTAGCCCTGAAGCAGCATAAAGAAATAAGAACATGCTGTAATGCCTTTTTCCTGGAGGTGGTTTCTCGTTTCTGTCTGACTGATGATCAAGAACCCCCAGAGGACCTGGTGGAGCTGCTTTTCTCCCTCCTCATTTTGGCACAAGGTAGGTGGATTTCCTTATAATATTTCATTGTGAAATCAATTTTCTGTACGCTTCTGCACTTCTGTTCACAATAAACAAAAACTAGAGCTTTCAAACTTTAAAACGGAAGTGAATTTTGATTAAAATTCATATAAATGGTTCATGCATTTTGTATTAAAGCATATTTCAAGTTATCAAGTTTGTATTTAATTGTCTGTATACATTACAGGAGATGTTTATAAGACCAGAGAACTCACTCCCTTCTTGGAATGTGTTGACCAAAGCCCTGTGGTGCGCTCTGTGCTGCCAAAACTACTTCTGCAAAACAGGTGCTCTAATACAGACCAAACATACAAATCTTAACACATCCGGGGATATGTGACCTTTTGTTTATGACATTAAGTAATGCAGTATTGTCTTCATATAGAGAGTTGTTTCTTCCACAGTCCACAGAGTCTTGTTTAAGGCCTATTGGCACTACACTGACAGACACCAACTAATATTGCTGAATCTGTGTATTTGCCATTTGAACATGTTCAATCACCCTATGTCAGGTCATGCAAGTGATATATTCTGGTGTTTGTCAATGCTGATTGGTGCAATGTGAATTAGCCTTTACTCTTGTCAAGAACATTTTACAATAAGATAATCTCTCCAGCTTCAAACAGGTGAAGAAGCATATACAAAAGTACTTAGAAAACCTGGAGAACAATCTTCTGGACCAGGAGGACAGAACTGAACTCTACCGCCTCTTTGTTAACTGTTTCCAGGTGTGTTATAATCACGCATCCCAAGTGCTTTGTGCATCATGTATTCACTTATCAGTGGTGCTTGATATGGCAAGTTTCACTTGTACTATATTTTGAGCTTAACACAGTTTGTACCCCGAACTTGAATGATTCATCAAGTGTGATAATTCTTATGATTTTTGTCTGGTTTGTCAACAAAATTGGTAAAAAAAAATCCTATGGGCCCAAAGCAAATTGCTTGTACCTGTAAGCAAGCACTTGGAAACACCATCTTAAGCTTAGCAGCCATCTTAAGTATCTTAGCAATGTGTCTTTCAGACACATTATTTAAAATCTGTGTGTTTGTTTCTAAAAGCAGGTTTGTTGTTTATTTAGGATTCCCTGTATGGTTCTGGATTACATGGAGATCACAGACATTTGAAGGAGAAATCGAACTTCCTTAGCCGACTGGCTCGTAAACAGACACCTTCCAGAAACAATGATCCAGCAGAGTTTCTACTGTCTATGGGTCACCTCAGAATATGTCTGGACTCTGCTGCCAAGATCATGTCTCGGGCTATCAACAAAAGATCTGGTACGAGGGGCTTCTGCTCTGACCAGTTCATGGCAATGCAATTTTGCAGTGCTAAATTGAATAATAGGCCTTTTTTTCAATAACATTTATTGTGCAAACTGTGTTTTGGGTCTTTCAGATAATTTTGAGGAAGCTGAGCTAAAGCTTTTAGAGCAGGTGAAGGCTGTGTTTGAATACAGTAATAATGACTGGTACAGGGTTTACCTGCTTCGAGCGCTCAACAGGCATGCTGGCATGAACTGTCTGCAAGCACTGATCGGCAGCACGGATTTTGAATGGATCTTCCCTGCAGAGATACTACGGCTTCATGTACGGATGTTCAGATGATGTTGTATAAGGTTTTCCTAGGGTGTTTTTTTTTATTGTAGAGATATACTGTATAACAAAATTGAGTTAATAAGACATATAATAAAATAGCAGCTCTATGATAATTGTTTTTCTCTTCTGTAGAGGTTGATTCCTGCAGAGGTGGATCGTTTCTTGTGTTGTGATCAGACATACCGCATTCTTAGAGATGGAGTGGGAGAAGCAATGCAGGAAGGCACAACAAATGGACTCAAAGAAGCATTAAGAGTGAGAGTCTACATTTGTATTAAATAAACGACACACACGCAAAACATTATTTTGTGAGCTAAGGTCTAATGGTTAATAGTGTGATTTTATTTGTATTATTCCTGCGATGATAAAGCATCATTACATCTTGTTACTGTTACATTTTATTGTTCATTCGCGTTTTTCTTTTTTCTTTTAGGGAATCGGTGTTTCAGGGCCAGTAAAAAACGTCCTGCTGACTCTGGCTGTGTTCAGGCAGGTCACCTGTCGCTTCATGTCACCTGAAAAAGCTGTATTGCCTCAAGCAAAGGTAAGTGTTGGTCAGGTTGCATGATTTTATTAATCACTAGTGAGGATTCAGAATTCAACTAGAATCCACGTAGGCCTATATTTGTATTAAGTGTTATTGTGATGTTCATCAGAGCTTCATTTAGTCTGCGAGGATAACGTGTTTGAGCATAAATGCCTTATTTTTTTAAGAGATTTAGAAACATTAGGCAAAACACTGGCAGACCTAAACATTTCCCTCCCTGTCAACAGGAGATCAGGTTCTTGGAGGAGTTTATTAGAGAGAACATCACAGGACATGCCAGACAGTTCTGCACTGCTCTCTTATCCAATGAGATTGGAGGTCCAGGGTCTTACCTGAGTCTCAGAGCAGATGTACCTGCTAAACGTCATCCTGTGCTGGAGCTCCTGGTGCATGCGAGCGCAGTGTTTTACAGTGGAAACAGGTTGCTGAGTCCCCTCTACAATATTGCCTCTCACCCTCAGAACATGGCAGTAAGGGTTCTTCTTGAATAATATGAATTATCGAAGTCATATTTGAGTCATTTGTATTTAATTTAACACGAATAATGTTTATTTTGAATTATGGTCATGCACTGTGGCTTTTGAATTGATTATGATGATGACTGAAAAATCTCTGCTTTTCTCTTTTTTTTTAGGATGCTTTCCTACCCACAATGCCTGATGACAATACCAGTGAGGCCTGGCAGTGGCTCAGAGGAGAGAAAAAACTGAAGATGTACTGTGAGTGTGCGAAGTGTATGAAGTTGAAATAAACATAATTTCCTTAAATTCCACCTGCCTAATAGATTTTGTCTTTCCTTCCTGATTTTAAGTGTGTTGTAACGGCCATGCATGCTTTGTGGGAGAGGTGAGATTTTTTTTCTTGAACTTTTATTTTAATTAACTGGTACTCTTGTCTTGAAAATTGATGACAATTCTCCACTATTTTAGTGTGGCAAACCAGTGGCTTTGTCAAATTGTGCCACTTGTGGCGTCCAGATAGGAGGCCAGAACCATAAACCAGTGGCAGGTTTTATTGAAGCTCATGGAATCCGTGACATGACACGACCTGGACATATACTAGGACATGCTGAAAACCGCTCTGAAGCCCCAAACAGAAGTCTTAATTCAGCGGAGTCTTGTGTCCTCCGTCTCTGTCTTCACCTGGCCATGTTGCAAGGGGCCATTAACAACCAACAGGTAAAAAAAAGTTTGAAGGAACCCTGAAAGTTCACCTGCTGATAAATGTTATTTTGCTTGCAAATTATTATTGTTGAATATGTACATAATGACAGCTAATGGAAATATGTAGGCCACTCGTGTTAAAATAAAAACAATGCTTATTTCTAAAGGCTTTGATTCTTCGCAGGGCATCAGAAATATGATCCATCCAAGTGTTCATAATGTCTTTGAGTTCCTCTGGCAACATCTTGAGAAGGACATGGAGGTTCTTGGGAAGACTTTAAATCTTAACTTGGATGACTCTGCCATTACAATTCATCTTCTCTTGAATATGTTTCTACAGACCACCTCAGGTATCTTCTTATCTTAAAGATAAGCCTGCTTGAGCTTTTCTTAGTTTTGCATGCATTTTACCCATATGATAGTAACAAAGAAGAGTATAACATGAAAATAATTAATTGTTTTACTGTTTTTTTGTATTATTTCAATACTTTGCAGTATTTATAATTGTTTGAATCTTTTATTAAATTTATATAAACATAATAATATATATTGTTTTAAATATATGCATATTATGTAAACAAAACCTCTTTGACACAGATTTAAAGAGTTACACAACAAGATCTAGAAATGTTGGCTCATGTGATTTGAAAATCTTATATGTGTGTGTGTGTGTATGCGTGTGTAATATTTAAATTTTATTATATTTCAATTACCAGGAAAAACCTATGATTTTATGATGTCTTCACCAGGTGCCGGTGTGGATCTGTCAACACGCAAGTTGAGAGAGCAGTGGGAGACCACAGTCTGTAAATCAGTCATCAGTCCTGTTTTACAGGTGAGTCTTGACACTGCTGTATATCAGGAATGTGTAAAAATTAGAAAAGCACAAATAATCTTAATAAATTAAATAAATAGAGCAGGTAAAAATTCTGTAACATAACCACATTAAATGCATACAATTTCATGTTTTCAGGATTTGAACAGGATGTTGGGAAGAGCACAGGATCTGATTGCAACTGATAATCAACTATCTAGAAGTCCCCTGATGAAGGTGCTGAGAGGAAACCCTCAGAAAATCCTTAATCTCCCCACTGACTGCCCCAGCCACAGCTCTGCTTTCTGGAGCCCATCACCTGTCCTAACAGTGGAAAGCTTTTCACAGCAAATAAGTCAAAGTCAAGCACCCCTGCTTGCCCTTTTTATCAATAAGGTTGGTTCTCCTAAAAAAATAAGAAACTATTATACATTATGCAAGTTGCTCTCACAGTTTCATGTTGTCTTTAAACTTGTAACCGAATTATATTCCCATGTTTTTGTCTGTTTTTTAGGTGCACTGCATAAGACAGCTGAATCATTTGCCGGCTCTTGCTGCTCTGTTGTCTGATTTAACAAAAGTGCTTCCACCAGGTTCTGAGACTCAGACCCACACCATCGCTTCACTGCTGCAATGCATTCCTGCTGGTCTGTCATAATTATACTCACTAGAGGACATAACTAGTTGTGTTATATATTATATACTGATGAATACTATTACTGTGCTCTAATTTGTGTTTGAAAATAGGCCAGAAGAAATTATTGTCAGAAAGAGCAGAGATCTTTATGAAGGTGTGGAACCAACTCAGAATGGAAATATCCAATAATGGTAAGCTGTTAGGGGTTGTTTTAAGATGTTTTATCCAAAAAACGTATTCTTGAGTCGAACCCATGAAATTAACCCACAATATTGATTATTCTATTTAAATAGAAAATATTTTAAATTCTACACTCTTTTGTTTAAAGCTGCAGTCCCTAAGTTTTGCCTTTTTGTCACCATCACTGAAACTTGCAATTGCAGTTATTTACAGATTTTTTTCTTGGTGCGGATGAATTTAATGTTTTGAGATGTATGTCGGTCATTCCGGTGGAATCACAGATTCTATGACCCAGAAAGAATTTCCAAATATATTGCCATCTGAAAAAGTAACATGTCTGCTGCTTTTGTTCTGACCAACTGGGGAGCAATAAAATCTGGTACTAATTAATACTGAAATATAATCTAATTTCAGTAACATGTGCTTCATAAACACATAATCCCTAACAACCACATAATCTGCCATTGAAATGATGAATTATAATTATTATAAATTATTCCAGCTGCTCTGGGAAAAGGCTATAAACGATTCACCACCTGCAGCATCCTTACATGCGATATATCCTTTTATCCTGTACAACTTTTGTGTTTACAGACGTCATGAAATGATGCTCCAATTTCCCATAAAATCTATCAGTACCGCTTAAATTAAAAAATATTATTAATCTTATTTTTGTGAATCCAGGTAAGGTAATGTGCTAGTTTTGAACACTAACTGGGAATGTTGCTCAAAAATTGATTTCAGATCATTTTTAACCAGAAGTTATAGACTGCAGCTTTAAATAATAAAAAAACCCTCTTAAACTAAGATCAAACATTTGAATGCTACATGTGAGTCTAGGCATAATTGTAACATTATAATGCACAGTATGATATTGTTTGTTATTATTTTAGCTTCTTTGGGTTTGGATCCTACACTTTGTGAAAAAGACATAACTAAAGAAAGCTCTGGGCAGTTTCTCTCCTTGAGTCGTCACGGACCAGGCTCATGTCTCCACGCAATCATAGATCTCCTGTCTGAGACCCACAACAGTCTTGTACGAGAAGCCAGAAAACTCTGTCACCAGGGAGACAGGTGTGTATTTGAGAAGAATCTTGTTTGTTCAAACTTTTGGGGTTTGTAAGATTTTTGTTTTTCTTTTGAAGTCTCTCATGCTCACTAAGGTTGAATTTTTTTGATCAAATATGTGAAACATTATTACATTCTTATTACATTGTGATGTCAAAGCTGAATGTTCAGAATCATTACTCCAGTCTTCAGTGTCACATGATCCTCCAGAAATCATTTTCACCATCAATTTTGCTTATTAATGCATGTCAATTTAATTTCCTTTTACAGTGACTATAAAGTGCCACTGGCTTCTCTGTCTGAGAGCCAACTTGCCCTGTGTCACCCAGAAAAGCAGTTGCTCCCTCTGGTGTTAGCTAACTGCCATTACACACTAGAGAAGGGTCAGCAAACAGTGAGCTCCTATGACCATGAGGCTATTGAGAGAGAACTCAGCCGAAGATTCTTTGCAGGCAAACCACGCATTCAAACAGTGAGTCCACGCATTTTAAAACTAGTTTTCCTGCTAGTGTTAAATATATGATCAGATTCAATGGCTGCTAAACACTGAGAATTTCATGCAGGACACTGATAAATATCTGAGGAGACACCATCAAAATTTTATAGAAGTCCTCAATGAGGTCAGAGCCAAAATACCACAGGTAAGTTTCTTTGGTGTCTTTGCACTTTGTTCAGTTTAAGCAGAGTAAATGCCTCTAGATTAAAGGTGTCATACCTTAAAAATATAATATAATATTATTAGCCTTATTTTTCCTATCTGATTTACAGGAAGCGCTCAAGGCCTCTGTGCTCAGCTCTATGAGATCAATGCTACGTTCATTCACAGATGTGTGTGACGCAGTTTATGCTGTGGAGATTGGGCTACGTTTCTTAGGTAAAACCGGTGGACAACCACAAGATCTGCTGCTGTCCTATCTGACAGACTCATTGAAAATGGACCAACACATCTCAAGCCCCATAGCTGAGGTGAGGCATGCGTTTAAAGTAGTAACTAAAAGGAAATTTAACCAAGCGGGTATTTTGCCGCTGCTATCAGCGTGTATAATCTATCTGCTTCTGTAATTTGATTCCTTGCATCTTGGTTTCAGGCTTTAAAAGAGAACCGGCTTAGTCAGTGCACTGCCACTTGGCAGCTCCTTACCTGCTGGAAGAGTGAACAGATGATAAAGAAAGGACAGGTAATTTGACATTCATCTTTTGTGACACCAAGTTCTATATGCCATTGATACCAATAACATAGGATTTTTACATCCGAGCTATAAAGTAATTGCATATCAGTTTCTGTTTTCTATTTTTAAAAATAAATACTTACCATTTGAACTTTCTGAATAAATAAATAAACACCCTAGACTTTTGGATGGTAGTGTATGCATGAATAACTTGACAGTGCATTCATTGTACAGGCAGCTAATTTCTAATTCCCTCCTTCTGTTCAGCTATTTAGCCTGTCACTAAACTGACCCCATTACTGCTAACCTCCACTGACCTCCTCTGATTGACCCTAAACAATAGAAAGAGTGGACATACCAGGGTTGTAAATCCAAGGGAAAGTGTTAGTCAGAGTGTGCCAAGTTTTAACAAGAGAGCGTGTGCCATCGTCAGTTCAAAGGCTTTTAACCCAGGCTTTTGTGAATAGCCGGACAATATTGTGCAGTTAAACAATACATTGAGATTTAAGCTACATTCTGGAACATATTCATGATGTTTGAATCCAATTATCAGTATATTATGATTTCTGTCATTTACTTTAAATCCGTCAATGCACGATTTTGCAGGATCCATTCCAGCGACTGTCCAAAGACTTCAGAGATAAACTGACTTCAGAGGAAAGCAAGCAGATGAAGGTTTTCCTTGGGCTCACAGATACTGACGTTTTCTCTATGGAGCTACACGAGATCCTTCAGCTCAAGACCAACAGCACTGTTGAAGAAGGCTTCGCGCCACACTGGGAGTAAGAATTCATCTTATTTTTTTTTTTTATTTTTATAGTATTTACCCAGCATTCCAGCCGTCTAGACTCACCATTTGTGAGGCATACTGGCCACAAAAGGCAAAGTGAGTCTGACCATTTTTCACAGATGTCAGACATTTTAAATAAAGATTGAATAATGTGATAGTCATTACTACAAAATACCCCGAATTACCAAACAAATAAATAAATGAATGAATATGAAATACTGATTTAATTTTTTATACGAAACATTATACAAAAATGTACTCCAAAATTACAGTCAGGTATTTTAAAGTACTTCGTTTTAACATATAACCAATCCAGTGTCGTACACTTAAATGTCATCGTTCAATAAAAAGTCAAGGAAATGTTCTGGCATCCACAACAAATGCATTTAAAAAGATCCTAGTACAAAGTGCTAAAACACAAAGAGACATAAGGGCCTTTTAAGTTTCTCCTCAGAACAGCCACTTCAAATCACAACAATGTAGACCTCCCAAACCTAGCCATTCCCTGGAGACCTGTGGGCTTTTAGGCCCAAGAGAGGCACACTTTGACCCCTCCAGGCTCCCATCTGTCAGTGTGCCCTGCTCTAGTCACCTACTGAGCAGGCAGCTGGTCGGAATGAAAAGGAATGCATGTGCTGAGAACAATAGAATCCAGTGCTAACTGTTGATCCCAAACCACACCGCTGAACACCCTTCCTCCTTTCTCTTTCTGTGATTCACAACATAGCATCAGGTCCACCATGGAATCCCATTTGGAGGAGAAGAACATCACCTCTTTTCCTGGTTTAGATAACCTTCCAGAGGAAATCACTTTGGCTAAAGCAGCAGAAATCTGGAGGCTCGCAGTGGACTTCAAACACTGAAAAGATCTTCTGAATGAACCAAACCAAAATGAATAATACAAAGTGAAATGATCTGCTCTGCTTTGTTTTTTTTTTTTTGTCAGATGTTGCTGCCCTTGTCATGTCTGTTGTATAGGACAGATGGATGACTCATTCCAACACTTTAAATCTCTCTTGTTTTTATATTGTTAAACCAGTTGATTAAAAATAATCCATGTTTACTCTTTAGAATCCATGTTTACTCTTTAAAATCTATGTTTACTCTTTATGTCTTCGTATTGTTGAACAATTTATTGTATAGAGATTAGTATAAATATTTGATAAATAATGTATAAATATAAGGAATAAGAATTAATTGAACACTGTTTTGCTGTGACACTGTACTCTTCACGCAATTAATCAGAGCCAAATAAAGTTGTTTTATTGATCAACAGTGTGCTTACATTGTGACTTTTTTTTATACAAAATATATCAAAAGTTATTTTCAAATTATTAAGTAAAACCGTGCCAGAAACAGTTAATAGTATTTTTGCATAATTAAATTACAATTACTCCATAAAATACAGCACTTAGTAAGCACATTAATTTTGCCATGAATACCAATTATTTGTTTAATTAGCATGTCACCTTTAAAACTTTCTTACACAAGAAGTTTTACATTATTTATCACAGTAGCTCAAATTTACGCCACATCTGCCGCCGATGCAGCACGCCTACCAACCTTGCCTTTTTGTCACGCCTCTTTTAGCAATCAGTCTAAAAGACACACCCAAGCAACCAATCAGTTCGCTAGGACGCTCCCTCCTCCACCAATCACGACTCTCTATGGGCGGAGTTCTTGTATGTTTTCTGGTTGCCAATGAGAAGATGTTGCGCTGTGGAGTTGGAGACAGATGAGAAATCACTGTCAGACGCTCCGAACGGGAATAACGACGCTCTTATTTGGATAAATACAGTTTCTTCATCTGATGTGGACAATTTAGAGAAGGTGAGCAAGAAATCGACAGTTTAATCCTGCTGTATTCATCGTGTTTGTCAAGTGAAGCCAGCAAGAACTGGTGCAAGAAAGACAGTTTCGCCATAGCTGAACCAATGTAATGCAATACTGTGGTATCTTACAGTAACTATTCATTTAAACATCTTTGTTTATATTTTTGCATGCTTCTCAAAGGCAGCGATCGTGCACTGACCTTCATCAGTTATGCTCTGTTGCCGGAGGAGGCCTTTGGTGTTAAATGTCTTGTTTTTGTATGTTTGATCCGCAGATTATCATGATAGAAAGACCTAGACATGCATTCATTTAAACGTATATTATTTTTAGTATGCATAAAGAACATGGTAAACTATTTAGGTAACCCAGAAAGTGTTTGCAAACTTGATATATGATGGAAAGTGTAGATGCTTTGAATTTGTTACCATAGAAACACACCTGTGGATGACTTTACTTGTGGCGTCCGAAAGCATCTTTTACAGTATTTTTGTTGATCTAAAATACTGACCTGCTATTATTTAATGTGTTCCCCCTGTTTCTGATCAGGCGGTCATGGAAAACCTGCAAATATGATGGAAATGCTAATGGAACACTGGGCTGTGAAAGCTGTGATGGAAGTGTGTGTGTGTGTGTGTGTGTGTGTGTGTCTAGTTATGCTCAGATGGTATAGCGTGCATAGGTATAGCGTGCATAGATTTTAAAAATACTTTAAATACTTTTTTGGTCATTTCTAGAAATTGGAAAAATCATGGAAATTCATTTGGTCACAAAGTTTTGGGAATCCTGACAATATCCAGCATCACTTGATGTTGTATCGCATTTTTTTGTCCGTTTTTATGACCGAATCACTATCTATTTCAATCAGTTGAAGATGCATACAACTCGCAGTCCAACAGCGTCCGTCCAGACAGGGGCAGCTGGAGATGTTCTGGACCTCAGCCTGACCGGCTCTCAGCTCATGATGGGTCGCAGACCCAGCAGCGCTTCACCTGGAAAACACTTCTCTAGATCCATATCTGTGTCTGTGACCAGTGACGGCCGGGGGAAGAGAAACACTTTGGTGAGTCTGGCTAGAAGATTGTGTAACGATCAAAAAATGTCTTTTGTATAAGGTCATTGAGTAATGATTCTACAAGCAGGTTATACTTTATTAATGACATAACCATTTAAATAAAGCATAAAATTATACTATATATATACCACCACCGTCACTTGGAGACTTGTCATAAAGGCAACCTTTTTGATTTCACTTTTTGGGAGTCATATTAAGATTTGGACATGCAAAACAGAATATGTCACATCTCAAGTCTCAGTCTTTCATTATACTAACTTTCTTTGTTTAAAGTATTACATTCTGGCATTTTTTACAGACAGAAATTAATACAATATGCCATTTATTGTTCCAGTTTCCTATCTCATAACCTAATGTCATAGCTGCACTTTTATATGAGAATTGCTCCATTTCAAATCTGTTTTTGTCTTCAGCAAGCCTAGTATTGTAACTACTTTACACTCTCTGTTGTTGGCAGACCGATGCTGGATTGGGAAGCTCACGAGCAATTAAAAATCTGCGTCGGTCCAACAGCACTACACAGGTGAACCAGCAGGCCAACACAGGCCCCAGGTACGGAGCCATCTGTCATTCCTTTGCATGCCATTTTGAAAGTTTGTCTTTTTGGTGTTGAGGCTGGTGAATCGTACAAAACATATAACGAACACATGCAGGTGATATAGTTTGTTTGATAAAGTTAATCCGGGAATTAAATATATTTTCTTCTCAATTCTCATTACCGTAAATGTATACTATGTCTATATACCATTTAATGTTTATATAATAATATTTAATTACTAGTATATATTAAATTGTATGGTGTACTTTCTGTAGTTTATGCTGATTACATTTGAAAATGCATTTTAAACATTTTTTTTCTATACAGTAATGAGAACTTGAGATCAAAATCTGTTTAATTATAATGAAAATACTGTTACACTATTCAAATCTATGCACATCTTGGTCCTAAATTGTTTTCTATGTACTATATACATTCTAATATCTTACTTTTGATTTTGTAAGAAAAAAAAATGTTTTCGTGAGATTCACCCATTAACATGTGCCAGCTGTCCTATTCAGACTTTGAGAATGGACTGTCCCCAAGGGATGTGTGTGAGAGGTTAGCTGACAACTTATTCGACATATGATTTTTTTTTTTTTTTTTTTGTGAAAGATGGCATGTTTGTGCATGCACATGTCTAGTGCAGATACCTGCATGCACTCACTTCACCCAAACTGTGGTATGTCTGGTTGATCACCTCCTAAACGTAGAGGTTGGGGGTTTGTACCCTTAAAGCAGCAACAGCTGGGGGTTGAGTGATTTTGGGTTTCCCCAGACAATAGCTATTGTAGCCTGGCGGCTGCAGCACAAGCCGAGCAAGAGGGGGCTGGGTTCAGCTTTGTCAAGAGGGGAGCCGGGGTCTCCGGTTTCACTTGAATGAGGACTCGGTGAAAGGAGAAGTGTGCACGCTGAAATTCTTTTGTCCGGCAGCTGCCAGTTCTGCCCTCCCATCCCACTGCATCCTGGGATGCCACAAGGGGGTTTAAATGAAGAAACTACCTAATACCCATCCCCCTTCCCTCTGGTGCTTAATAACTGTCATTCCGTGACCTCTCTTCCCTTCTGAATTGCTTAAAAAGAGGAAACGTGGAGGAATGTAGTTCCTTGAATTGCTTTTCATTGGGCCAGCTGACGCTAGGCGCCATGTACACCCCCCAAACACTTACATATACACACTGAAGTTGCTGGCACAGATGCCAGTGGGTCAGACATCACGTTGAACATTTTATGTAATTTAAATGCGGAGGGATGCGATTGCCATATGCCTGTGGACATCTGCCCCTTTAAAATCAGCCTCCGCTGAAGCATTCCTCTGCTGTGAGCCCCGGGGCAGCTGTTGTCACCTCCAAAAAGGAAACATTTTTTGATACGCTCATCTGATACGTTTAGCCTAAATAGTCTGGTTGTTTTTACTGGAGGTAGATTTGCCTCTATTTCTGTTTTAAAGAAGGGCAAAACAGACTGGATTTTCGTAATATTTCTAAAATGCAGTTGAACAAACATCCCACACACACACACACACACATTTACTTATTTATTTATGCTGGGCTAACTACCGTTCAAAAGTTTGGGGGGAGTGTTTATTTTTAATTACACTTTTATTCACCAAGACTGCATCATATTGACCAAAGGAGACAGGAAACATTTTAAAACGATACAAAAAATGCAAAATTGATGATAATAAGCAATGTTACTTTTAGACCAAACTTGCATGTTGGCATGATTTTTGTGGGATTGTGTCACCCTGAAGACTGGAGTAATGATGCTGAACATTTAGCTTTGGATTGGATTGTTAACAGGATTAACGATGAATTATGTTTTAACAGACAGCAGATATTGCATAATAATAATGTTCCACAATATTACTGTGTTTACTATATTTTTGTTAAAATAAGCACAGCCTTGACAAGCATAAGCGACTTCTTTAAAATCTTTCAGGCCCCAAGCTTTTGAATGGTATCTTAGGTATTATTGGTCTAGTGTTGTTTATATGTTGCTTGTGTGTTTTGCGTGTAATTCTCTGACCTTTCTATCTTTCCTTCCTTCCTGTCTTTCTCTCTCTGCGTCTGATTACAGTGAAGGCCACACAGAAGACTTCCTGGCTCTGTTTAACAGTACCTCTGATGGACGTAGAAAACTGGCCAGCCTCTCCAAGACCTCCAAAGACCGTACTACCTGGAACATCCTGGTAATGTCAAACTCCTTGTCAGATCTTATTGCACTTTTATATGTATTATATAATATGTAAGACTCCATGATAACCTTTGTAAGGTTGCTTTACCCATTTGATTGTTATGCTATGACAAATAACTCAAACTTGTGAGCTAAACAGCGGTGAGATATTTTGCTCGCTCTTGCTGTAGAATTGGTTTAAACTAATGTCTTGTTTCAGGATGACCAGCCAAGAGCATTTCCTGTGCCCAGCAGTTCTCATAGTACCTGCAGCATGGATTCTCCTACAGGCCTGAAGAAGAGAGAAGCCGGCATCTCTCTGGCTGCCAACTTCACTGCCAACAACAGGTGGGAAGCCATTTTCTCCTACAGCTTCGGCACTACTGTGTCTTAATGGGTAGCTTTCAATCTCTGTTTTTGCCTCAGTTAAAGCATTAGGGAGAAGAGCACTACATTCCTTTCAGTTTTTTGGCTTTAAAATACACAACACCAGTCAAACCTTTAGAGATTTACGTTTGTGATTCATAATTTTAAAGATCTTTTTAAACTTTATATAAGTTCATGTTTGAATTCTTGAAATTGTTTAGAAGTTTGTAGAAGTTTGTGGTCAGTAAGATCATACATTAAACTGATAATACATTAAATTGATCAAAAGTAGCAGTAAAAGACAAATATAATGTTACAAATTCAATATATATATATATATATATATATATATATATATATATATATATATATATATATATATATATATATATATATATATATATATATACATAAATATTTTTATATATATATTTAAAACAAACAAATTATATATAATTATTAATATTATTATTTTATGTATTTAAATATCTTTGCATTGACTTTTAGGAGCAATAAAGCTGCTGTGGGAAACTCTGTGACCACCATCCTCCATAATAACCACTCAGAGAAACCCCTCACTCCCAAGAGCTCCAATCAGAAACCTTCCTTCAAGTAGGTTCATTATAATGTTGAATGATAGCTGTATGAACTAATCTTAGACATAAGTCCTCTAAATAAGTATCTGTTTTGCTTGAGTGTGCTTTTTCCAGGCCTATATTTACATTATTCACTCTCTCTCTGTTTTAACAGTAACATAATCAAAGCCACCGTAAACGATGATGTGACTTTGGATGTGAGCTGTTCTCTTACTAAGTCTCAGAAGAACTTCTCCTCTGCCTCATCAAGCTCCAACAACAATGCCCCCCGTAGCCCCCGAAGCCCAGGTCAGCCACGCAGACGAGAGGTGACTGAAGAGGAGGCTGAAAGGTCAGCAGTGTTTTCAAGCCCTAAGTTGTTTTCACCCCAGTTGTGATCGTCACTGTGCAAATGTTTGATTGACCTTTGAGACATTTCAAACGGTTTCTTAATGGTCTTTTTATATGGTTAAACATTTACAAAACTTTTTACAGGTATATTCAGCAGGTGAACCATGCTGCTATTACCATTCAGCGTTGGTATCGCCGCCAAGCCAACAGAAAGAGAGCCAATGAGAATACAATCAAACACCTCCTCGCATCAAAAAAGAAGGTAACGTATTTCACCAAAAAAACTGACTTCTTAGAAAGAAATGTAAAAAAATATTCTCTGAAAATATAACATTAATATTTAAATATTAAAAAACGTATTTATTTCGGTTGTGTGACCATTTTTGAATGCCCTTCAAACGTAGAAGGATAATTTTTGCTTTCAGATGTAGTTACAGTATCTACCAGCATAGGCTACAGTCCTGCATTGTTATTGTCTGTTGAGAGGTATTGCTCTCTTTTAGGAGAGGGAGCAGAGAGCAGAGGAGGAGAAAACCGCTGAATCACTGAAGAAGAAAGAAGATGATCGAAAGCGAATCAGGGAAGAGAAAGCTCGTCTGGCTCGACTTACTGCCATACAGGTATAGTAGGGTTCAGAACTTGTATACAGAACTAATAGGGCAAAACAGGGCTAAAGGCACACTTTAAGTGAAAATGTGCTGTTCATTGTGACGAAAATGTAGATTTGCAGAAAAAATATATTAAAAAAAAAATGTTTGTCACCAGCATGGGGTGAAAGGCAAACAGTATTGATAAAAATATTTTATCTAAAATAATGTTTTGTTTAAAAATGTTAATACTTGTTAAAAACAAGCACTTTAGACATTTCTTTTTACTGTTTTCATTGTTTAATGAATTTTTTTGTCATTAAATGTCAATATAACAAATATTTTAAAATACAGTATCATTATTTTTAAAAGTCTAAAAGGAGATTCCATACTATATGAATATAGATTTACAGTAGTAACAATAAATTATATTTTATTACGATATGGTTAATATCATATTTTTTAAATATGATAGTTTCATTCTAAACATTCTATTTTTTACATATTCTTTCATTATTTAAAAACTCGTTAAGACCTTTGTCTCAAAATATATGCATTAATTTCTCATTTGCTATTTAAATCTACAAGATTTTAAGAACCATAAAATATTAGATCAAGTAAGCTTGGAATCAAATCTGCACTGCTGTGCACAGTTGCATCAAGGATCAGAAAAATATACACATGCATGTTTTGAAAAGTTCCATGCCACATTTTTGTGCGATCTAGTGGTTCAAAGGAAAATAATATCAAAGGCACCTACATAATACAAAAATGTTTTTATTTCTCAAATATAAAAAAAATTAAGCAGCACAACTGTTTTCAAAATTTATAATACTGTTGCAAAAACCAAATTAAAATATTTTATTTTATTTTATTTTATTACTTTTTAGAAAATATTAATCTAGAAATTTAATTTTGAATTGTAGTAATATTTCAAGTTATTAATGTTTTGTTTTGTTTAATTTTTTTTATCAAATAAATTCAATGAACGCAAGAGATTCTTTTAAAAGAATTGAAAAACTCTTTCTAACCCTGAACATTTGAACAGTAGTGTAGTTTGCACTGCTGTTGTAGTTTGTATCAGTTAACACATCGTTTTTTGACTTACTGGTGCATTGCTATGCCTTCAAAACAGGAGCTTCAGCAGAAAAGAGCCCAACGTGCTGCAGAGGTACAGCAGATTGCAGAGGAGGAGATAGAGGCCCTGAGAAATGGTGGGAAAGCGGGACGTAAAAAGCTCACCAAAAGTTCACCCACTTCTCCCACTGACGTCAAGGCTAAGAACACAGGTACGCACTTCCCTGGCTCACTGATCACACTCGGAAAACATAGTCACCTTTCACCCCTTAAGTCATAGAATATTTTAATTCGTTGAAATGTTTGCCATTTGTTCTTCAGATTCTAATGTGAACGTGGTGGCTGATCTGGACGATGTGCCGAATCTAAGGGCTGCGTCGCCTGTGGGTTCTGTATGCAGAGGATCTCAATGTTCCCAGGTAGAAATTCTGGTCCTGCTTTAACTAACCATGAAGAAAAATAAACACTTTTGCTTATTATATCACTTCATTCCCTCAGGAGATCCTCCAGAGGTCTGTGAGCATGGAGGATCAGCGGCAGGGGGCATCATCGAGCAGGACACAGTCAAAAACCACTCTCAATGACTTATTAGACACGCTAAAGCTCTTAGAAGAAGAACCAGAGAGACTGTCAGAGCCCAAGAGCTACAGGAAGGACAAGTATTCGTGGATCGATGAGGTGAGCTGATCAGTCATCAGTGTCACATGATCTTTCAGAAATCATTTTAACATGCTGATTTAATACAAAGTAAAATAATTCTTATTTTGGAAGTTAAAGTTGCTTCATATTTTTGTAGAAACCGTGATACATTTTCTATTAAGATAAATGAATGTATCCTAGCTTAATTAAACTATTAATTTCTTTCGACCCCAACTTTTTTATGGTCCCATTTTCTTTTTCAGGATGGAGACTCCAACTCCCTGACGACGGATAATGTGGAACGGCACAGGCAGCTAAGTCAGACTCCAGCTTTACCAGATGGGGGTGCTCTGCTTTCAGAAGCCAAACTACAGAGCATTATGAGCTTCCTGGATGAGATGGAGAAGTCCGAGCAGGAGAGACCACGCTCGGTCACTTCTGGATCACATAGAGAGGTAAGCGCGTCTGAACTGAGCATGTAAAGCTAAGCTTTTATGCACTATCGGCAAAAAAAGTTATATTCACGTGTATGTGAATGTAGGTGGTGTTGTCAGAGGAAGATCTAGCGGTTGTGGACCAAGCCTCAGCTACAGCTGCCGAGGTCACCGGCTCTATGATGAGACTGAAACTGGAGCTAGATGAGAAAAAACGCACAGTCAATATGCTACAGACAGCACTGGTAAAACAAAACGTTTGAATATCGTCAAAATACGCTTTTCACGTTAAACCTCCAATAATGTAAATGCATTTGTAGGCAATATGCAACAGGCGATACATGAATAGTGCTGACACTGATATAAAGGTGAATGTGTGTCTGTAGACCCAGCAGAGGGAGCTGACGATCCGGCATGTGAAGGAGACGGAGAAAGAGCTCAATCATACGTTCCAGTTACAGAAACAGCAGTACGAAGCTACAATACAGAGACACTTAACGTTTATAGACCAGGTATGAATCTCACCACACTTGCATAGAGACAACCTATATAGCGTGTCTTTCATGTTTTTCTTTAAAATCTGTCCTAGTTTATGTGGTTTATAAATTACATTCATATTGTGTATTCATCAAGATATTCATCAAGGCTGCACTTATTAGCTCAAAACTTGTAGTAGTAATATTGTAATAACTAATAATATTGTGAAATAATATTGCAATTTTAATGTATTCCTGTGATACAAAGCTGAATTTTCATCAACCGTTTTGTCTTTAGTGATGTGTGATCCTTCAGAAATCACTGTAATTTATTCCTTTATTTAAAAATCCTTTGTAACTGTACATTCAAAAAAACCCTCAATTTTTAATTAATACTTATATTTAGCAAGGGAAGGAAATTCATACACTGAAAAAAGGAAGTGATAGTAAAGACTTTTCATTCCTCAAATAATTCTGAGAAGTATCGCACAAAAATAAAGCAGCTGTTTTAATTAACTGTTTTTTACCTTCATAATCATTCTAATATGAGTTATTTCTAAAGAGTCATGTGACACTGAAGAATAGAGAGTTGGCTTTAGTGATGGCTAAAAATCCCATTTGCGTCACAGAAATACATTTTTGTAAAGCAGCACTTTGAAAGCATAAGGAACCGATACACTGTTCAGTCTGCACCATAGACTGTAAAATGGTGTTGTCACGATACTGGAATTTCTAACTTCGATACAATATAAAAACAAAAAAACATTATTTGATGCCATTTTTGATACCACAGACTGCCACAATATTAAGGTTATTTATTTATTTATTTAAAGATAAATATGACAAGTGTTATTGATATTTTTGACATCACTACTGTAGAATAAAAAAAAAAGACTAAACTGTGAATGACTTTGGTTCCTTTATGTTTTTAAACACTCTCGATTATCAAAGCAATAAAGAAATCCTGGTAAAATGGCATGTATGGTCACCCTATTAAAACAGAAAAGCATTATTTTAAATTGCAATATTTTTTCACAATATTATTGTTTTTCTGTATTTTTGATCAAATAAATGCTGCTTTGGTAAGCATATGAAACGTCTTTAAAAACATAAAAAATCCTACTTAGCCCAAACTTTTGAATGGCAGTGTATGAGTTTGTGGATGAGTTTGTGCATGTAGTAACGTCCGTCTTTTTCTCTCAGCTGATTGATGATAAAAAGGCCCTGAACGAGCGCTGTGAGGAAGTAGTGGGAGAACTCAAGCAGGTGGATCAGAAATACACTAAGAAGATCGCTCAGATGCAAGAGCAGCACGACATGGTGAGTTCAGTTTAGGGTGGGTTAAGTTTGGGTTGAGCAGTTTTTGCATCAACTTCGGCCACAAGGGGGAAATCAAGCTTTAAACGCCTACTCAAGTGAATGTAGCAATAGTGTGTTTCTACAGCTATTGTTTCCACTGCTTTGTGGTTCTCTCCGCTGCTGCCATTAACTGTATCTTTGCACATAATCTTGAGGATGTGCGTATTAACTTCAAGTGCATGTTTGTGTGCCGTGCTGCTTTGGCTCTGCTAACTGTTTCTCTCTTTCTGCCTTTGTTTGTGCGTTTCTCTCTTTGTCTTTCCCTCCGTCTGCCTGTAGGTGTGGCAGATTCTGGGTCCCATGTGTGAGGTAACTCTTGTTTTTTCTATCTGATCCTTCATCACTCCCATGTTCTGTCATTTCCATTCTTTTATTCTTTTCTTATCTAACACAGACTTTCCATTTTGTTTGGCGACATTGACCTTGCATGCCTTTTTTTTTAGCCTGAAGGAAAAAGGCAGTTGGCTTTTAATGATTTACTGTACTGACAAGAGTATTTACAATTTAGTCAAACTACTGCTTTTGAGGCCTTGTTTTTATTTTCTGCATTTCACAGCGATTGTTTGTGCAAATGATGTGTGATAAGTTATTTGCATGTTGCATTTGTCACACATTTAAGATTGAAACAAAATACATAAATGGAAAAAATTAAATAAATCACTTTTATGTATTGCCTAAAGTTTAAAACAGCTCTGCATTAATTATTAAAGTTTAACACTTTTGTCTCTTATTTAGTTTTCGTACTTTCTTATATTTCATAAATCCTTATACTTTTCAATAAGGACAAATTCTCACCATTACCTGCTTGCGTATTAACATGTATATTGGATGTTTATTAATACCTATAAAGCACATTCTGAATGACCATCCTACATCCCTAATCCTACCCTAAACTTAACAACTACCTTACTAACAATTAATATTCAACAAATTAAGAGTCTACTGTGGCAAACGTCATAGTTGATGGTTTGTTAATAGCAAGAGTTGGACATTAAAATAAGGTAGTGGCTATTTGCAAACAGAGATAGTGTAAATAGCGCTAGAGGCTTATTATTAATAACTTATTGAGTATAAATTTTAATTTTAATTAAAATTATTAAATGGATGCCACCTTATTGGAACAAAAGCCCTTCCTACACCTACCCTAACCCTGCACGATATTTTTCTGGTGTGATTTGAAAAGAGGAAAAAATATTTTGCCAAAAGGCAGATTTGAAACCGGATTGAGCACGACCGTAGATAGCTTTGGAACTTTGGAAATATACTGGCTAGGGTCACCTTGGCACATGCATGAGAGAATTATTCATTTGTTACTTATGGGTGAATTATTCTTCATTGATTGGTTCAGCTTACAAAGCTTTTTTTTTTTTTCAAAGCACATTCGAACGATTTACTAACAAATCAGACGTTGCTGCTTTTCTCAGTAAGCATCAAAAGATATCCTATGACTTTTGAGGTTTTTTTGAGTATGAGTTTTTGCATCTTTTTAACACTAGAAAACATAAGACCCGATTTACTGTAACTAGAACATTCTACACATTTTCTTCTGTGTTCCAGTGAAACACAAATTCAAAGTTTGGAATCAGAGGATTTTGAAGAAATGACAACAGAATTTCTATTTTACGTGACATATTTCGGTCACACTTTATATTAGGTGGCCTTAACTACATTTACATTTACATTTAGTCATTTAGCAGACGCCTTTATCCAAAGCGACTATCCAAACTATTATGTACTTGCATCCAAAACTAAGTACAATGTACTTATTGTGGTCCTATTGTATTGCAAAACACTTCTGCTGCTATTGAGATACGGTTAAGGAGAAGGACAGGTTTGGTGGTATGGGTAGGTGTGTAAGTGTGCGCTAGGGTGTAATTATAAATGTAATTACATTCAGTTATTTTAAAAATACGTAAGTACAATGTAAAAACATTTTATGTGCACATTAAGTCCATTGCATTTAAATGTAAGTACATAGTAGTTAAGGCTACCTTATATAAAGTGGGACCCGTATTTCTTACCTCATTAGACATAGTATCCTGTCATGGCTGAAGCTTTGTCATTTTGTTTAACCCTCCTTCCGTCTGTGTCTTTCTCTACATAGGAGATTAAGAAGTTGAAAGAGTTAATGAGCGCCACGGAAAAAATCCGCAGAGAGAAATGGATTGATGAGAAGACCAAAAAGATCAAAGAGATCACTGTAAAAGGTCAGCAGAGTCCAACAACGAGTGTCTTTTCACGCCAGTGCCACATCTCTCTGATTGGAATCAGATCACTGCACCCTTCAACAGTATCAGTTACAGCCCAGCCTGCCTGTTTGTCTAAGCCCAGCTGCCAAAATGTGTCATACATGTATAATGTATATCTGTGGCGTTAAGAAAAGTATGAAATGTCATAACGTTCAACAAGTTCCTTGTTATATTGAGTAACTGGTTTGTGGTAGCCTACTGAAAAAGCTGGTTAAACGGCATATCACTTGCATTACATGTTTAATTTTGAACATAATGCTATATATATAGTGAATAGTGTCAACAGCAGTCCATTACAATTTATTCGCAAACATTTATTTGATTTAATGTTTGCTTAACTGTCGCCTCCTGTTTTCTCTCAGGTCTGGAGCCAGAGATTCAGAAGCTCATCTCCAAACACAAGCAGGAGCTGAAGAAACTCAGAGTTCTTCATGAGGCAGAGCTGCTTCAGGCAGACGAGAGGGCCGCCCAACGTTACGTCAGGCAAACCGAGGAATTACGACAGCAGTTGGAGAGAGAAAGAGATGAACAGTGCCAGAGAGAGAGAGAGCTGGCCAAGCAGAGGTACACACGCCCTTACATACTCGCTCACATGCGTCCGGTGCACAGAATCATCTGCTCACAGAATGCACATCTGTTCATCAGAGATCAAACCAGTTACAGAGTCGGCCAGCCAAGACCTTGTGTCCACAGATGTTAGAAAACATAAACACATTTAAACTCTGAAAAAAAGAAAGAGAGACTGAGAAATAGTGACAGAGGTAACTGACTAGACATGATCTCAAAGCTAAATACTGCTTGTGAAAACGCATGCAAAAACACATTTAGTCCACAATGAGGACTAAGATCTTTTTGGTCTTACCCTGCTGTACTGTGAACTTTCTGTTGGTGTTTATTTTTAAAGATCTGTCAGCTTGATTTCATGCAGCTACTTCCTGACAAGAACAGAATGAAAAAGTCAATATAAAAAAAAGCAAACATGAAACCATGGTCTATATGACTCCAAAACCCTATGATTGCTTTGTATGAAGACCAGAATTAAATTTACACTACCGTTCAAGGGTTCAACAGTTTTGTAAAGAACTTCCTTACGATTAACACGGATGCATTTATTTGATTAAAAAAGCATCTTTGAAATGCATCTTATCTTGAGGAGCCATTACTCCAGTGTCACATGATCTTTCAGAAATAAATCTTTGAAGAAAAGATGTTATGAAAGAACAGCATTTATTCGAAATGGCAATCTTTCATTACATAAATGTCTAGACTGACACTTTTGTTCACTTTATCGCATCCTTCCTGAATAATAGTTATTTTCTTTTGAAAATCCATTTCTTTCAAAAAAATAAATACAGTTTTTTGACCCCCAGTCTTTGAACGGTAGATTATGTAGTTATTTACTGAGAATTTTCCTTTCCGTATGGTCAAGATTTCAAAATTGGCATCATCTGGATGTGAATACACACTAGCTTTGATTATTTTCCACTAAAAAATAGCAGCAAAGTATTTAAAACAGCATGAGAGGCACTAAATAATGGCCCTTTAAAGTATTAATTTGGTAAAGTTTGTGTGGTTTGTATAAAACCTTAAATGTAAAAGTAAGCCTAAATGGCTTTATTGAGGCAGCGTATTTTTCATCATTCACATTCCAAAATTTTGTGCTACTTACATGTTTTTATGTAACAGTTGTGTCCTATTCATAGTAATGGCTGAAAGATCATATGGTTAAAAAAAAATGATTAAATCCCCAAATCTGTTGCCAAGATCTGTAACATAATATACACAAACGCCTCTAGTGGGGCATATGTGGGTAAGGGTTTTTGCACATCTAAATTAGAATAAAGTCCCATGCATTTTAGCACACACTTTTATTGAAAGTCTGAGAAAATAACTGTTTGTATCTCAGGTTTGAGAAACAGCTGCAGGAAGAAGAGAACTCGCTGCAGCAACAGAGGAGACGTCTGTACAAAGAAGTGTCAGAGGAGAAAGAGCGAATCACACAGCTGGCAGCCAGGTCAGGTTCAAAGGTTATTTAAGGTCAAATTACTGAGCTATATTTCTAGCCAGGAATAGTCTTAGCAAATAATTTCTAAAATAAGTAAAGAAACGTCCACGTGTTTTCATGTTGTGAGAATTGCAAGTGAGGGACTAGATGAAAGTTAAGTTATAAGTAAACTGAAATGTGTTTGTGCGTTAAATAGGCAGCATGCTGAGCTGGAGGACTTAAGGAAGCAGTTGGAAGAGAACAGCTCTTTAGCAGCAAGAGCCCTGAGAGAAGAGCTGGAGAAGAGCAGAGAAGAGCAGGAGAGACGACATCAGGTAAAACACTTGCTCATCTAGCCGTATTGGTACATGCAATCAAATACGTATTAAAGCACACTGTCATCATTTTACTGACGTAAAACATAAAGAGATGTGTAGCATACTGTGCGTTCAGTTTTTGGCCATGCAGCAAAAGTGGGCATGCGCGGTCATTTTTATGGAAAAAAAGCAGCTTGGATTTTAGTTTTTAGTTTTTTTTTTTGGAAGTCATACGTATTTGGCAAGACACGAGGTAATAATTAATGACAGAACTTCTATTTTGTGGCCAAACAACCACATATATGCATTCAAATATGATGCAGTCGATCTTAATAAACAAACTATCACCAAGAAACAGGAAACCAGAGGTAAATGTGTTGTAACTTTCAGTATTACTGATACCAACCGGTTTTAAAGATTTCAGGAAATGCGATAACAATAACTGCCATACTAGACAGTTTCTTTTTTTTTGCCTGAGGCTTTCAGGCACAGAACTCAAATTAACTGTCTGTTTAGACATGTGTACATGTGTTAGATGGTGCAATCAATGTTTGCAAAGTTTTTTTTTTTTTTTTTTTTTTTTTTGTGGTATATATAATCTTATCTAATTCTTTTGGTTCTTTTTAATACTGTTTTTGGCTGTATTTCTCGTTAGGTTGAAATAAAGGCCCTGAAGGAAAGACTTGAGATTGAGAAACAGACATGGGAAGAAAATTATATGAAAAAAGAGGTACGTGTTTGTCTTTACAAGTTTGTCTAGCAGAAGTTAATTTATTTTTATCTTGTCTTACCCATATTTAGCATGTGGTCAGTGAGAGAATACATATTAATATGAAAGTGAATGTGACTTCATTAACTGTTTTTAAGATGTGTTTAACAAGATACACTTTATAGTTTTTAAGAAATTAATACTTTTATTTAGAGAGAAGGCAAGAAATCTATCAAAGGTGACAAAGACATTTATTATGTTGCCTAAGTTTTTTTTTTATGTTCCATAAATTATTTTCTTTTGAATTTTATATCCATCAAAAACAACCACTTTTGCCACAAAAACAGTAGGCTTTACAGTTGTTTTCAGCCTTTTTTTACATTTTAAATTGTAAAAATTTTTCACAATATTACAGTTTTTACATGTTTTACTCCTAATATTATGTCAGCAAGAGTTAAAGATGGTAAAAGAGTAACTTGCTTGGTGTCATTTCTCAGGTTTAGTATGTTTACGCGCCTCTGGGTCAAACATTTGTTGTCAAATATCTCTATATTAGCAAAGTCACAGAAGGTTTACAACTGCAGGTTAAAAAGGCCCCTGTGGTAATCTCAAAACTCTTTGTTTCCTCTCACAGGAAGCATGGCTGCTGAGCAGAGAAAGGGAGCTTAAAGAGGAAGTGCGTCGAGGGAGAGACAAAGAGATTGAGCTGGCCATTCAGAGGTTAGAGGAGGAGACCAGAGGGGCGAGAGAGGAGTGTGAGAGAGCGTCTGACAACCGGTGTGTTTCCCTTTCCTGTTTGTGTGACCTTAAATGTCTCTAGAGGAATAGGATGTTACAGTTTTTCCTCGCATACATTGCAGCAGAAGTACATTTCAATGTGTTTTATTAGCAAAGGTTGTAAGACGCAGTATATGCAACGCATTTCCCTGCTTTTTTCAAATTTCACACCAATTCAGAAAAGCATTTATTTTCAATAAAATAAAAATAAATAATCAGAATGTTGAAAATAAAATATCAGGCAGGGCACACCTTATTAACCTGTTTTAACCATTGGTGCTTTGAATTGCCTTACATTTTATTCAAATTTAAATTTTCTATCTGTTTGATATCTCCTATTTAAATTATGATCATATAGCGATACTCTCAGTAAGTTTTAAATAAAACTTTCTAGACAATTACTTCCTATTTACATTTAAACCCGTCCATTTAACATATGTCCATTTTTGGGGGTTTTTTTCCGGATTGAATGTAAATTTGAATGGGATACGTGTATGTGTGTGCAGGATAAAGCGTTTGAGGGAGAAATATGAGGCCGAGCTCCGAGATCTGGAACGTTCAGAGCGGGCAGCATTGCAAAAACAGCAGGAGATGAGAGAGAAACACAACGAGATGGAAGCAGAGCTCCTCCGGCTGCAGTCGCTTTTACGACAACGAGAGCAGGAAATAAGCGACCTTACCCAGGTAACCATCGCCATGGTCCCACTGTTTTGATTGTCCACGCTCTTTTACACATATAGGTTACTTATAAATCCTTGGTAGAGAGGGGTATCGGAAGGATTAGTTTTTAAAGTAAAAATTGGATTAAAGAGTAAAAGCTAGGCAGCTTGTTGTGTGATAAACTAAATGACTTTTGACCCTTTCTGTTTAACGTTACACCTGAGTGTAAATGACCGTGTGTAAAATGATTTAAAATGGATTACTGATTGCGGTTAGATGACTTGCTGACTTAGCTACAGGGCTGAATATCTTATTTGTATTTCATCCTAAAGTTATAATTTCATGAATCATTGAAGACTATTTTAAAGAAATAGTTAACCAAAAATTCAAGTCTAAGGTTAGGATTAGTTTGTTTTTTAATCCGAGTAGATTTGGAGAAATTGACATGACTTTTTTTTTTTACCAGTGGATCCTCTGTTGCTAAATGGGTGCCATCAGAATAGAATTAAACCGCTGATAACAACATCACAGCTTAACGCCAATCTGTCAATTAAAAGCTGTTTGTTTGTTATAATCATATTCATCATTAAGTTGTTTTTAACTTTCAACTGTTGCTTCCAGCTATAATTTAATTCCATAATCGATAATAACGCTTCCTTCAGTGGAAAATAATCTCATCTGAATCAGATCGGCATCAAGCAGCATTTTATAAGCAAAAATGGCTCTAAACATATATGGATTTCAATGGACAACAGGGGAACACTTTTTTTTTACTTGGATGAAGGGTTATTATTGATTATGAATTTTTATTTTGTCAGTTTGAATTTAAGGTTTTTTTTTCTTGCAAACACACAGCTTTTCACTTAACACAACATTAATTGATACCGGAATGGTGGAGATTATTGTCACGTGTTAATTATTTGTTTGTATTCTCATTTTGACGGCACCCATTAGCTGCAGATTAACTTCTATCCTCATGCTTTGGATCGTAGGCCCGTGACAAATTATCGGATGAGCGCCGCAGTCTAGCGGAAGTGATCAGACAGGAGTTTGCGGAACGCCTTGTAGAGACGGAAGAAGAGAACAGGAGGATGAAAATGGAGGTCTCGGAGGCCAAGGCTCGACTCCGTTTAGAGGTGGAGCGAGTGACAAGAGAGAAAGAAGAAGAGCTTGCGGAGGTGCATCAAAGGTCAGAATCAAAGAGTATTTTCGTTTCGTTTATTTCCTTAGAACAGTGGTTAAATAATTGGCTTTGGTTTAAAGCTGCAGATGAGGTGTTTACTATGTGCTTAATGTAAGTTCCTGGTCTCTCTTTTTTTTTTTTTTTTGTAGAGTGAAATCAGCTATTTTGAAAAAGGAAGAAACTGTTAATAACCTGCGGAAGCAGCATGAGGTAAGTTGTAACAATCTCATTTGGTGTATTTGCTTGTTGCTGTAAATCAGTGCTTGCTGTGCAAACGTTTAAAACTAACTTATTTGTTTTCTTCTTTCCTTCAGGCTGCAGTGAAGAGAGCAGATCATCTCGAGTCTTTGTTGGAACAGCAGAGAAAACAGCTGTTAGGGAAATGATTGACAAGTTAGGGCATTGAAATCCCCAACACCCCCTTGCCTTCTGTCATACCGTCCTCCTGCACAAAGAAGCGTTTTCTTTTTTTTTTTTTGTCAGGTTTCAGTTTTATTTCTTTTGGTTGTTTGGATGGACGTTTTGGTTCCACCAGGCTTCTCATCCAGAAAGGCGGCCTTTGGCATTCCCATGGGAACAAGGCTAGAAATGAGAGAGGAATTTAATCTCCGAGATTCTTGGAGAGGCTTTTGTGGGTTTCTCTTTCACGGATATGACCAAATTACAGACTCCTTTCAGCCACCGGTTTCATACGGCCAAATGAATTTAAGCATATAAAGAAAAAACTTTAGAGTTTAGATCTTGTGGAATCTTATAAAATCTCGCCCCATAAACTCGTGCTTATTTCACCCCAGAATCAAAATATACAAGTAAGAAATGTCTTAAAAAAATGAAATCAAGTTCATTAAGCAATTTCTGTATTGCAAAATAATATATATTATTTAAGTTTTTATAAGTATTTATACAACATGTTTTTAACTTTTAATTTATGCTTGTATTATAGTGGGGTTTTTTTTTTTTTGTTTATTTTTTTTTATATATATAAAAATGGAAATCACATCACATCTTGAGACTAATGGGAGTTGCAGCAGTGTGTGCAAAATGTGCTAAATGGTCGTGGAAATTTGCACCGTGCAAAATGGTCCTAAAATAAGCTTCATTTTCTTTATGCGCATTAGCATTTTTTACATTACGTATTTTGATTTGGGGGTAAAATCTGCATGCTTCACCCAAAGAAGTGGAAAGCCCCTTTTTTGCTGGGCACAAAGGCATTCACAGTAAACGGCTCCAGATGTTTCTGTAACTGCATACCCTCTTCCCGTCTCTCTCTCCAGCACTGGAATAAGGGAAATGGGTGGAGATTACAGTGGGCAGGAGACGTGGAAGAGGCAAAGGCTATAAAATCGTGCAGAGAAGTTAACCCTTTACATTAAAGAGGAGAGGTTTAACCCCCCACCGACACAAACATCCCTGCTCCCCCTGCCTTTTGTGTGTTGCATACAGATGCCTTTTGTCCCGATACCCCTCTGGGCTATCTCTAAATTACAGGACATCCCCCAGGACACTTAAACATGCTTACACAGAGCCCTCAGTGAGGCCCAGTTCTAGTTTAAACAGAGAAATGATGGCAGCACAGCTAGACGATAAAGATTTTAGAAGGTCTGTTGACAGCAAAGCAGTAGATGGTAAAGATAAGTATGGAGTGTCTCTTTAGATTGATACAGTAGATTGAGCAGCTCTCACAGGGGTACGATGTGCAGCTGAGGTGAGAGGCCCGGTTGAGGATAAGTTTAGGTGGATCTAGAAAGTTGGGTAGATATGAATGTCAGATAGATAGAAAATTAAGAGGATGCCAGTGTTTAATTAGGAAAAGCAGAGCTGGGTTAAGCAGGATCTGGTTCACAGTGACTACCAAAAGGAATGTTCCTGAATCAACATACGCAGTTCCCACAATCATGGATGAGGTGTCAGGGATTTTAAAATTGTGTTTTCCAGGCCTAGACGAGTCACAGAAATGAACAAAATCTGAAAAGTAATGGAAAACAGTTAATATATACATTTTTGTAAGAACAAAAGTAAAGCTAGACAAAAATACAGTTGCTTGCAAGCAGTGTTAACTAAAATGAGTTTTGTTCATTGAAATAAAAAATAAATGTAAATATTAAATAGAAAACTTAAATTATCTTAAAATTATCTTAAAATCTAAACCAGAATTAGAAATGAAATAATTATTCATTGAAGCATTAATAAACTACACTGAAATAAAAGTAAAAAAATCTAAATATATAAAAATAGTTAAATATTCAGGTAAAAATACATATTAATAAATATAATGTAAAATTTTATTTTACATATATAATATTACAGTTAATAATTTAATATTTAAGTCTGAATTATTAATTGATTTTTAGTCTGAATAAAAATTATATAAAAAAATCCCAATCCAAGAATTTCAAACAACTGCAAAGATCATTTAAAAATGATGGGAATTATTTGAAAGGTTAAAACCCAGAACATCTTGGAATGGGCCAGCATTTATCAGCCTATCTTTTCCAGTTTGATTTTAGGTGTAGTCCATTGTTTGGAAATGACTTTTACTTTACAGTGAATGTTGTTCTAGCCTTAACACCAAGATGTTGATCCTGGAACCTCCTTCTTGGTAAAATGACTGTGAGTTGGGAAGATGCAGCATGACTGGTACTGATTCTATGGTTTAAAGCACAGATAAAAGCACACTCCAATCTCTCTCGTTCCCTTTCCACATTGTATACCAACAGTCTGCCCAAGAGAGTAACAGAAACACAGGCAAATGCAGTTCAGCAGGAGTTGGGCTGGCAGAGTGGGGGAGGTGCTTAAACTCTCACAAGACTCTCCATTGTTTCTTGTTACAAAGTCTCTACATTTTTCTTCCTTCAGTTCTTTATTGCAAAACGTTTGCTTTTATTAGGAGATTTTTCTAAAACCTTTGAACAAGTGAACAATAATAGCACAGCCCAGAGAAGCTTGAATCTGTTATCTTGGCATAGTTTGACTCAGATGTTTATTCTGATTGGGTAACTTTAGGTTTTGTAAGTCAACTTCCTTGTAAAAAATTCTCTTTACCTAAAAAGTTGGATTAGAAGTTAGTTTACTTGCCTAACAGAATTTCTTATCCAAAGTGAGCTATCCGTGACCAACTTCCCATTGTGAAACTGTTTATGTGTACCATTTTTTTTGATGGATTTTGTATATCAGATTCTTCCTGATGTGTGAGCTGTTTGGTGAACGCAGCGACATCGAAAAGGTCAGAATGAATGTGCCTCATTCCTGTTCTCTAATGAGAGGATCAGGTGTCTCATTTCAGGGCAGAGAGAGCTCAAACTGTCCTCACTAGCAGAATACAGCAGGTTCAAGCGTAAATACTGATTTCTCTGAGGCATAACTTCATGAGTCACCTGTTGACGTCACATTTTAATGTGTGCGTGTGTATCCAAGGTTGGTTGGATGCATTCTATCAGAACCTCAGTGTGAGGTTCACGATGTTAGAACATTCTGAGAATGTTTCGCAAGCATTTGATGAAGGTTAGAAGTCCCTTTTGGCAGCAGATGCGGGTCTTTGGCTGTCTTTCACCTTCGGATGGCAGCGTGGTTGGCATGGCCAGAGTTTCTCATTCCCACTCGTGCCAATGAACCGTTCTTTTGTGAGCGTAGTGTTTAATAGCCAAGCGCCGGTCGCCATTTTACTGGCCTTTTGTAACTGTGGTCTGAAAAAACACTACTTTTATTACTTAATTAAAGTCTGAGATCACTTCTTCTTTCCCTCTTCATAGTTTTAATAAGGTTTTTGTTTTTTTGCATGTTTGCGTGTTTAAGTAATTTAATTGTACCCTTTAACGTGTAGCTCTTAATTTGATTATTTTACCCACATCCTGTATTTTGATTTTAATATCTGTGTTTTCGAAAAATGAAGAAAACAATCTCTTCAGTATGGAAATAAATCTTGAAAATGAGTTTGTTGACGACTTTTTTTTTTCTCTTACTCCCTCTTGCAATACTCAACCATTATAAATCACTCCCATTCTCCGAAGTCCACTTTCTGACAGTCCCAACTTCCCAGACAACATTCCGATCTGGTCCATTCTGTTTGCCTTATTATTCCCTGTATTTAGTCCATCTATTCTATTCAAGTTGTTCTACAATCACTGATGGAATGAACTTCTAAGTTTCATCTCAACTGCAATCCACTGCTATCTTGTTTTGGAGCACTTATCTAACTAGAAAACCTCATTGAATTCCCCTAAATCCTTTTTCTATTGTTTTTTTTTTTCCACTTTCACCGACGATTAGTCTTCTGTAACGTACATGCGGTTTAATCAAGCGTCTGTTAAATGTCTGTAAGTCACATCCATCCGTAGTAAAGTCCTCCCTTCTGACCCACATTTCTGACCCCTTACTCGTTCACACCACATTTCCAATTTTGCACTGCATTTGGTTTTTGCAGCTGACCACAAGTTCTGTGAAGCCCTGACCTAGACCAGGAAGAGGAGGGGTAGCTGTGTGTAAAAAGTGTGAAGATAACTCCTCGGTGTGTAAATATGGCCGCTGTGATAATGCGAACCCAAAATGTCTTCAACGTGTCGCTGCACGTCATTTTGGGTATTCTGTGTGCGCGTGCATCCTTACGTCTGTTGTTTGGTGCCTGAATTCTTCAAACGTCAGCTGACTTGTTGATTTGTTCATCACTGTTGTTATCACCCAGCCCCGAGTTGTAAGTAACCATCTCTCTGTTCTGCTCGTATTTTATGCCTTCCTTTTGGGGAAGGGGGAAGGGGAGTTGACCAATTGCTAGCAGCTGTTACTTCTTTCACAATAGGACTGCCTCTCGAGCCCAGTGTGTGCGAGTGTGATTGAGAGTTATGTTGTTAAACCAGGCACACTGCCGCTCGACTTTACCCCTCTTCGCTTGACAGGACTTTCCCTTCAGGTACGAGACTCTTTCGACTTGTTTTACAGTTGTTTTCTGTGTCTGTTCACGTGCTCTGCCAGCCCTCTTTGGATTAAAGGGCTGCTGCGAGTTTGGGGACAGTTACTTTTGTTTGATGAAGATGGTTCTATTTGGGGTTTATGCTGCCCTTTTTCATTTCAGTGGTTCGTTTTGGGAGAGTTGTTTGTTCTGGAGTGAAGTTCTGTGCGTTCTCGTAAAAGAGATGGAGATCGGTTTATGGTTTGCATTTCAGACATCACATGAGATTGTAAGGAGAGGAAAAGTTACTGGAACATTTCCACGTACTGAAAGCAGTTTGCACAAATAGCATTCTTCTCATTCCAGAAATGACAGCAAAATAATAGCAAGAAATGTGAAGACGAAAAACTCACAAGAAGTCTTTGTGCCTCTGAATTTAGCTCTATTCGACAGTATTTGAGACAGAGTAGTTGACAATTACATGTAATTACAGTATTACAGCATTTTTTTTCTGTTCCTGGAATTTATTACTGCTAACTGCATGTAAATTTTCAGGGTATTTTAATAAATTATGAATGTTGAATAGAATACCTAAGGCTATTTTTGAAAGATTAGAAACTAGCATTTCCAGTTCTGGTTAAACGACTTTCAAATAGTCGTTATTGGCACTTTATTTATTTTTTTATTAACAAGCCTTCAGACCTGAATTAGTTTTTCCACTAAGCGATATGTCATAAATTAACCTTTTGATATTAGATTTTTTTTCAAATGCTGAAATAAGATTCGTGCTCAACATTTTTTTTTTTCAAATTATTTTCTCTATAATGGACTGTGGTCACTTATAAAGTTTAGAGACAAATAAAGTTGTATTGATACTATTAATAATAAACATTGGTGTTCACCATAAAACATAAACATTAGAATTTATTTCTCTGTATTTTAGCTTTGAAATGTGCAAAAATTCACTATCTGGCACTCAGGTATGTCATGAGGTTCCTGTTGATGTTCATTGTGTTGGACATAGATTTTAACTAAAAAAAACTTTAAAAGGTTGCCTAAAATAACTTTTAATGTCACTTGACAGTGTTAAGTAGATGAGGCTACCGTGAACATAAATTAGCATATAAAAGGTCCTGTCTAGTCGGTTAGCCATGCTTTTCTTTTGTGATGTCTGAAGTTTGATCAAATCAGAAGTTAGGGGTCATGTATTTATTGTGATTGGTTGATCAGGGACCAATCAGTGATCAGGCATTAATCGTATTACAAAAATAAACCCAAAAAACCCAAAAAACTGAGATTCATTTCAGTGGTTGCAGGGGTTAATGTGATTCTGCATTAGTGAGGGACTGGCTGTGAACTCTGAGGAAAATGGGCATCAGATGTTTTAACACCTTTCCTTTTGGTAAATGCTAAATTTGCCTACTTTTTGCTTATTTACCTCCGTTCGGACTCCAAAAAGTGATCTTGTTTTTCAGTACAACCATCTAAACATTTTTAAATCAAGATTTACATTTACATTTACATTTACATTTACAAATCAAGATACATACCTTCTAAAAAAAAAGTTAAAGTTAAGAAAACGAGACTTGATATGCATTTTGTTTCTTAAATCCAAAAAAAAGGTTACATAAGAAAGTTTAGATAGTTACCAGTACTGGTAACTAAGACAAAAAAATTCCTCTTTTTTTTTTTTTTTAAGCAGTGAAATGGTCAGAAGTTTTTTGTTGCCAGACGCATCAGCAGAATATGTAGTCATAGGGAAATATTTCCTTAGGGAGTAATGTTGGTTTCCTAGAACCACTACTCGGGGGAGAGTTACTAACAAGCAGTATTACCACAGTATCTCAAGCTTTATACGACTCTGAAAGCAGCCACATTTTCCGTCTGCCTGATAATTTCATGCTCGCTCTTTCTGCCTTTCACTCGTTCCCCCCTGTTTCTTCCTTTGTCAAATCCTGCAGTCTTTTTGACACTATTAATTAGCATCTGAAACGGTCTTTGAGCAAAGGTGCGCTTTGAAACCGGGATCACATCTTCCTGGTTTTCCGGGCTCTTTAATTAAAACAGGATTACTGTGTAGAGTCTGCCATGTGGAGTTTCACTCTGTTGTTTTTTTTTTCTTTTTTTTCTTCCTCTTCTCACAGAAGTCCTGGTGGTGCAGGGAGACTCCCACGTGTGGAAGCCGGAGCTCAAAACCGACTAATTAACTGGCAACGACCTTCCCAACTCTTTCCCTTGAGGAGCACTTTTAAACCCCAGTTTCATCAAAACACTGCTTCAACCCTTCCTCAGGAGAACGCTCATGTGCTTACAAAGTGACCAGACGTTCTTGGGAACGCAGATTTGCAACACAAGGAAAGTGGCACGATGACAGGCCGGCTGCCCTCGAGGTTTCTGCTGTGGTTCATTGTGTTGTCTGGCCTTGCGTTATTGACGTTATTTGTGGTCTGCGTGACTAACCAGATTCAGGGGCCATGGCAAGTGATGAGCCTCCAAAGCTTCCCAAATAAACATTTCAGGTAAAGTGACAACTTTTATGTAGACATCATAGATTCCTGACTGGCCCAGATGCCAATAAAAGATTTTTAACATTCATGAGATTGCTGTTAAAAAAGTTTTTTTTTTTACATTCAATATGCTTCAAATCTGAATTTACTAAAATATTTAAATTTTTTTACAGTGTTTATATATATATATAACCCTAACCCTAACAACTATTATAACTAATAACAACTAACTAATAACAACTATTATTTTTTCCAAATGTAATATATTCCAGTGATGGCAAAAGAGTGTGTGTACAGTGTAAAAAAAAAAAAAAGAGAAAAAAAATACATTTTAACAATAATATTTCATAAAATGACTGTTCTTACTAATACTTCTTTTTACATTATGTTATTTAAAACAGAAGGTAATGTGCTTATACAATTATTAATATATTCATTGCATTAGCACTTTTTAAAGGATGTTAATGTATATTTATATATATATATATATATATATATTTTTTTTTTTTTTTACTGACTGACAGCCCTATTTTATTGCAAAAGTTAGAACAACAAAAGTTGGGGAGAAAGCTGGATTAAGGTGTTTTTCAATTTGTCAGTTAGTCAGTTATTTAGTTAGATAATAGGCATGCTGTCTCCTGAGATTCGTGATGATAGTGCCTCTGATAATAATTTCGGTTTCATGTTTGGTGTCGCTGTGGAGATGAATGTCAAAGCTATGAGAGTCATTACATGTTTTGTTGTCAATTTATTTGCACAGCACTTTCCACAATAGCCTACATATTGTTCCAAAACATTTTTACAAACAATAGAGGCTTATGAATGTCCCAAAGAGCAGCTAAAATTGGTAGCGGAAGGAATAAACTTCACTATGTAGTTAGACTGGAAACCATTTGAGATATCACTTTTTCCTCAGTTTTCGGCTTTGTTCTCTAGTAAGGGACAGAAATGAACAACGTGAGATATATATATATATATATATATATATATATATATATATATATATATATATATATATATATATATATATATATATATATATATATATATATATATATATGTCTGCTCCTTTATTTCAGTTGGGCGTGGAATTGTTCGGCTTTGGCTTTAATTCCGGTGAAGTGTATTCTCTAGAGAAATGCACAATCATTGCTCTGAAAGTAGGGTCTGTTATGTGAAATGTAGCCCAGAAGCTTTTAAAAGGGCAAAGCTCTAATTTAAACAAGCATGGTTAGAAAAAAAGCCCTGGACAGTCAGGAAATGGCACAAACTAGCTGTCATTAAAACTTGGCATTCTGTTATTGAGGCATTTCAAAATTACCCTTTAAAAACCTGTTGTACCAGGAACTTTAAACAGTAATTATGTTTAATGTCTGAGAATAATGAATCGATAAAGAGCTGTAGTTCACACACCCAAAAAAAGCGTAATGTTCTCGTCCTCAGGCCATGTGTTTTTGCATTACTATTTGATCCTCTGCAATGAATGGGTACCGTCAGAATGAAAGTCCAAACAGCTGATTAAAACATCAAGTAATCCGCACCACGCCAGTCCATCATTTAGCATATTGTTTAGCAAATTAATTATTAACAAATGCTAGAGGTTTTTTTTGTTTGTTTTTTTTAATTATCAATATTACAACATGCTAAATAAAATACTATCTAATAACTTGCCCAAAGTTTAAATATGTTTACAAGATTAAAAATCAGCTGAATAAATAGGCTAATTATGAAACGTAGCCTACAAGATTTATTAGCACGAGTAGGAAAATAAGGACGGACGACGTACACCTTGATGTAAAATAATAATAAAAAATACAGTTTAAAGCTAAAACCGTGTAAATAAATAAATAAATGTTTTTTAACGTCCATTATCACTTAGGTTGATGGCAGAAGTATACTAAAATATTTTTAACAGGTACTTTTGCTTTTCGTTTTGAAACTCTTTTGCTATAGAGTTTGGTAGTCTTATTCTACGCCCCTGACAAATACTGCTATTAGTTCGAGTTAGTTATTACAGTCACTAATGTTAGCAAATGATACCTTTATTTGAAGTGTTACTGTTTTGCTATCAACAGTTGTTTTAAATAAGAAAATGTAACACCCAGTAGTCACACATACATTTCTGCTTCTCTCTTCAGCTGCACTTTTGAATGTAATAAAAGGTATGCGGCTTCTATGCAAGTAAAACGCTGACTTGTCTGGATCAGGAGAGATATATGCAAAGATCAAGCGCCATCTATAAGTGAAAACAGTCCAAAAATAGATTTATATTTTAGGAAAATGGTTTAAACATCTCAAAAACATCAAGGATTTTCTTATAGATATGGTTTTATTTTTGGATTCTGACGGCACCCATTCACAGCAGAGGATCCATTGGTGAGCAAGTGATGTAATGCTAAATTTCTTCAAATTTGTTCAGATTAAGAAACAGCCCCGAGAGTGAGCAATTTTAATATTTTTGGGTGAACTATTTCTTGCATGCCAATAATCAGTTTCCTTGTGCTTTTATTTGATTGATACCTCATACAAGAATTTAGATAAAACAGAGTTAGTGAGTCTTATCTTTTAACAATGATTACCTTGGATAGAGGGGGACCTCTATAGCCTACGCGAGAATAGCTACGTATTGAATTTCTCATGGTGTTGGTTGAGAATGTGTAAAAAGATGTCCGGGATCCCACATCATTCTCAAAGCCTGCAAGAGCAGCACCGTTTACCCTACAGGCGGGAGACCAAAGAAGAGAATGATTCTGATATTAATCAATAAACACATGATTACCTTTTGTTTTTAGAGAGAGAGAAGAGCACAGATAATTCAAATCATACAAAAAATAAATAAATAAATCAGTCAAAGAGTTTCAGACGACAGTATCAGATGCGCGTAAGACATGCAAAAACTTTATGAGACTTTGAGGAGCACCAACCTAATAAATACTAATACCCCCTCACCTAAAGACATAGTTGAGTTCGTCGATCTCTTTGCCTCTTTGCCTTAACTGGTGCAAGTGCCTCATTGAACACAATAAAAAGCAGATGACGCATAAGACAAAAGGAAATAAAAACTTATGCGTCTTACGCATCATCTGCTTTTTATTGTGTTGAACAATGAGGCACTTGCACCAGTTATGAAGTCAGCAGACAGATGTCATGTCCGTTTTGATAAAGATGTGTTTGCTGAAGTATCAGATATCAAGTCTGCTGTTTTCTACGGCAAACAGTGAAATATTGATTTATGATTTTAGTGGTTTCCTTGTTCTTAATGGCCCATTTAATTAAGCTGGCGTTCTGTGGGTTCATCCTTGCTGTTAGGAAGCGAAAAACATTGCTTATTTTTATTTTCTTGCCTGCAGGATTTTTTATGACAAGAATGACAGCAGTTCTATGGAATATCAACCGTCCGCTGAGAATGAACTGGACACTGCCGAAGAGCTTGAGCAGAATTCTTTGCAGAATGTTCAGGACTCATCAGACTCAAGAAATTATGCAAATTCTGGTCAACCGAATTCAATCACAAATTCTTCAAAACCAGTGGCGAAACCCACTGAGCTGGACTTCTTTGGTGACCGGTATGCAACAGATGACATTCCTCCACAGACAGTGAGTGTGTTCTTTGGGCCTAGTGTTGTTGTGTTAGTGTCATGAGTAAGTGTAGTTTTCAGAAGCCACCTGCTTAAAGTCAGTTTCCCAGTAGTGTTTGTACAAATGCAGTGGTCATTCAAATGTAATGGTCATTCAAATTGAGCAAAAAGCCAGCGGATGTCTGGAGAAAAAAAGCAAAGCAGTGTGTAGTAAGCTAAAGGTAGTCACAACAGAACAGCAGCATTTCATTTGGGTGTTCATAAAAATATTAAATTAAATTAAAACAACCAAACATCACAACTGTGACTGTAATATGAAAAATGCATAGCCTTTTATTCAAAAGGTTTAGTTTTTATGTTTGGAAAGAAATGATTTTTATTCAGCAAGAATGCATTAATTTGATCAAAAGTGACAGTAAAGACGTGTACAAAAGAATAAATGTTCATAGTAGAATCCTGAAATAAAATGTATTAGGCTTTCGCAAAACGTGAACCATTTTTAACAGTGATAATCATAAGAAATGTTTCTTAAGCACCAAATCAGCATACTTGAATTATTTCTGAAAGACAATGTGGCAATGAAGACAGGAATAATCCCTGAATATTCCATCTCAAGAATAAAATGCATTTTAAAGTGTGTTACAATAGTAAACAGTTCTTTTAAATTGCAACATTATTTTACAATAATACTGTTTTGTATTGCAGTGCGTGTAAAAAGACATTTAAAATCTCAATTTTTAATATATAACTGTCAGCCATTGTTGTTTAACTGTGAAAACAGTGTTTTCAGCTGCCCCGGAATATACTAACTTCTCTCATTATTTGTTTTTATTGCAGAATTGTCCCAACAATATTAGAAAGCGCGTGCCTCAGACTCCATTTTCTAAAATGTTTCTGCACAATATTCCAGTGCTCCAGTGGGCAAAGCATTTTAGTCTAGAAGAGTACGAGCGGTTGAGCCATTACCACGGAGCACACGGCTGGGGAAGTGTCACTGCCGAAGGTGTGTCGTTTTTCTCTATATGCTCTTCCAAAACTTCAATTGAGCCCGTTTAGAGTGTTTTTATTGTCCGAGGTTTCAGAGCTCTATAGCCATGAGTGTGCTTAATAAACTTACTTGTGTTACTTGCATTATTTAATCCCTGTAGGGATAGTCTAACACAAACCTTGTTGTCCACAGTGTTGAACAGCTCACTGTCAATATTAAATACAACTGCAAACCGGTTGATGTTTGATGACTGGGAGAACAGAGCAGACAGATCAGAGTGCATTCGCTGTGCTGTGGTGGGAAACGGTGGAATACTGAATGGTTCAAGGAAAGGCAAAGAGATCGACGAACACAACTATGTCTTTAGGTGAGGGGGTATTAGTATTTATTAGGTTGGTGCTCCCCAAAGTCTCTTAAAGTTTTTGCATGTCTTACGCGCATCTGATACTGTCGTCTGAAACTCTTTGACTATTTATTTATTTTTTGTATGATTTGAGTTATCTGTGCTCTTCTCTCTCTCTAAAAACAAAAGGTAATCATGTGTTTATTGATTAATATCAGAATCATTCTCTTCTTTGGTCTCCCGTCTGTAGGGTAAACGGTGCGGCTCTTGCAGGCTTTGAGAATGATGTGGGATCCCGGACGTCTTTTTACACATTCTCAACCAACACCATGAGAAATTCAATACGTAGCTATTCTCGCGTAGGCTATAGAGGTCCCCCTCTATCCAAGGTAATCATTGTTAAAAGATAAGACTCACTAACTCTGTTTTATCTAAATTTTTGTATTATATTAGACGTTATCGAGTCCTTTGACTACGATATATTAAGCTTTTCAATTGGCTATGCTCAAAATTCTGAGAAATTAGAGTAGCTTGTTAATCAAGCAGATGAATATCTCACTACAGTTTATGCATTTTATTACAATGCAATCAAGGTATGCCTGTAAATGAACCCGTGGCATTGATAGTGCCTTCTGTTTAGGAAAGTGTGTTGATATTGAGTTGGGAGGTGTTTGCTAACTCTCTCATATTTCTGTTTATCTCTGTCTGTGTAGGAAACCAGGTACATATTCCTGCCAGACCACGACCGTGACTATATTCTCATGCAGGCGGCTTCCACACACATGCCAATCAAAAAGGGACCTGAGCGTAGCAAAAAGTAAATATAATAAAAAAACATTATGTAAACCGACACATCCAAAGTTCCTTTCACATATCCTTGATCACTACTATCAGATAAAGTACAACTCTCACAACATTTAACTCTCGCTACTCTTTTTTTTTTTTTTTGGATAAAAGATACTTTTATAATATAGCCCGTTATAAGACTCGATTTAATTCAAATGCGTATCTCTTTCAGTCCCCCTACGTATTTCGGTGAAGATGTGACGGTAGAAAAATTCAAAATTTACCACCCAGACTTTATCCGCTACCTCAGAAACAGGTAAGCTTTGCAAACAAACACTAAGGGATAATATACACCCGGATAGTAAATATAACAAAATGAATCCCAGACGGAGAGATCAACTTCACATTATCCCTCTTCTTAAAGGACTGCTTCCAAAATACACACCTTTTCAAATTCTAAAAGAAATCTCAGCATTTATTTGTTCAAAAATACTGTAAAACTGAATTTAAAATGTAATTTATTTCTGCGATGGCAAAGCTGAATTTTCATTGTCACACAGTCATTCTACTATGCTGATTTTCTGCTCAAAAAACAATCGTATCATTATCAATATTGGAAAGAGTGTTTTTGTGGAAACCGTGATCTTCAGGACTCTTTGGTGAATAGAGAGTTCAAGAGAACAGTTGAAATTTTGTGAGAAGAAAGTAATATGAGACTGACCATTATAAACAAATATTTCACCGCAGATCATGCAGAATGGGTTCGACGATTTAAATGGATCTTTTTTCTATTTTGTTGGTCTGCGTTTAACACTTTCTGTTTTCCCCTCAAGGTTCCTGCATTCAAACCTCCTGAAAACAGGCGCGAGAAGGATTTACAGGCCGTCGACAGGAGCAGTGATGCTCCTAGCTGCTATTCACACATGTGACCAGGTTTGTTTGTTTTCTTTTTTAAATAGAGATTTTAAGGAAATCAGGTTCAATTCCTTAATGCTTTAAAATGAGTACCAACACCTATGTCCTTTTCTTTCAATATTTGCTAACGACGTAATGACAGTGTTGTACAGATCATTCGACCTGTTTTTCGGCAAACATTTATGATAACTTTACAAGTTGGTCAAAAGGTGTAAACAGTTATTTAACATATGCTAGACGTGTGGTCTAAACAGACGGGACAGGTGACATCTTCACAGGATTTAGTGCTGTTATAAATATATATATATAATATCATCGGGGATAATATATATATATAAAATGTCCCTATATATATATATATGTATATGTATGTATGTATGTATATATATATATATATATATATATATATATATATATATATATATATATATATATATATATATATATATATATATGTATGTATATATATATATATATGTATGTATGTATGTGTGTGTCACTTCTGTTTTTGTTCTTTCTCAAAAAAAATTGTGATTGCAGGGCAGATCTATTAACGGAGTCTTATTCCATTCTTAATGCTATGAAAAAATATTATGTAAGAATACATTTTGACATATGCAAAACACAACCAGCTCCACATAACCGGCTTTTCTCTGCAATAAACTTGCTTGGTAGCTCACCCGGTACGAGTCTGATGAAACACGAGTCATGATAAAAGCTCACAGTCTTGTAGAAGCAAGCTAAAATTACATGGCTGCTTCGGCAACAGACACAAAAACAAACATAAAAAACAATGGCAATGCTATAATTCACTGTACATTTAAAACCTATTATTTGTATATACATATATATTTCAAATGATTGCATATTAACCTTTTAACCTTTTTTGTCTGCCGAAAGAAAAGTGACGATGTTTGTTTGTTTCATTAACAGGTGGACGCTTACGGGTTCATGACCCCTGACTACACTTCGTATTCAGACCACTACTACGACAAACAGCGACTTCCGGTGCATTTCTATGCCAATCATGACATGCGAATGGAAATGAGGTTGTGGCAAGAGCTGCATACTGCCGGACTGATCAATCTCTTCATGAGGAAATAAGCGCAAAAGGATGGACGCTACACATTGTAGGGGGTGTTTCTCACTGTCAGACCAGAAATCAGAACTGAAACCTCTGGTAGGAGTGTGCAGGACAAACCTGTTCTTCTCCCCTTGGTATAAGACATACTTGCCCTGAAGGAAAAGCTCATAATTGTTGTTCAGCAAAAAAGACTATGCGCTGAAACAACATAATCAATCCATGATATTTTCTACCTTTTGAGTCAATTCATGAGAGACGAATGACTGACTAATGTGTTATGAGGAGGGGCCTTGTGAAACGTGGATTGTGTTCAGGAATAACTGAATAACTCGTGTGTTCTTGGTTGCTGTTTGTTCACACACATTGAGTCATTTTACGCAGGTTGAATCATGGTCTTGCTTTGGGCCATGTCCAGGTATGCTGGTATTCTGTAATACGTGCCTTAAGACTTCCCAACGATGGACCGTCAAGGTGTGTGAGAAACAGCGAGAGTTTATAGTTTCATAAAATCACTCTATGGGAAAAATAATCAACCAAAGAGAATAATTTAAATTATTTTATTTTGAATTCTTAATCCTCTATTTTTAACATGGTGCGTGAGAGTAAATGGTCCTAGATGGTCCATTCAAAACGCACCTGTTGCCATGTTGTATCATGTGGAAATCAAGAAGGGTTTTCTGTTTTTAAGAGTCTTTTTATGCCTTAGGCTGTTTCGTTTACAGCTTAACTTTACTTAGAAGTTCTAAAGTGCAATATTTGACGGTTCATTGAATCAAAATGTGAATTTCTTCGGTGATTTATTTGTTCCTGCTTTGGGCTGTTTGATCACTTGATGCTTTCTCTTGATTGTATTTAACAAATTGTTTACCAAATAATTTAACTGCTTCAGCACGCTCCTGGAGTTCAAAAATCATTCCACTTTTATAAAACCGAGACTAACAAATAAACGCAAAGATGGTCCCACAGCAAGGGTGTATTCTAAGCTCGTAATAAATACTTTGAAATTGGGTTGTTAATTATAAATGACATGCCTCCATTTTGTTTCAGAATACTGTGGATATGGCGTTAGTTATAGCGTGAAAATCAATTCTGTATAGTTTTGTTTAAAACTTAAAAGTAACCCTAAAAGTGTTTAGAGTGAATTTTAAAAGATGTTTGCATAGTGTAATGCCAGGTATTGCTTTACTGTTCATCGACTCCATTATACTAATGTTTCTGTGTGCCTAAGGGGTGTGTTGACGAAATTTGCTCTTTGGAGCTAAATATTTGCATCCGTTTATAGCATTATACTTTCAGTTAATGGGCTTAATTATACTATCACTTCCGCAACAAATATTGAATCACGTCTAAAATAAATCGTTTTAGAACGCAATGCATAATATAATGCCTAAACCACCTGTAAGGAAAATCAACACTTCATCTACATTTTATTACATTTAAGGAAAACAAAAATATGCATGGACTGTAAAAAAAAAAAAAAAAAAAAGAAGCTAGGTGTGCTTTCACAGTGATGCCATAGAACCATTTTAATTCACCAAATAACTGAATCAGCGAACACTATACCTTTTCGTGCAAAGTATAATTCGATGGGTGTTAAAGGTTCTTAATGGAACCATAAATAAACATCACGGTTCTGGGTAAATAGGCCTGCTGTGTGTCAAAATGACATACAATTGCTATTTAAATAGGCCTGCCGACGTTTGAGAACAAGAAACATGTTTTAATATCCATAAAAGAGGAAAATTATTTTGAACAAAGAGACCAACAATATTTTAGTGTGTTACTTAAAACCTAGTTCTGCATCCCAGTGTGCAAACTATCCATCCTAAATTCTATTCGATGTTAGTAATTTTCAGTACTATTTAGGGCAGATAGGGTGGATAGTCTGCACACTCTGATTATGTTGCAGTTCCTCTCCTCTTCTGCCATCTAGTGTTGAATATTCGCAGCTGCAGCGTTATTCCTCTTACAAATAATGCACACGTCGCTTTAGCCCGCTATCTGTGTAATTAATGGTTAAATTATAAGCCCTGAACACCGAGGCACTGATTGTGGCAACTGTTTGTTTACCTCAGAGTTCGAGACGTACATGTCTAGCGGTTTCTGCTGACTACATAATGGCCTGCGTGTCTTCACCTGACAGGGACGCCTGGGGCATAGAGCACGGACGAAATATATCCGAGAAAGATATTGTTAAGGCAGAGATGAGAACAAACTGGCTGACGAAGTAAAGGTAGCCTGTGAATGCTTACGAAATTACAGTCTTGTGATGAATTTCACACCGTTAAATGACAGAGTGTGGGTGAGGTGTTTCTCTGCTGCTTTCTTTATCTATCTGCACTCACTGTCGTCTTTATTCAGAGATTCAAAGTTCTTTTTAATAGACTTACAGAGGTTTTAAACTCTCATGAACTTTAGAAACTCACTGTGGTTTTCTGGTGAGAGAGGAAATGTCCCCATTTCATAGCTTGAAGACACTTTATGTCGGTGAAAACTTTTCTCAAGATGTTTTTGCAAGCCTTACATAGCAACATTTTAATTTGAGGCTGCGGCTACAAGGACATGCAAACAAAATCAAATAAAAATCTTTAGATTTTTATCATCAATTCATAAAGGCAACTGTGCATTTCAGAGCACTGCCCCCAAAATTAATTTCGATTCAGAAACTGGAAGTATATTCAAGACTGCAATTTTAAACATGTATGCGAAAATGTCCATATTATCAGGCACCGACTAGTATGCTTATAATGCAGTGAATTTTTACCTTGTTGCATCATCTTGAATTTGATCAATGTCTTTTTCGCTCAGATTCACCATCATGCCTAGAGCAACTTTATGTGCAGTCCAAAGCCATCTGCTGTTATGTCATCTTACGTTTCAGTAGGTTGCTATGAAAATAGACATAGAGCAACATTTTAGCTCCAGTACCCCTCACTGCATGCTTGTGTAAGCATAAAGTCTTTAATAATAACGACTGATGCGGAGATCTTATCGTGTATAAATGAGTGTTTGCAGGATGGGTGCAGGATGTTTTAATAATTGCAATTAACTCTCACCATTTGAATAATGAGGGAAATGATGTCTTGAGTCTAGGGGTCTCCTGAGAGGCAGCATCCTACTTGCCCAAAGACATGACTTGCATAATTATTTTTTTTGAATGAAGCCAAAATGTGACCTTAAAAGACCTGCTTGGAGACTTGACAGAAACAGCACTGTCGTTCTTGTTTTTTTTTTTAACCAGTACCTGTAAATTTTTGCAATTACAGACTGCTCTTTAATATCTGCTATCATTTATGTCCTGTCAGTATCTTAAAGGAATAGCTCACCAAAAAAAATGAACATTTACCTAACTTAGGCTAGCTGAAATGTAGATAAGTTTGATTCTTCATCATAACAGATTTGAAAAATTTTTGAATAACATCACTTGCTTACAAATAGATCCAATGGTGAATGGGTGCCGTCATCTAGTCTAAATCAGTAGAGAAATATGCACAGATCAAGTACAGTTTACAAAAGCAACAGATTAAAGTCAAAGTTTTTTTTACCATCACAAATCTTTTCACTTTACGAGAAGCTGTTTGGGCTCTCAAGCGATGTAAGGCTAATTTCTCCAAATCTATCCTGGTGAAAAAACTAACTCATTTGCTTCTTGGATGGCCTGAGGAAGAGAACATTTTAAGCAAATTTTCATTTTTGGGGTGAACTATTCTTTTACTCGCATGCCACCAGCACTTCTCTATTTTTGGCCTGAGATGAATACAGCAGCAGCTGTTATTTGTATTGGAAATGTGCCTAAAATAAGCAATAAAGTATTTCGCTGGCTATTTATAGTCAGTTACAAAGCATGAGGATTCTCATTCTTTGTCATATTGGTGGTGTTATGCAATGTGAGTTACATAATAAAGCTATAAGTAGCAACATGCATATATATCAGATGATTCGTATGTCTTACGCGCAATCTTTCTCTTCTCTTTGTTCTTTTTTTTCCCCCTCTCTCTCACATTCAGAAGATGAATTCCCCTGGTCTCTTAGTAGTATTGACATGGCAGAACGCAAGAGTCTGCGCAAATACAAATCGAGCTGATATAGTGGCTGCGTTTTGCTCTCACCATTTCGCCCTCGGCTCTAGACTTCAGAAGTGACAGCTCTGATAGCCGTTCACACGCATACACCTTGATGTGCGTTAGGTTGTGTATAATCACTTTACTGTGTGTCCAGCTTTTGGTTGGCTGTTGCAGTCGGTTAAGGAAGAAGCATGTAATCGAGTTAGATGGCTGTTTGCCACACAAGCCAAGTGGATCAGAACAGAAGAGGGAAGATGACAAATGGGGGGGAAAGGCTAAAGAACACTCGGGGGGCTTTCTGGTTTAAATTAAGCATCCTAAGACACGGCAATTTATTATGTAAGCTGCTCCGACTCACGACACAAAGATGCATCGTGAAAGAAATGAAATTTCTCCTTTTAGAAATGTATTTATGCCTCATAATGAAAAACACTGCATTTGTCATAGCTGTCACAATATGCAATTTAATCACAAGTGATGGCGTACCATCAAAACCATTGCATGTGTGTGTTTAAGTGCGTATACTGATGTTCTCTCTCTGTGATCTGCTGAAGCTCTCCGATCAAACTCAGCTTCGCTCGGACGGCCATGAGCAGGCCAGAGATTCTCAGAGACATTCAACCCTCTCGAGCGACTCATAATTTATATCGGAGAGCTCCAGCAGAGCAAAAGCTTTGTAGTCACTGCACCTATTGAGAGCCTTTTTCTGTTAAAATATCTCCACGTCTTTGCTTCCGTGCATAGAAAATATCATTGCATGGTGATGCAATATAGCATGGCGTCTGTAATTAGCCATTCTTGTCCCTCTTTGCTTTAAAATGTGCGGTAATCAAGCACGATGGACTTGATTGTGAGTGATAGTTATTACAGGATTGGCAATCGGTGCAACTTTTTAGAACAATCAAGTTGCACTTTCTAAACTGGAGACGAGAGACGCGACGCGACTAAAGACAATAGAAGCCATTATAATCAGTGATGCTGTCTACATTATATACCGCGACGAGACACAGCAGATGCACTTTTTTTTAAAGACTTCTCTTTAACAGCCTCCTGAAATTTGAGACGTGTTTTCAATAAATATCGGGATTTTAGCCTGCATCTGCACATTTGGGACTGTGAGTATTGAATCTTTTCTGTATAAGTGTGCGATAATTTTTCGAGATCTTTGAGAAAGGTTTTGGATTGGTAAGATTTGTTAATGATTTTGAACCCAGTCTATTGTGCTCACAGAGGTTGCATTTATTTCATTATACATATTGTTGGCCTACGGGGGAGGGGAGGGGGGATGCTAGGATGCATTTGATCGTTTAATGCATCCTTGATGAATGAAAGGTAATAATAATATTCTTCCTGACCCTCAACTTTTAAAACTGAAGTGCATATCAGAGTATAATAGTGTTACCATTTGATGCCATTACTGTACCGTGGTAAGGCCAAAGTGTTTTTGTAACTGTGTTAGTGATTAAATATTTTTTACATTTATAATACACATTTTGCTCTTATAGGTAAAATGGGTTGACGATATGGTTTAATGTTAATTTTACGTTAATCGGTTGTGTTCAACATGTCGCTTGCATTATTATGTCACTGTTATGCATTTAATTCTCAGATTGTACTACAGTAATTAGCTTTGTAAGACTATAAACGGTATGCACAATTCATAAGAACATAAAAAAAATAAGAATGGTAGTCTGCATAATCGAGTATCATGGCACAGTGATGGTATCCACAGGAAATACCATGGTATGTATATACTGTCAGGCCTGTGTTTCCTGTTTTTCCTCTCTCATGTTTCCTCATGCCCATATTTGGAGTTGAAACGAATCGTCTACACCGGCTGTGAATATGTGTTCCTGGCTATCTTGTCAAATAAAGAGTTTGAATGTGAATCTCCCACATCTCAGTGCTCCTTTGTCCCCTCGTTCACGCACTGTAGCAGCCTAACCGTGACAAATACATTTCTTACAGCTCATTTTGCTAGTATTTTTCAAGGGTGACAATGAAGGACACTTTATATATATATACATATATATATATATATATATATATATATATATATATATATATATATATATATATATATATATATATATATATATATATATATATATATATATATATATGCTCTTGTGGGTGTTATTGGTATGTGTTGTGCTAATGAAAGTTTTGTGTTAAGGTCAAGCCCTTCAGCTCATGTGAATGGTTCAGAAGGGGCTAATGTTGTGTTTAATTGTTTGAGCTCAAGTCTAATTATTTGATGTTAACGTTTTTCTGGGATTATGGCTCCCTGGTGGAGACTTAACTTCTGAAGGCGTTTGTTGTTGGTTTAGGCTATTTAGTCCGCTCTGGAGTTTTAAGACCATACTGGACTCTCAGATCAATTATAAAACATCTGCTTATTTCCCCTTGTGTGATATTATTTACATCTGATTGTGATGGGGGGGTCATGTAGCTAAAATGTTCGTGATTCAGCGTGGTCTAATGCTTTGGTATGTTTTATGGGATACCTGATAAATCTCTTGTGGATGAACTATATGTGCACACTCTTGGTCTCTTCCACTTATACACTGTTAATATCTCAGTCAATGAGACTAGCCAGTAACTAATGTGATTTTGGAGGGAAGTCTCCTGTCTGAGCACCCTTTAAGAGGTTGTGTTTCAGCTCCGATGCACTCATAGCCAGAATGATTATTTAGATAACAAGTGAATGCACATACTATCTTTTTGTGCACCAACGGTTGTATTAGTCTCTCATGAGCTTAAAAACTTTTTATCTAAATTACCAGAAAATTGAAAATTAAAATGTATGTAAGGAAGTCTTCTGAAACAGTGTTTCCACCATTAAAAATATAACACACACACACACACACACACACACACACACACACACACACACATATATATATATATATATATATATATATATGCTACCAGTCAAAAGTAAAACATTTCCTCACTTTTGAGAAAACAGTAATATTTGTAATATTTTTTTAAAGATGATTTTTATGGTTGTCAAGCTTGCATTTATTTGATCAAAAATACAGGAAAAAAAATAATATTGTGAAATATTTTTTACCATATTTTAATATACTTATTTTTATATAATTTATTTCTGTGATGCAAAGCTGAATTTCCATCAGCCATTACTCCAGTCTAAAGTGTCACATGATCTTTCAGAAATCATCCTAATATGCTGATTTTTTATTAGAATTATCAAAGTTGATGGCAAATATATATTTTTTGGAAATGGCAATACTTCTTTTTAATTTAACTAATCCTAGCTAAATAAACGTTTTACTTTCTTTCAAATAAAAAAAATATTAAAATGTCCTGACCCCAAACTATTGAAGTGTAGTGTTAGAAATCCTAAAAAAATTATCACAGGTTCCAAAAAAATATTAAGCAGCACAACGGATTGCAGAACTGATAATAAATCACGTGATGAAAGGATCACGTGACACTGAAGACTGGAGTAAAGATGCAGATAATTCAGTTTTGCATCACAGGAATAAATCAATGTAGTTTAAAATAGTTCAATGTATAGTAAAATAGAAAATTTGTTATTTTACATCACAATAATATTTCACAATATTACATTTTTGATCAAATAAATGCCTTGATGAAACATTAACAAAACATATCAAAAATATTACTGTTACTGTTAATATTATTGGTGCTGGCTTAAATCCAGCATGGGTCATGACCTGATCCCATTCTTTCCTCTCTCTCCCTCCATTTTGATGTTTCTATTCTACTGTCTCCTACATAAAAAGACTCAAAGAGCACAAAAGAGGGGAGGGGGGGGGCATAGCAGCTCACGGTTTTCTGTTTTTCACCTGCAGGCATGTGAACAGAGGCAGATTTCAGCAGTGCGAGTGAGTATGAGAAAAGTGGGAGGGTGAAAAAAAAGAAAAAAAAAAGAAAGGTGCTTTTAACATTCGTCTCGGCGCTGTATGAACACACTCTATCTACAGCGTTTCCACGGCAACCCTGACAGGGTGACATGTCTTCTCAGACAAACCGAATGCTTGACATCATGACTTTAGCCTCTGAACCAGCTTCTTGTAAGGACAACCAAACACAGTGTAAGGGCATATGTGTTCATGTGTATTTGGATCGGGAAATAGGACATAGTCTTTGAAGGTGAATGCAGCTGAGGTGTATCGACTTTGATGATACTACAATATATCTTTTATCTTGTGCTATACTTATTGTAAGACTCCGCTCCTTTGTTGCTTTTCGAAGAGTGAAGCCTGTTTTTAGTTTTCACACTTTTTACAGTGTAATTTATTTTAAATATATTTTCAAATACCATGAAGGGAAATCTACATTTTCATTAGCCATTACTTCAGTCAATTTTTAAATAAAAAAAAAAAAAAAAATGTAATTATTTAAACTATGGGACTATAGTAGTAACATAAAGCCATAAAGTGTGTGTGTGTGTGTGTGTATATATATATATATATATATATATATATATATATATATATATATATATATATATATATATATATATATATGTGTGTGTGTGTGTAATTAATTGTACTAGTTTATAATTTACTTTAGAATGTAATATTTATTTACGAAATTAATAAAAATAAGTTTAAAATTGATGTTCATTTATTGCAGCCATCGCGCAATAATTATTTTATTTTATTTCATTCATATTTGCAGACTTCACCGCAGTTGGACCAAATGTACCCATTTTATCTTTAAAAAAGTGAATATATCAGCGAGTATAGCCTGTTCAGGTATTAATTAGCCTACTGCAATACTTAATTGCAAAATCATTCAAGTATAGAAAGTACACGATGTAGACCGAATTATGAATTGCACAAAAATGCATTACAACACAAACATTCCATAAACAATTATTAACCAGAATAAGCGATTCTTCATCTAGCCTATAGCTACTGTTAATTATTAAACAGTATTGCAGAACGACTAGCAACTTGGCGCATACCTGTAGCGTTCAGTTAATACAGATCGTCTTCGTTTATTGGCTATTGCTCGTCAGCTTGAAACGCGGTTCATCCAATCGCAGTGCAGAGTCAAACGTTTAATCTCGCAATGAGCAATTATGCGAGAATCCAGGTGTTTCCCCCCCGACTCTCGCCGTTAAAAAGTTGTGACCCATCAAAGAGTTCCGCGAATTTGAATGCGCCATAAAAGAAGCGTTTTGTGTCTGTTTTAATTTGTTGGTGAGACGTTAGCGTCGGTCCCGGTTTGCGCTTGTGGCGCAATCTCCTCCCCTCAGCGGATTCCAGCAGAAGCAGTCCGCCTGAGATTCTGTGGAGGAATCGCGCCGAGCAAGATGGCGCTGTGTGGTTCAGCACCGAACAGCTCCCGTCGGGCTTTTTAACCAACACTTCAAACAATCAATTAAAACAAAGGCCAGAATTCACCTCGTGGGTTTTTTTCTCTTCTTCTCCCCCTTCGGTCGGAACGCGAGGAATGCTCCGCAGGACGCTCGCTTCGTTTGGTGCAGAGAAGCAGCAGAGCCCACCGCAGAGACCCTCTCCACAAGAATGACCAGAGAAGATTCAAACGAACACGGCGGTGGCTTGCGCTGAGACCCATCCATGATCCCCGTGGATTAATCTGGCTATTCCCCCGTTTTGGCTCTGTAACATGGAGGAGCGAGAAAACGACACGTTCGAACAGCAAACAAACTCTTTTATTTAACATCAGAGGCATCGTTTCTGGACTTCGCGTTGTCTTCAGCATGTCAGGAGGCACCGTAACGCTGCTGGTCATGTCTGCGTCGTTTTTCAACCCTAGTTTTGCGCTGAGCTCTCATTTTGACTCAGGTAGGCTTTTTTGTGTATGTGTTTTATCTTTTTAACGGACGTAGTGCGGTGTCACATCTCATTTTTAGTAAACACCCGCTTCTGTGGTGATGCGCAAAACGCTCCACTCAGCAGCGTTAAAGAGCCGCTAGAACGAGATCTATTATAAGCGTTTTTAATTACAGTTGCATTAGGAAATACAAGTAAACTGATCATTTTATTGTTATTTAACAATCCACATTAGGCTGTATTATTATGTAGGTTCATAAACCTCAGGTGGAAGCGTAGAAAATTGCAAAATTTGCCTCTCCACACGTCCGTTGACTCGCATGCCAAAGGTGAAAGGTGGAGGTGTAAGACTAAGTGTTTAATGCAAAGGTAGCCATTTCTGATTGGACAAGCAGGACACTTGTCAACCTCCAGGGAAGTGTGTGTGTGTGTGTAGTGAGCAGCTAATTAAGAATATAACGACTGGTAAACGAGAAAGAGCATAACCTTTGGTTCAGGACAAGGTCAATTAGTTGAATTAACAGGTGGTTTAAGACAAGTACACATAGATATAGAGTCATATTTAAAATTGCACTCAAAAATAAAGACTTGCATAAAGCATCTTCAATATGCCCATTATTTGTTCACCTTCATAAGGTGGAAAGCTCCAGAAATTGGGTGAAGCCACATCAAATAGCTGCGAGGAAAAAAGGAAGAAAATAATGACCTGAAAGCATTCATGACTTTTTATTTAGGGTAAATACTGTTAAAGTGGGACGCTTTATGATCAGTTGTTGTTTTTAATTAAGATGAAAAATTAAAAAATGACTCCAGAATAAATGTGTTGCGGATACTATTTTCGTGCAGGAATTGTAGTAAATGTAAAAAAACAAAGGGAAATGGCAAATAAAACATTGAATTGAACATGGAATTTGAAGTAAGAAACAGAAAAAGTAAAACATTAAATCTTTTTTACAAAACAAAAACCTTTTACAGTATAATTATATTGTATTATAGAATACAATATAACTCTATAATTCTTTTACAGTATAAAATAATATGCATTGTATGTTTGATTGTCCATCATTTTTCCACTTTTTAATTATATAAATTAAATGAAAATGCACAATAAAAAATTAGATGACAATAATTAAATTGGTCTAAACCCGCATTTTATTTATTTTTGTTTATTTTATAAGTGAAGAATCCTCAGAATAGGAAAATTGTCCATTTAACAACAATTTACAGTCTGTTTGTCAGGCTCCAGAAAGGGCAAAAAAACCATTTTGGAATTGTTCATATGACTCTTGAGAGTCTTCTGGAGTCATACAATAGATTTGTGAGAAGAAGATCTTTTTTTCTTCTTCTAAGAATCGATTGTTCTTCTAAAATTCTTCTGAAAACCCTCCCTTAGTTGTCACATCAGTCCATCTGTCTAGACAAGGCATAGGATAAAGCTTGACATCATTGATGTTCATTCCTGAAACATTTGACGTTCTTTACATAAAGCTATACTTTTATGTGCCGCTGGATAAAAATAACAGCGTATGGGTTTGGAACAACTTGAAGTCAAGTAAATAATGATGCAGTTTTTGGGTGAACTATCCCTTTAAAGCCTCCCTATGGTGTGAAAATGAGCCATCATGTGGGATGCTGCCAATGGTGAATGGTATTCCCTCCCTTCTAAATTAGGACTCAGCTGTGTGTTTGTTGCCTCCTCACATGGTTCCTATGGTTACCAAGAGGGTCTGCAGACTTGGATTTAGGAATCTAAGCAGTGATTCCATTTCCATTTTGCTTTTTTATTATTACCTTTTATGAGATATACAGCTAATATCTACATTGAAGCCTCTTTTCAGTATTCATACGCCATGCTCCAAACTGACTTTCACAAATTGGAGTTTCCATGTTTTACAGTTTCAATTTGGAGCCACAGACCTCTTCCCCTCCTCCGAATTTAATTATGTCCATCAGCGTTGATGAAGAGGGGAACAAGGTCTATCTGTCAAAGTGATGAATGGAAGTAGGACTCATCCTGGAGAGTCTGGGAATGATTAGAGGGAGATAAAGGAAACAGAATCTGCTCTTGTAGTCCTGCTGGGATCGTTTCAGACCAGGATACTGAAGCCTGATTCAAATTGATTCATTTGTGTTTTTGTTAAATCTTCGAAATGTACAACTGGTGCAGAAAAAATCTTCACTACGAAACAGCTAGTAAATTTCATAAACCAATCAGGAAATGGTGAGCAACATATGAAATTATAAAGGGGTCCACCAAAAAATTAAAAATTCTGCCTCTAATTTCTTACCCTCGTGTTGCTCCAAATCCATAATTCATCTTCTGAACATGAGTTGAGATTCATTGACCTCCCTAGACAACGAAGGAATTAACACATTCAACACTCAGGGGCGGCACCGTTACTAAAAGAACATGTTTCTACCTAAAGGGTCCATTTTGGTACCTTAAACCTACATATTAGTACTTAAATTGTATATATTTGAACCTAGTAGGTATATAGGTATATATACCTTTTGAAAAGGTACTGCCTTAGAGACCGCTTTTGTACCTTTATTTCTGAGAGTGAAGGTCCAGAAACATAGCTCTCTGACCCTGCATAGACAGAATGAAACTGACATGTTCAAGGCCCTAAAATGCAAGGGACATTGTTCAAATATTCCAAAGAAACTGTTGAATAGAGTTTCTTTGAGCACAAAATGTATTCTCATAGCTTCATAAAATAACAGTTATATCAGATGGACTATATTAACAATGTCCTTACTGCATGTTAGGGCCTTGAACGTGTCAGTTTCATTCTGTCTATGCAGGGTCAGAGAGCTCTCGGGTTTTCATCAAAACTGTCTTTAATTTTAAATATATTATGGGTTTGGAATGACACGAGGGTGAGTAATTAACATTTTTGGGTAAACTATCATTTTTTACAGGGCATCTCCTTTCTTTATTAGCATAATTGTGTGTTTAAAATGCAAACGTTGTGAGACATCAGGCTGAAATTTAGGGACAGATTCTGGGAAATCTTCTTTCACCCCATCATTTGCATTTTAATTGCCTTTTAGTTTGTGTTTAGCTAGAAGGTGAATGACTCACGACGACTTGGTAAGTCAGCAGTTATGACCATGAATCACGTTTATGTAGCGCAGAGCATCATTGCAGCTGGATCTTCTTAATGGACTCTTAAATTAGCGGCTGTTACAGATGGTAAAAAAAACCCCTGCAAACTTTTTTTAAATGGGTCAGCATGGCTCCGGTTAGAAAATCGTTCCTGAGGTTATGTGAAAACGTACTTCTTGGTGATATAGAAACTGAAACGATAGAGAGGCTTGATGATCGTAATGATGACATCATCTTTCTGGAAGCAGTGTTTGTTGGGTAATTGCTGGTGGTGTTGGCGGCCATCCCATGCCAGCCTCCAGAGCTCAAGTTTCCTGACCGCCAGACAATCAGACTGTGCTGTAGCACTGGGCTCTTCCTAAAAGACCTATCGCTGTTTATTCCCCTCCTGTGAATTTCGCACACAGGATCTGACAGAAGCATCGGTAAGAACACGTTACAATGGATTACAGTAGATGACACGCACACTGAGATGTGCTAGTGGAAAGACGAAATATGGCATAATGAGATTTTGTAACCATCGGCATATTCTTCAAACTGTCCGAAAGAGAGTTCGTATCTGTAAGATGGGTCTGGTTGAGATGGAGAGGATATTTGTGCTCAGATATGTTTATGAAGGACATAGAGGTTACAAGTAATTGTGAAGGGCAGTGAAATGGCATTGTCTGTAATGTAAACAAGCTGGTGAGAGGTGAGTGGCGTTTTTGATTTATTGATGGTTTACTGGATTTATTATGTTGGTGTTTTTTGACAGGAAGTAATACTTTCATTCAGCTGGGATATATACAATTCTTAAAAAAGAGGATGTTAGAGAAAATGTTAGGATTTCTATTTCCAATAAATGTTGTTCTCTGGTTTCATATTCATCAAAGAATGCAGAAACAATGCATCACAGTTTCCACAAAAATAACTATTTATTAATTTTCTTGTTTCTTTTAAAGGATTGTGTGACACTGAAAACTAAAGCTGAAAATTCAGCTTTGCAATCAAAAATGATAATAAAAAACAGCTTTAATGTAAAATATTTGATTGTTTTTATTTTATCGTTGATTGATTTAAATAGAAATTAAACTTCTTTTAAAATATTAAAACATTTCAATTACTTTTGAACAGTATTATACAGTTCATTTTACAGGCTTGATGTCTGTGGAGAATTCTGATGATGGAACATGAGATGCATGCCCCATTTTTCACTTTTTATTTCTTTTTAAATGTTTAGTCTATGTAAGTTGTTGCATGGCTGTTTGCTTGATTTTTTTGTGGTGCCTATTTGTTATACATGTAGCTGAAAAAGCCAAAGACATTAATTATAAGTGGGTGTCCACATGCTTCAGTGAGCTCTCTGTTATTTTCATGATACATTTGCTCCCATCAGTTCTATTCTAAGTAAAGCTCTCAACACCTACTCTTTGGCTCCAAGCACTGTCGTTTGTTCCTTCAGGTTCAGTTACAAACAAGCTGCCATGATTGGTGCTAATGGCCTGTGCCATTGCATTTGTGCATGTGTGTGTGTTTTTGTAGTAAGAGAATACGAGTATGTAGGAGTGCAGGAGATGGTGGAAGATAATCGATCCTGATGGAAAGAAGAAGTCTAGTGCAGTTAGAAAAGAGCAGTCCATCATTTCTCTTCTCTCCAAAAAATATGGCATCCGCTAATAGATGCCACTCCCAGTGATGGAGTCTAAATGATATTATTTTCTTGCTCTTTGTATTGAATTCTTTATTGATTAAGGCTCATCATAATGGATATGATTGCAACCAATATTGCTTATGATGTCTTGGCTTTTATATACCATTGACGGTCTATGCCAGTCTAGTGCAAAACTGTTATTAATGCTAATTAAAAAATAAGATGTTTGCTTAACAACAGAAGAATGCTTTCTCAGACTTGAGGGAGAATGTTCTAATCTGCTTGGTGTGTGCGTGTTTACAGTCAATTTGAATGCTCTTCCTGCACTATTATACTATCAAAGCTTTGAGAAAACAAGGCCAAGTGCAAGACAGCAAGTCTATTTCAGGGACTTGCAATAATGCCCAAAGTCGTGCTATTCAGTGTGAGAGAAAAGGAAGATTGTGACCTAGAACAGCACTGAAGTACCCAAGTTTTTTTTTCCCTTTGAGATGCAGTGTAATCGCAAAAAAAGAAAAAAAGTGAAAAGTGAAAGTGGCATGGCCATTAGTCACTTTTCAGCCATTTTATAGCCTGAAGTCACAGATGAATCATTTGATGGATGACTCTTAAGACAAGTTTGGAATTAAAATTGTCATTTTTAAAAAAATAACATATAGATTTTTTAATAACAAAAATAATTTAAAAAACTAGATTATAAAAATATTATACATTAAGTGTTCAATTATGCAAGTTCTAAATAAAATGAGTAATTTATTAAAATGATTATAATGCTACAATTGAGATTTAATGACTGTAAAGAGTCAAATAAATGCACATACTAAATTTAATTGTAAAGTGACGTTTTATGAACAATAATGTTTACCATAAGTAATATTTACGACAATGATTTTTCTATTCTTTATAGTATCCCAGTAATAAATAATTTTGAGCTGTTTTTGAGCTACAGAAAGTGCCAAAATGTATTCATTTGTTTGCATAAGGTTTGAATGCCATTGTATGCAGAGAATATTAAGAGGGCTTTGCAAATCCCTTTATGTATTTAAGGGATTATTTCTGTTATCTATGTTTAAGGCAGATTTTGCTACAACTTATGCACTTCATTGATGAAACTGGCAGCAGTTTTGCAAACATATTAAATGAATCCCTCTAGATGGGCCATGACCTCGCTGTAAGCACCTCCTGCTACACAGTTTGTCTCTCTCTCTAGGACTACAGGGCGTCACACAGTAAAAGCGCCGATGGTCCTCAGTGTTTGCTTGAGAAAAGTTGCTTGCTGTCACACGCACTGCAGGCTGCAGTGACCCAGAAAATACAGATGGATTGCACAGCAAAATCACTCACACAAGGTAGAACAAAATGCTGAAAGGGCAGACTATTGAGATGAGAAGTTTGACTGTAGGAGTAATTGGCTTGAGTTTGTCCCCAAAGGTTAGACTGGGCTTTAAAATAGTACCATGGTGTTCTGTATACCTGTATTAAACCCTACCATTCTGCATTTTAGTGAAGTATGCTGTATGTAGCAGGCTTTTATTGTACTTCTACGTCTGCACATCAGCACCATGGAGAGTTCCAGAGAGTGAAACAAAGGCCATTATGCCATATATATTACCATGCTGAAGGACAGCGAGGCTGAAATGCAAGCTCAATATAGAATCCATTATGATTGTTCACTCTCTGCTTTTGTTGGCAGTCTCAATGCATCTTGTAGAATATAGACAGCTATTGAATGAGATGCAGGAACAACCTAACTGTTCGAAGGTTTTCTTGGAAGTATGTTGGACGAGCAATAGGTTTTGAGAAATAGCTTTCACCAGCATTGAATTGAAGCTTGTTTCTGGCTTTCCGGATTGAAGTGAGTTGCTTTTATTTCCTCCTTTAGACATATTTTACACATAGGGTGCAAGATCTTAAAAAAGGAAAGGAAAGGAAATAACATGAACTTAAAAATTGCAATAGGATACCAAAGTACCCTATTTGTGTACCTAACACTGGTGTCAAAAGTATTGATATTCTTTACTTGTGAAAATGTAAGCAGTATAAGTAAAAAGTCGGCTGAAAAATAATTGCTCCAGTAAAGTATAAATACCCAAAATTTCGAATTAAATAAGGTAACAGAGTATTTGTACTTCGTTACATGACACCTCTGGTACCTAAGTGCTCGCTAACTGCCATTTTACATCCTGGCAGTCAGTGTGATATTTCTAATGATTTCAGTGATTAGGAAAGACCCTGCATTAATGCACGGTATGCGATTAATGCCTGTGAGCATATTTGTAATGAAAACACATGTAAGCGGCCATTAATATTTCTCTGTCTCACAGCATTCGCGTTCGAGTGCGATCGAGAAGTGTAAGACAGAAGCGTTGCTGGTGAGTTTACACAGCAGATGCTCGTCGCTCTATTTCCATGGCAACATGTGACACAGATGTCACACCGACCCGTCATTTCAGACTCATTAATCAAACTCTGATTGGCTTGGCCTGAAGGATTAATTCACCGGATGCAAAATTACCTCTGTCACCTCTGTCACTTCTGTCACCCTGGGCAATTAAGAGTTATTTATCATCTCTAGTTTATTAGGAGGTCAAATGAGGATGTTGAGGCTGGTAGTTATTTATAGTAGCCATTGTAGTTTTGGAAATTTTTACTAATTGTAATTAGAAGTTTACTTTGAGTACTATCGTTTTTAGTGATTTTATGATTTTGTGTGTATATATATATATGTGTATATATATGTGTGTATGTATGTATATGTGTGTGTGTGTGTGTGTGTGTGTAAAGGTTAGGAAGTTACTACTTAAGAAGCTAATTGAATGGTACTGAAATGGTAATAAAATAAAAAAAAAAACATAAACATCATTACGGTCAGACAGTCTTTCCTGGCTAGTATGCAGTTTTAGTAAAAAGGGGGAAAAAAGAGAGATGTTGTTCCTTTAAATGTTTTTCTTGACATTGATTTATTAAATATGAAGCGCATTAGCCCATCGGGTCATCTAAAGATGCACAGATATATTTTAAACTACCCTGCTGGCAATATTCCTTCCAGCAAACACATTTCTTCTATTAATATCTTTCACTAAAAGTGCAGAAATGAATATAAACAGAATGCAGACTTGTGTACAAAAATAGTTTAAAAAAAAAAAAAAAGGGAACATGAAAGAGCAGCAAACACTGCAGGGAAACAAACAAGAATGTGAAACAAATAGACATATTATATAACATTATATAACACGGCATTCTATATTAATAATAATGAAAATAATATTTCTACAAAATTATATTGCAAATGGCAATGATTTTCAGACATCAGACTTTCTATATACATCTACATACATTGTAGAAATCTGGAAATAAATATTTTCAGGATTTTGAATATTAAATAAGATATAAAATTAATTGGACTTTTATTGTTATACTAATAATATAATTTGTAATTAAAACATTTTTTAATAAAAAAAAAAAAAAATGTAAATGCTGTCAGACAGAATGCACTCTTTGCCGTCACATGTGTAACACATGCGCCGGAAAATTAAAAGAGCTGGAGGTTATATAAAGCTGCCTTCTGATTGCAGAGGCTGGGAGACTGTAGATGTGTTTCATTGCTGCAAGTCAAAAAACCCAAACTCTGCAGAACAGAACCTGCTATTTATGGATAATTGAGCCTTGACCTTCAAAGCCCACATCATGTGATATGCGTTGAAATTAATGAAACATATGTAGTCTCGCTGTCTCCATGGCAACCGCTCTTCAGCATCCATGGCACAGTGAGAGCACACTTAAGCTTTTGGTTCTCAATGCGTAATCACACTGTGGCCATCTATAACCACGGCAACAGCAGGAAGACCAATTCAGGCTTTGAAGGAATTAGAGGCACTGGTCTTGTAGATCCGTTGTTCAGAGGGGAAGCAAAAGTTCTCATTTTGCTCGAATTGAATTGTCATTCTCCACCAGGTAGCTTAAGGACTTTTCATGCTGTAGTCACCATTGTAATATTATTATTTGGGATATTTCTAGTGGCTGATGAGTGTGTTGGTTACTACTGGACATTTCAACTCAGTGGTTTGCTTGCTCTTTGATTACTTTCCACTTAGAATGTCAGTCAAGATTTCTTGAGGTAAAAGCAGAATTACATTTTTATGAATTACATTTTAGAATTACATTTTACATTTTTTTCATCTTCTCCTTGACCCTTTTTACTTCTGTTCCATTCAGACTCCATTGTAAATGGCCTCTTTGAAAAGAGAAACAGCACTTTTTGCAACTTTTTGATGTTCAACCTAATGCAGTTGGTTTAATCTTTCCATCTTTTTTTTTGTTGCAAAAATAATCTGCACTGGGCTTGTGAATAATTAATTGTTGCGTGTTATACTGAATAAAGTAAATGTTTGTCTTCATAATCTTTCTTTTATGTCACCACTCATTCAAACAACTTTTGTTTGAAAATAATTGTTTTCATAATTAAGCAAATTCCTCATGGAAGTTTTTGGTATTTGTATAATTCTCAAATCTTAAAATTCTTAAAATTATTCACTTTCTGGTCATTCATTTCATTTTAACAGATTTGGGGAAACTTAGCATTACATTACTTGCTCACCAGGGAATAGATGCCATCAGAATGAGATAAAAAATTGTAAATAAATAAATCCTTTATTATGACCTACAAACAGTTGTTTCCAGATAAAATATGCTCATATATATCTCCTCTATACTGTATATAATATAGCTTTCTCCAATCAAAAGGTTTTAATCAGGAGAGATATAATCACAGATTGCACATTTACGTGCAAAAACATATTTAAAACCATTCTAAACAAATATTTTGGTGGATTTTGATGTGAGAGGACAGTACAGAATTTTTCACTGGAAGTGTTTTTAATAATAATAGTGTTAATACTAACCAATATTTTAACCAGAAGTGATGATTACAAGATAAAAATAAAGGACACATAGACAAAGCTTTTTACTTGACAAGATGTTAACTGATGGTCTGGAGTTTACTTGTGTTGTTTTTATCAGCTGTTTGGACTGACGGCACCCATTCACTGCAGAGGATCTAATGATGAGCAAGTAATGCAAGTAAACTTTCAGCAAATTATAATTTTTCTATTCATTTAAAGACAAATTGCTTGTTGAGTTCCTAATTTGTAAGACACTTGGGATAAAAGTGTTTGCCAAATGAATAAATATATACATAACAGGTGTTTGGAGATACTAGTATCCGCTGTACTTCCTCTTTGATTACTCATGATGATGACTCTTTAATTTTCAGTAGACGTTGCTGCATTGGATTTAATTAGAAATTTGTAAGCAAGTTTTAGTCATAAACGGCTCTCATGTTTATAATACAAATATTTGAATAAGAGATATGGCCTGAGGCTGAAACAGAGATAATACATCCACATACATTTCTAATATGAATAAAACTAGGAAAAATATTGAATTAAACTCAAACACAGAGTTTATCTCAGGCGTTTTTGTCCTCATTTTATTCGGTATTACATTGTTTTCCTTTTATTTCTTCATCATTATTTTATCAGCTGCCTGATGCTGCAGCAGCTTTTAGGAACCGAGCTGCAACTCCACCAACCACTATCTCCTACTTCACTGGTGTGTGTTTAAATTTTAATGTCACGTTCCTGTCCTCAGAGTTTGAGTATCCTCTCTGGATATGAGCCTCCTGACCCGAAGCAGATAGGAGTGTGTGGAAAGACATCAAAAAGAGGCCTAGCAACGTTTGTTTTTAGTGCAAGTTACATAACTTGAGTGGCACGTAACCATGCAGAGATCTGCATCTCTGAGAGGAGATGATGTGGTGGGTGTCTAGCAGGATCAGACCAGGAATAAGGCGTTTAGACTCCCAAGAGCCTAGCAGCTGGTTCCCACTGCAGACACAGAGAGGATCAGAAGGAGAGAGCGTCAATGCTGGAATGACAGTGAATAGATGGATTGAGAGATAAAAAATCGGCTCTGGTGAACTGCCAACATATGCAGTATTTCAAGCAACTCCTGAGACGAGAGCTCTGCTAGAAGTTAGACGGTATTTGTATGCATTACACGATACCTTTCAGACACAAGAAGCATTGCATGTATCCTTCATGAAGGCAAATCCCATAATTCACTGTGACAAGCTTAGTGGGGAACAAAATCCTATCCAGTCCAGCAGAGAAATGGTGATTATAAATATATTTGGGTATAGTTGCCATGCCCTGTGTTGCAAAATACTAAACTATAAAGGTTAGAAATATATGTATGTGTGTGTGTTTTATGTATTTGAAAGAAGTCTTTTGTGCTCACAAAGACATTATAATTACATTAGATTACATTAAAAACAGTAATATTAAAAATATAATTACAGTATTATTCTAATATATGTTAAAATTTTATGTACTGCTGTAATGGCAGAACTGAATTTTCTGCAAACATTATTATAGTTTTCAGTGTCGCATGATCACGTAATTTGCTACTCAAGAAACTTTATTTTTTTATTATCACTGTTGAAAAATCTTGAAAATTAGCTTGTGTTTTTTTTGTGGACTGATTTTACCAAGATTCTTTGATGAATGTAAAAAACAGCATTTTGTTCGTTCCATACATTCACTTTTTGTATTGATTTTGAATTTCTCTATCCGTCACTCACTCTTTTAGTGACCGTACGATGTGTCCTCGCTGCAGGTGAGCTTCGAGAACGCACGGAGATGCTATTCCTGTCACAGTCATCATGTAGACATGCTGACTTAAGGGGAGTTTATCGATCAAAAAGGCTTCTTGCTGTGCACAGACAGGAACGGCAGTAGGCATGTGTGTGGGTTTTCACTGGGCACACATTCCTCTGCCATAACTGAACAGGAAGTCGAAGTCAAACCGCAACCTTTTTCCCCATTAAACCCTGCACTCTCAGGGAAAAAAATGTACAAAGTTGTTATTGGGCCAGTGCCCTAAAGAGGGTCTAGGACAGATATCACTCACCAGCGTCAGGTACAATTTGTGTTAGCAGTTCAGAACAGCTAATGTAAGCAAAAAATAAGTAGCGCCTGTTAGTGTCTTTTAAAAGTGTACTGCAGTTTTTTACTTTTTTTTCTGAGAGTGTGTGTCAGTAGTCAGTATGCTGATGGAAGAGTCCTCATTAGTCTCAGACTGAACACCTACGACTGTCCACAATCTGATCACTCATCGTCTGATGTATATTGTACAAAACTGGCAAAGCTAGCGGATGAACATTAGTTTTAATTCGATTGGCTGGTGCTAAGCAACTTCTGGGAGTCAAGGTACAGCATTCCACGTAGAAACAAGGTTTATGTACATGTAAGGAAGAACTGATCCCTGAATTAATTACCAGAGCGGCATAATTTTTTTTGAAATAATTGAGTTTTGTTCGAGCCACTTCACAATGCATTAATTTAACTCACTTCCACTTAAATTATTTATAGTTATTACTTTCAGATTGGCAGAAAGTTTTAAAGTCTACACAGATATCCGCTCTTTTCTGTTCAGTCATTTCTGCATGCTTCTGTTTATTTTAGCCTAAAGCATAAAAACTAAATAGATAGCATTTAATAGATCAGACAGGTCCATGAGTCAAATATTTCAGATAGAGTACCCACATATCTTTTTTTGGATTGCCAACGTTTCCAAATTTGCTCTGGGATAATTTTACTAAATAGATAAAGATCTTGAAAATCTGGACTGAGGGAGAATCACGGGGCCTTGATCCATATAAACCATTCCATTATGCTCATCTTCAATATAGTTTGCTTTGCTAAGACCTAATAAAGAAGTACTTGGATCCAGGCAAATTCAGTATGTGCCGTAGCTTTAAAAAGAACACAGATTGTAAATGAGGCCTATAAAAAGTAAACATTAGGCATGGAAGAGCCTTAAGTCATAATGAGAAAATTAAGAAAATGAGATTTAAGATCCAACTCAAAGGGCACAGCGGGAAAAAAAACCCGATAGATCTTTTTCTCTCTCTGTCTAACTATCATACAGATGGCAAAGTGCCAGCTACTAAAATAAATGAACTGTATTTTAAAGTAGGTGTAAAGGGATCCAGGGACTGGGAGGGAAGGACAGCCAGGTCATTGAGTTGATGATTTAGCATAATAAAAGCTACCAGGAAACCCAAAAGTGTATCTAACAGACGCATACACACAGTATGTGTGTGTGTGTGTGTGTGTGTGTGTGTGTGTATCTGGCCTTCCTGGACTGCTGAAGTAAGCCAATCCGTGTCGCTGCTGTAAAAATGTGTCACACTAACTAGTGGTGATTGTACAAAAAGAAGGCCGTCAGTATTTGGGTCAGAGTTTCTACAAAGTAGGATAAATATATATATATATACATATATTTCAAATATCATATATATATTGATATACTTAAATGTCAAAGATTGATCCTATAGCTGTTTGAGTAGAGTTAAGCATGCAGGTGTACATTACAATTGCAAAGCAGTGGTGAAGTAGTTGACTTTCAATTACACTCCTACAGAAGGTTTTCCATTGAAGGTGGCATATTTAACTGGGAGTTACATAATCCCCACGTTTGTGAGCCCAGCACGACTCCAAGATCTTCAAGCTTTAATGAAGACAGGGGCACAGCGGGGCACAGGCTTCACTGCTGCTATACAGCTGATCTGCTAACGGACATGCTGAAGTGTGCATGTGCATTAATAGATACGTGAAACACATTCAGAACCTTGTTAAAACTTAATTTGAAACAAAACTCTTAAAGGGGATTGAAACCAGAAAATGTTGTCTCTGCTTGCCAAACGCAGCATATCAATTCAGTGTTAAATTCACAATTATGCAAATTTTTATGCAGTAGAATGTGTGCATTCATGCATAAACTGCTCAAAACCACTGACTTGTTTACTAATTCTCTATACACTACATAGTGAATGACTATACGTGTATTCAAGGCTTATAAACATTTCTGTTCTGTACTGTACTGTTTTCAACATATTTTACAACATTTCTGTTTATATTGTATTTGAATCAGTTGGCGCAGCCTCTCGGTTTTAACGTTGGGTATCTTTAAGGAGTGTCTAGCTGCTCCATCATAATCTTGTGTGCATGTTTTATGTACTTCCTGTGTGCGGGTTTGCAAGGAGTCTAAATAATTAGTGCTTTCAGTGATCAGAGACAGAGACTGTTTTTGAGAGTCGCCATGGAGACTAGATATTGTGACACAGCATGTTGTTAGCATCTAAATAAAACACCAAGCAGAGACACCATACAGGAAAAAAAAGAAATGCTTTTGCACATTTAATTGGACTTCATTTCATGGTAAGCAATGATCGAATATCTTAAACTACATAAAATAAAAAATAATGTAAAACACAGCATATTGCTAACCCTTAGTTTACAGGTTCATCAAAGATAGTGATGCAAAATATTTGCACAGTAACATTTATAGTGGGTTTTTCATTCATCCGTACTGATATACATTTATATTTAATAATTTAGCAGACACTTCTATCCAAAGTGACAGGCGAGGACAACAGAAGCAATCAAAATCACCAAACAAATACCAACAAGTACACATCACTGTGTTTCCAAAAGAAATGAACACTCGATGCAGTAAATTGATTTGAAAATGGATGCTTTTGAATGATAGCATCACACATATCCGGCTTCATGCCTACTGTTTTCATAGACGGTAGGTTTGTTCAGTAGCTCCAGGAGTATGGAGATGTACTAGAATCCTGTGTAACTACGGTTCAACCAAACAGTTCAGATCTGTGTAAAAGAAGTTGAAATGGCACATTTGCATCCACCAATACGTTTTTATTTCAGTTTTGTATTTGTTAAGGCTATTGGGTGTGTTTAGGGTTGCTTTTGGTTTAGGGCATATTTCCAACATGATGCATTAACTTTTAGCAACAGTCTACGGATATTTGAATTCTACACTGTCACAATATCTACGGAATAAAAATGTACCAGGGTTCACATATTGAAAGTGTGTTTTAGCGTCACTTAGTGGACATTATTCTTTGAAACTGTGGCAAAACGGTATGTAAAAATAGGAGAATTTTTGTTATTAATGGTGACTTGACACCATATTAAAAAAAAAAAAAGATCAGTTTGATGGCGTTACAAAGATGGCCACCGAGTGACCTGTCTTGCATTCTGAAGTACAGATTTAGGACACATCTGAAGCTGAATCTTGTCAGTTTGTTTGCTTTGGAGTGCTGATGTCTCCAGGGTGCTGGGTTTCTCATGCACTCAGGCTGTATTTGGGGTCAGTCCGACAGCGTGAGCAGCTCTTTGGCCATATGTGCATTATGTCTATGTCCGTTTCCAGTTTGTCTGCCGTGGCACTGGTCCAGCTCCACCTCTCCACCCGTCCCTCCATTTGCCTTCTGTTCTTACATTCTGTCTCTTCATCAATATTAGGCTTCAGCTTATTAGATTAATGGCCCGATCGTGTTTGAACAGGCTGTCTGTCTTTTTCTCTGAGCGTGTTTGGCATTCAGCCACTACTGTCTCTCATTTTTTGTCTTTAATCTCTTGCTTTTTGCCTGCTCTTGTGCTGAATGCGCAAAGCTGATGGAGATAGTCCAGTGAGAGATGGGAGTGATGCCAGTGTACTAAAACTACCTAGTATGAGGATGAGTGATGAGTGTGTATCATAGGGAAAGCTATCTCAACACAATGTTTAAGCCCATTGCAGTTACTATAGCATTTTTTTTTGTATTTCGCCCATTATGCTATAGCAACACCAAGTCTTGGGTTTAATTCCCAGAGACGAATGTGAAATGAATTAATGTGATTAGCTAAAATCTCTGTATACAACTTTCTATCCTCACTGTCTATGTGCATAAACAAACATACAGTGCAATTAGTGTAGCCCAATTCACAAATAGATGACTCATGTGAGCTTGTTCTTCTAATGAATTACTACTAATGAATCACTCACGAGTTTGAATCAGTCGGAGGCTTTATTGAATGAACTTACTGAACACGTGGTTACTGAACCAACATGACTTACTGAACCTTACGTCATTACTTTCATGATATCATGAATTTTCATGATATTTAGTATCATCGTAAATTATCAAATGATTTATTTTTTAAATAAAATCTCTTTTTGAAATAAAATAATTTTGAAATCTCACCATAAAACAAATTTAGCTTTTATTTATTTATATTCTACATTATTTAATTAGAAAAATTAAAGTGTTTTGAATGCGTTTAGTCTCTTATCGCTTGTAAAATTGTATTGTTTTATTTGTCTATTTAAAGCGCTTTGAAGTGTATTACAGTGTATTTACATTTACAAGCACTATAGAAAGTAAGCTATTGATACAAGAATGTATTGTATTTTAATATAAGAAACAATATTATATTATTTATATATTTTATTATAATTTATAAAATGCTACACCATATACTATATTAATAATTTCATAATTTAATTATCTACATACCACTGTTACTATCTATCAATCTAATATAACAAACTCGACTGTTGTCGAGGTGTGTGAATTTGCAAGCACAACGTCAAACAATGTAATATGCTCTGGTCCTCTCCCTGCTTACCACGGTGATGAGATTTACAGCAGACTTCTGGGTTTCAGTGGCTGGATGTCTAAGTGGTGCCTGCAGAATAACATAGGTTTTATAGACAATTGGATGAGTTTCTGGGGCAGACCTGACCTGTTAAAAAGAGATCTTCATCACTCCTGGGGTGGTGCCGCTCTTCTATCGAAAAATATGGCTTAGAGCTTCCACTTGACTAACTAGTGCCCAGGTCAGGAAGTAGACAGACTGGCTAAACCGACCGTCTGCTAGCTGCCTCACGTCACAGGAGACAGTTTATTCTCAGCACATAGACCCTCTTTCCCCTAGATATCACACTATAGAAACTGTGTCTGTCCAAACCAAATTCAAAACAATAATTTAATTGATGTTCAACAAATAAAAACTATTTATAATACAAAGAAGCAAATGATAAAACTTGGCTTGTTGAATATTAGATCTCTTTCCACAAAAACACTTATAAATGATCAAAAATCAGAACCTAGATTTGCTCTGTCTGACAGAAACCTGACTAAAACCAGATGAATTCATTACTTTAAATCAGTCTACCCCCAAAATTACTGCTGTAAAAATTAGCCACGTTTAAAAGGTAAAGGGGGAGGTGTTGCTACAGTTTATAACAATATTCTCAATACTTCTCAGAGGGCAGGCTTTAAGTATAACTAATTTGAAATTTTGGTGCTGCGTATAACATTATCTATAGAATCACGTGCTAGTGATAAATCCCCTGTCATGTTTGTACTGGCTACCGTATACAGGCCACCAGGGCACAGCATAGATTTCATTAAAGAATTTGCTGATTTTCTAACTGAGTTAGTACTGGCCGCAGATAAAGTCTTAATTGTTGGTGATTTTAATATCCATGTTGATAATGAAAAAGATGCATTAGGATCCTTGGACTTTCTGAACTCCATTGGGGTTAGAGAGACACGTATCAGAACCTACTCATTGTCAAATCATACTCTAGATCTAATACTGTCCAATGAAATGGATGTTAATATGGTTGAAATTCTGCAGCAAAGTGATGATATTTAATATCACTATCTAGTCTTGTGTGAACGCTGTATAGCTAAAACTTTAAACTCTGCACCTTGTTACAAGTATGGTAAAACATTTAGTAGGTAGACATTTTCCATTTAGATCAGGTTAAAGCTTTGTCTCCTTATTTCCATGTCCATAAAGTCAAATGTGGATTTAGAGTCATTAGAAGTGCTTTAGTTTATGTAAGCTCAAACTGTCTGGTTTTTGCAAACAGTCCTGTCAATCACAGAAAAATCTGTATGCGTTTATATGTGTGTGCTGACGTGACTAGAAGCCCATTCGCGCTGTTCAGACAGTTTAGGTCCTGTATAAGTGAAAGCGCGTGACCTGTGTGAGCACCAGCCTGTGCCGTTTAAATCACCTGTCAGTCATCTTCACAGAAACAAGCAGAACTCTAATTATCCAGTCTTATGATCAGTTAACAGGTTGGGCTTGGTTCATGTTAATGAATCTGCTTGAATGCTGTAAATGTACGGTTGAGCTTGGGCTCTTTTGTCGAGCTCAAGTGGCTTCCCACCGGGAACAGGGTACACGTTTCCTCCAGCTCTCGTGGCTCTGCTCTGGTTCACCCCCACCCATCTCTCATCATTTAGTCATTAGAGCTGTTCCTGCTCTCTGCCTGAGCTCACTGAAAATGGGTACCAACCCCTAAGCTACTCTGGAGCGAGAGCGAGAGAGCAGGAGAGAGAGAGAGAGAGAGAGAGCTGAAAGAACTTATTTTTCGTAAAAAAACAAAACAAAAAAACATAACATCTGTTCTCTCTTAAAACATTGTTCTGTTCTTGCCTTTTTTTATAATCCCTTTCACCTTCATTTACTCTGTTATTCTTGAAATGAAATGCCTGGAGAATATCAAGTCGTATCTTTCTTCCACCCTCTGTATTTTCTAACAGTAGTTGCTCAGCCTTATCTTGTTTTTTATGCGTTCAGTCGCGGGCTGCTGAGATTCAGGGTTGTGCAAAATTTAAGAAAAGGCCGCTTTTCAATTTGTGAGTTTGAATTTAAATGGAATTGGATTGGAATGCCAGAAAAAGACAGGGCTGGGAGACAACCTGGAACATTTTTTTATGTTTTCAGAAGAAGCCTCATGTACTCAAAAATGCTGCAACAAACACAATAAAAAACAATAATATTGTAAAATGTTATAGCAACTTACTATAACACGTTTCTATTTTGTGACACTGTGAGGACCACCAATTAGCTATTAGCTTGAGGTTTTTAAAAGTCTCCGTAAAAGTAAAAATGATGTCTTTACCCACAGTAAAAGTGTAGTTTATTTAAAACACCATAGATATATACAAAGAAATGTGAAATATATACAGTGTAATAACCAAAAACATTTAAAAATAAAGTTATAATAATTTACTTTAGAATATATATATTTTTTTTGTGATGATAAAGATTTTCAGCAGACATTATTCTAGTATTCACATGATCTGAACTCAGGATTTTTTGATGAATAAAAGAACAGACAGCATTTATTTAAAAAGAAAACTCATTTGTAAACTCACAAATGCACTGGTGATTATGTTAATTTAATGCATCTTTGCCAGAAACAGCTTTCAGAAAACTATCTCTTAAAAATTATTCTAGGTGTAATGTGACAATAGATGCTTGGGACATGAGGATCCATCTGCAGGATTTTTTTTTTATAAGACATAAATACAGGCACGGTCAGATACGGCACAGGCAAAACACAAGAATAGCCAAAGAGGGACAAACAGTCCCAGTAAACTAGAAAATATCTCTGTAGTTATGGCTAAACAATACTCGGCAGTCTGATCAGTTGATTTTAAATAGACAGGATAACAAGCTAACAAAGGAGAGGAAACTAACAAGGAGGGCAAAGGAACAAGAGAATGCAGAAACAGTGGGAAACAAATACTTCAAAATAAGAGTCCACAAAAACCATAGACTGAAACATAGACTGAACACAGACTGAAATCATGACACCATGCTTATAACATTTGGATAAAAAAGGGCGCTATCGTTGATTAACATATTTGTTATCTGCATTTCTATGGTGCTTAGCTAAATTTATGGTGTATTGTCTCTATCTACTAACTGGCTTTCTGAGAAATGTTTACCGTCTTGGAAAATGTTGACTCCCAAAGCCCCATGGTGCTTTAAATCTGATGATTACTGCTTATTCATTTCTATTTAGATTGTTTTCTCTCTGGCTTCATTGTAAGCTATAAAACTAAGTATATAAATAAGAATTCTCTGTCTAAAGCCCCAGAAAGCACTTTAGACTAAAGTTTGATTGCAAACTGGGAGTTTGATTGGGCCAAATCAGACCTTAAAGAAAACACATTTTGAGAGCACCTGAATCTGAAAGCCTTGTAATGGCTGGATGAAATTGCAATGAGTCACCGCACTTTGAAAAGCAGTCTAGAATTAGAGCTCACAGGATCCAGACAACGTGTTTCCGAGAATGTGTAAAAATGAAGATAACTAGATGATCATCTCTGAAATAGAATAGCATTGCACATTAATATTACTGTAAACGCTGAATTCTGAAAAGGAATGACAGACATGCATGTAGTTCAAACTTATAATTGTTGTACCATCTCACTTGAGCAGACTTATAAACGATTAGCACTAAAACTAGATTTATTAGCTTGTAAATTAACGTTTAGTCAGAAAAAGCCTGGTGAATAACAGTAATATTGTGAAATATATGGCAAAGCTGCATTTTTAGTAGCCATAAAGATTTGTTATTCTCAATGTTGATAACATTGTCCACAGTTTTGTGAAAAATATGATGCAGCATTTTTTAGGCATTTTTTTTATTCTTTGATCAATTTAAAGTTTAAAAGAACACAATTTATTGAAAATATGATTATGTTGCAACATAACACAAAAAATCAAAATAACAAATAAAAACATGATTTTTCAAAATGGTTTCGTTCATATATATATATATATATATATATATATATATATATATATATATATATATATATATATATATGTATTTGCACTCTTTCCCATTGTTGTGTGACCTACTTTCTGTTAATTGTCTCATTGTATTCAGGTGTGTCTTGTTAATTTAGTAATTTCCTGTGTGTTTATAAGTTCCAGTTTGTTTCAGTTCTAATGGTCTGATCTTGTCTATAGTAACGTCTGTGTAAGCGTCTTTGTATGCGTGTGGTTCCAGTCTGCCTGTCCATATTGTTATTTACTCTTTTGTGGAAGACTAAAAGTGGTTAAAAGTTATGTTCTCGTTGAGTGCTCCTTCCCATAACCACAACGTGATATATATATATATATATATATATATATATATATATATATATATATATATATATATATATATATATATATAAACCCCATTAAAGAAAATACACAGATCAAAACAGTTTTACTGTACAATGTAAACTTTAACCTTCATTTACTATTTTTTTGATGCAACTCCACTACTAATAACTAAAGGAGTAAATTAGTGGCCTGTGAAAAATAAATCTGTAAAATAACAGAAAACACGGGCATTGTCCATATATTTTACAGACATGTACATCAATTCCGTAATGGTAAAAATATGTCTAAAGCACCTGTAAAAAATGAATACTGGAAAAGTTTTCTAATTGTACAGTACAATGTGACCGAATTTGAGTGTACAAATTAACTGAAGGATCAGATAATAAATTCAAGTAATAATAATAGATGTAAATGTGTGTGGGTCTTGAGCTTTATAGTGTCTGTGTGCCCTGCCTTTAATAACGTGTTATTATTTAGAGAGGAAGGCTCTCAGGCCCTCTCAATGTGTTCATTAAGACAGAACTCAATAACATTGATCTCACACTGAACAGAATGTGATTTAAGTTCAGCTATACATTTTTTTCCTTTTTAAGAAACGTCCTTACAGTTAAACTTCAAACGATTTCGAGGAAATTCAGTGTGGTCCTTATTATTCGAGATGTTCTTTAACGCGACCCAGGAGAAGCAGAATCACTGTATTTTTCTTCCAATCAACCCTTCCTAATGAAGGATGCTTGAAAGGGTCTTTGTCACTTCCCCTCTGTGCCTCATCACCGCATACGATCCGATTCATGAATACTAATTTCAGCATTCGTACGCATCACTGTGACTCGTCTTTCAAAATAACCAGATATACTAATGCTCAGAGAGAGACTGGATCCCTATTAAATACATTCCCGATTACCTGCTTTGCGCGGCACAGGAGAAGTAACCCAACTGCTATTCGTTAAAGCCGTGTCTCTATTGTAGTGGTTTGGCCACAGTTCTGGTGTCTCTCTGCTGGTTTGAGCTCAGTGATTTACGTCTGATTGTAATGCAGCTGCAGTGAGCGGTTCAGCACCCAGAAAACCTCCTGGCACCAGAGGGAATGAAATATAGATGAATGCATTTCATGAGGCCTCACAGCATATTGCTCATAAAACGTGCCGAGTACACACAAACTCACATCCTATTCATCCTAGATAGATAGATAGATAGATAGATAGATAGATGGATAGATGGATAGATGGATGGATTAGATGAATGGACTGAAAGGTAAGGATGGAGACTTCATGGATTGAGGGGATGTGTTTAAACAAGGAGCGTTTTGCAGCCAACTGCAGATTTTATACTCGTTCTATCCATTCTAGTTTCCAAGGCAACTACTGGAGCTGAATTTGGAGTGAAAATAAGACCCTGCAATTCTATTAAATAAATAAAGCTATCAAACACAACCTCATTGACAATCACAATCAGTCTTGGTCGGGTTATTTTGTTGTGTTAGATTATGAATTAGATCATATATCCCTTGTATTATTGATAATTATGCTCTTTATTATTGTAGGTGTTTGCCCTGACATTTCTTTAATAATATGTGCCACTGGCCTGCGTATCGCAGTATTAGATCTGTCAGTTTAAAAAGTGAGAGAAAACAGTTATGATGTTACAGTATCTTCGTTCAGTACATGTTGGTTCTCTTTGCTACAGCATTTTTTTTTGCTTATTAAATGCACTGGAAGAGAAGAGACTGTATTATATTCAGTTTGTAAGGCCAAAAGCTTCTCTCACCGAAGTCATTTATCATATAGACCGGACCATTTGATGCAATCGATTAACTATAAGAGGCCGTGCATTACTTATTTCTTATTTAATTAATTAATTTCTTTCGCAGTTAATGAAATATAGCCTTTCGTCACCAGTGATAAATATATATTTAGTGTAATTAAAATAACTTTTATTCTGATAAATGACACATAATTTACTTTAAAATTATATTCAACATTGTTCATTTTAGACAGGAAGTCTTTTTGGAACACCTACTGAATTTGATTTGGACAATATTAAGCCAAGAAGTATAAGACAATGCTCAGAACAACCATCATTTTGTTCTTTGTGCTATTGAAACGAACACTGTAAAATGCTTAACACAGGTAAACTGCTAAACGTTGAAGTTAAAGCTACAAAATGGCTGCTCAAGTCCAACTGTCCTGTAGTTAAAACTATGGAATCAGCATATATACTGTATTATGATTATGAAATTAAAAGGTGCTTGAGTAATAAATGGTGATCAGTTACAGCATCTAAAAGTAATATGTGTGCAATATGTATATTCGTGCTGTGGTTTAGTTTGTGTAATGTGCTATCTGTCCTGCAGATGGCGCTCCACTGAGTGAGCTGTCCTGGTCGTCCTCTCTGGCCGTGGTGGCTGTGTCTTTCTCTGGACTCTTTACCTTTATCTTCCTCATGCTGGCTTGCCTGTGCTGTAAACGCGGTGACATTGGCTTTAAGGTGAGACCCTCTTTAATTTCAATCACTTTTACAAGTAGTGGCTCTTAAATTCCATCAGACTGCCATGGAACGAGCCAACTCAGCAAAATCCAGTCCCGGAACGCACATAATAAAATATACTGTACATGTGTCAGGCCCATGAAATAAGTAGACAGTGCAAATCTACACAGTGTCTTTGTCTTATATTCCAGTCAAGTTTTCAATGGAAAATGAACAAACTTTCATTCCCTTTAATGTGAATAGTGGCATGTTTTCTGCCTTTGTTCTTATTGTGAAGTGAAAAGGTAAAAAAGATTACTTACTATCTCAAAGATACATTCCGGTAATATCTAATGCGTGTTTGTTTTTCAGCTATTATATTTTCCTGGAAAACAATTAAAATCCTTTTTAGGAATGAGATTTTCTTCAGCAAACCAACAATGTTAAAAAAGATCATCCTATATTGCACTATAATGTTCTGACTTTCTCATGCCACTGTCTATGAATATGTAAGCATAATATGCATTAATAATGTAACACTTTGCCAGAAGCAAAGATTTATTATACTTTATTATACCAAATAAGTGAAAAAAAATAGGCATGAAATATTGATGGGCTGAAATTATTATGTGAGAAGAAAGAGAGCATATAGTAATATGGGAACCATTAAACTATGTATCAGTTAAACTGTTTAGCAGTTATGTGTAATAAAAATGCTTCTATTATAGGTTATGAAAGGTTTATATTTTGGTTTTCAGAGTCCCAAACAACAGGTTCACCTGCATGCAAGGTCAAAAAACATTTTCCTATTTGTTCGAACGATTCGTTCAGTGATTAAATTTTCCTCAAGCGATTGGTCGATTTCATTTAAAGCATTATTTGTGTGCTTTTGATGCTTCAAAATCAGCACCTAGTGGTAAAGAATGAATCTGCATTTTCATTCAGACCAACTCAAAAAGACCAGCAAGTGGGCGACAATATACTAACGATTCATTTTGACTTCAACGTGAAAATTTGTTTTAAAATGTTTTAAAAATGACTCGTTTCAGTGATTCAGTCAATAAAAGTCAATAAAATTATTGTATTTAAAACATTGCGGGATGTTTTCATTCACTTAGAGCCGTGCTACACACTGCATGAAAGCTCATTTTCAAAAACCCACAACAGGGGCACTTTTAAAAGTCCCACAACTAACCAATTGTAAATACACTGATATAAATACCACGGCTCTTCAGATTGAATCTATATTTGACATTGAAAGATTTTAATCACTGCCAGTCAGCAATGAACTTGCACAAAACATCTCTCTATTGCGACTTCTTGGCCTGCTGCCGCCCTGCAATTATGAATGAAATAGTAAAGTCTGAAAGAAACGTTCATGAATCATGAGTCTGTTTCAGATCTGTAGGAATGCTTTGATCAGCTACTTGAAAAGTAGCACATGCACACATGCGTTCTGTTCAGCTGCATGTTCTCTTGCCCTTTTGAGGTTGCAGAGTCCCAGAGTTCCAGAGAAAAGCAATTTCTTCAGTGCAAACCACTTAGTCCTGTCTCATAAGGTTAAAGGAACCGAGGCAGAGAGAGCTCAGGGACACAATCGCTTCCCCGTAGATGTGTTTTTGTAGCGAACAGCGGAGGCCTTCAAACGGCATATGGCTATAGATCTCAGCGCGCACTGTGCATTTTTCAGCAGCAACTTTAAAGTGGGTCAAGGCACAGGAGAAATGAGACCCGTGTGAGTGTGTGTGTGAGAGAGGAGGATGCCACTTTCATGCTTCTGAGCACCTGGTCTTCAGTAAAGGCCAAATATTTGTAATTACATTCCCTCAGTGGAACTACAGCTCAGCGCTTAAACATCAGCTGCTGAATAGAGACTCTTCCTCTTCCCTCTGTGCCTATTACCTAACACATTGTCTGTCTATTTAACACTCTCTCGTTCTTGTATACAAGTCGGGAGTCTGACAAGCCTGAGGGTAATTGATTCATTCATTCCCCTTTAGCATTCTCGAAACCTCACACACAATCCGTGAGCGCTGAGAAGCAACGTTTTGTTAGTTTGAGGTGCGACTGTAATACGGTGCTTACATAAGTGTGTTTTATGCTGAAATGTTGATTGCTGTATTTGCAGAGTCAATAAGAAACACTCATCAAGTGCTGGCGAATAAATTAGTGTTTGCTAACTTTATCTGGAAAAGTACAGTATTTAGACCGTTCGTCTGTAGTGTGTTTTGCATATTTTATATTTGATTTTAATCAGGGGTTTAGTTTAAATTGACATTAGTGGTACAGATATATTATTGACCCTGGACCATAAAACCTGTCGCTGGAGGTACATTTGTTGCAATAGCCAAAAATAGATTGTGTTTCTTTTATGCCCATTGTAAATATATTATTGCTTTATTTTTTTATTTGTATTATGCATTGATAAAAAACTTCATTTAAAAGTGATTTTCTCAGTATTTAGGTATTCAAAGCTTATTTATTCAGCTTTCAGATGATGTATAAATGAAAAAAACTGACACTTTTGATCCATGGTTTTGTGATCCATGGTACCACTACTGTTCAAAAATGTAGGGTCAGTTAATTGTCTCATTTTTCATTTTGATATATTTTAAAAAAGCAATTTATTCCTGTGATACAAAGCTGAATTTTCAGCATCGTCACATAATCCTTCAGAAATCATTTTAATATGGTGCTCAAGAAACATTTCTTACTATCAATGTTGCAGTTGTGCTGTGTAATATTTAAGATTTTTATGGTAGCAAATAATTTTGATGGTCCGCTTTAGACATTCTACTAATAATAAGTAACTTTTCAGCTACATGTTAACAAGCAGGCATTGAAGTATTAGTAGTACGTCTGCTTTATATATTGTAACAATATATTTTGCTAAGTAAACTCTGATGGTATGTCAACTTATTTTACTAACTCTACACCTACCCTTACAATCTACTCTAAGAGTTAGTAGACGTGTAGTTGCAAATCAGTAAGAATGAATTGACATCTAGCTATAAATTTATAGCTTGTAGAATGTCTAAAGAGGACTATCAAAATAAAATATGTACTGTAGTATGATAAATATGCAGATATGCAAAATCTAACCTCTTCAAACGAATGCACATGCATGCAAGCATGCATGTGCTCATTTGTGCCGATGGCTGGAGCAAGGGCCTGTCATGCACATGTGAGAAAGAATGAGCGCGAGGAAGGAAGGATGAAGAAAAAAAGAGTGATGTCATAAGCAGGGAATGTGAAAGCCTTTCCCTGTTAGATTTTTTTTTTTTTTTTTTTTTTTTCAGCCTCACATTTTTGTGGAAGCGTCTCCACTATTCTTAATCACTGGTCGTCCACACTCTCATGGGAAGAGCACAGGACCTGCCCCTCCCTGCATTCTCTCTCTCTCTCTCAAGTGCAGGATCTGTTTGCTTTGTATTTGTATGTTTTCTTGAGAGTTACGATGATGTATTCTCAAGACCTGGGTTCTCCGGTTGCGTGGCAGCATGGGTCTGCTCCTACAGTTCAGTCCGGTGAGGGATCCGTCTGGGGTCACGTGGGCACCTCGCAGGTACACTGTGATGAGTCCGGCGGTGCAGGTTCACGGAGCGGAAGGGAAGAGTTAAAGATTCAGCGCAACTCGTTAGATCTAAAACGTGTGCATTAAGGGCAGGTAAGATGGGAAATTCATTCAACTTTGGCCTCACAGAACAGCGCTTTCTTCAGAAAGTTGTTTTGATTGAATAGTAGTGCGTATGCTATGTTAGTAAAAATGAGTTTCCATATAACTTGCTAACTCGCTAATCCGTTTAAATAACGGATATTGGTTTTTATATGAAACCATGGAAATCTGAAGATTTTTATATACAGTTGGAATCATGTATAGCTTCCCGACCTTGGTTCACAAAGAACAAAATATATAAGTCAGACTGGGGCAAGTTGTCACATTGGGAAGTTATCATAAAGGCTTTGAGTCAAAAGTTAAATTATACAAGTGGTAGTTTTCTCTCAAATATCTTTTCTTTATTGTCTTGTGAGGGGAAAAAAACAATATCACAATATTTTCTATTTTGTCATTGTGGATTTTAATTGGGTCAGTTTAAGATGTTTTTATATTATTGTATTCTGTACAACTTTAAACAGATTTTATACAATTTTTATGTAACGATTACTGTAGTCTAACAGAATATATTTTTTGTGTGCATTCATAAATGTTGTTCTGTTTAAATGTTGCTTATTGACTGTTCAATAGCAGCTGACAATTTACCAAAACGGTGTTTATTGTGTTCAAACATGTTTTTTGGTTTTTTTTAGCTTGTTCAGGTCTTTTTATTAACAATTTCCAAAAAAAATATTTAGTCAAAGATTATTACAAAATCCATTGTTTTTGGGTGGATGCGTTGGCTTGTTCTAAAAAATAATCCCTGAATACTGCATACACGTACTGATATTCTTGGAAAAGATAGTACCAGTATTTGCTTGAACCAGATGTTTCTTCATCAGAGGATATAACAGCGCACACTAAATGTTCCAGATTATTAGCCCGATGTGATAAAAAATGTAGCATGATTCAGCTGGCAGGAATGTTTATACTGTGACTTAAGCAATCTGGTTTCGGGCGACAAATTAGTGCAGTGTTTTAGTTATGATCGCAGCATGCCCTGTTGTGAATCCTAGCGTTCGGTAGCGCTGCTGTGCGCTGGGCAGATCAGGAGCCGGGTCATATGGCATCCGTGTGGGTCGTGTGAAGATGTGGATGATGGGGCCTCTAGGGGAACTTGAGTGTTTGTGTGTATTTGTTTGCTAGCTTGCGCTTTTAAGAGCTCGCGACCCCTCTGGGTCACTGTTTTCCATTTCTTCGACCCTGTATCTCCGCACTGTAGCTCACAGAAATATTTGCTTGCATTTCCGATTTGAAGATACTGCCAAGTCTTGTCTTTTCTGAGCGCTGTTTCATCTCTCTTTGTAGTTTCACCATATCCATGTGGAGATGAAACGCATATTGGGGCAAGGCGTACAAGTTGAAAGCTCTTGAGATTAAACGGATGGCTCATTATTTGATCTGATTATGGTGACAGGCTGTTTAATGGACTGTTTAATAAATCGTCATTTGTTCCAGTAAGCATTAAATGTTCTTTTTTTTTATTCATTTTATTAAAATAATCAGGTTAAACACTCCCCAGTTAAAACTGATGTTTCTTTTCAGTTTAAAGATCTGCTTGTTTATTCTTGTACATCAAGTCCCAAAAACACACACACACACACACACACACACACACACACACACACAAGGGTCCTTGAATCCTTCCCACAAAGATGGAATTGAGCTGAGCAACATAATATGACTATTGGGAGCTCTTTTAAAAACAAAAAATGAAGAAAAATAAATACATTTTCAAACTCCTTCTGGAGTTCTTATCGTGAATGAAAATAATGTAGTTCTTAATGTTTCTGAAAATTTGCTTTAGTTTCTTTATGCAGTACGCTGAGGTGAAATATGCTCTAACTGGGAACATTCCCATAACTTTCAGCAAAGTTAATGTAAATGTTAGAAAAAAACCTTTTATATAGAACAGTAATTTATGTTGAGAGGAAACAAGCTGTTCTCAGATCATCCTGATGATGTTATTTGTACTTGATGAATGAAGAAGAAAGGTTCTTAGAACAATGTTCTAAACATTCTTATGTTACTAATATTTAAATATTAGCAGAATTAGATGATAGTAATATTTTTTAGATAATCCATAATGTTCTTATAATAGAAAATGTTATATGTAACTGATGAACTAAATCTAGTGAGAAATTATCTGTGTTCATATTCTCAGAAAGTCATTTAATTATGAGAAGCATCAGCTAACACTTTAAAAATGTTATAATAATATAAATAATCTTAATGCAGAGATTACATTTTCATAATATAATGTGAATGTTAACACAGTGTTTTTAAAACATATGTACTCAACTGAACATGTTAGTTGAGTAGACATTTCTTCATCCCGCCATTCATCGCAACTCTGACCTCTGTGTTTTTTATTGCTACCATAGGAATTTGAGAATGCAGAGGGAGAGGAATATCCAGCGGACATGTCCACGCCGGCATCGCCTGCATCTCACACAGGTCCTGACGTCTATATCTTGCCACTCACCGAGGTCTCTCTGCCCGTCGCCAAGCAACCCGGCCGATCAGGTGGGTCATCATCACACCGCATCTGTGGTAATTGCTATATGAGCTGGACCAGATGTGATAGCACTTAAGAAAGGCTGATTTCCTCCCAGTCCTGAATCCGCTCTGACCCTGCTTATGCAACTCCCACACGAGTTTCACATTCTCTGGACTGAGTTTTTTCCAGAGGATATTGTTAATGCGTTCGGTTCCGCTTCCAACCCACAAGATCTCCAGTGTAAAATCCAGAAGAGACCAACGCCCTGCTGCTGCCTCTACTCTTCCCTCCTGGGGAGGACACTCTCCCACAACCCTGCCTTGCTCTGGACCTTCACAACCCAGGCTATCTGCTCCGTGTTGATGGCTAAATTCACAATTAAACAACGCAAACTTCAGCTTATAAGTGTGAATTTTAATTAAATTGGCCACACCTTGCAGGAAGCTGAATTGAAATGACGGGATGAGGATTTTTTCAGTTTTAACATGTTAATATTTACAAATTAAATAAATATTAATCTGCTGGCTACTTTTTAAACATATCTAAAAACAAACACTCGTTATGGTTCACAAATGTTCACTAATGCTGAATAACCTTTCAAATAAAAAAAAAGTAATATTATGAAATATTACAGTTTAAATCTACGGACGCCCATTTCCAATTTTTTTTCGTAAAAGTGAAATTTTCTCACAATTCTCTGAAGTGCATGACACAAACTCGTAATTCTGACTTTTGCAAGTTTTTGTCTCAATTCTGATTTTATTTCTACCAATTATGTCTCCAATCTCCCAATTTTATAACTCACAATTACAATTCTGACAATAAAAATTCAGAACTGCAAGATGTAAACTCTCACTAGCTAGAAAAGTAGTAAAAGTTGCTATTATCTTTTTCTTTCTTTTTTTTTTATTCAATGGTGAAAAATTCAGGAGGCTTCCATACCTTTCAGATTAGCTGTCTCACATTATAGTTCAAATTGCTTTCTTGTTTTCTGCTTCAATTCAAATTCTGCAACTGTATTAGAATTTATAATTCTCTGATAGACACGTAAAAATAATGGGAGCTTTTGCTCTCCATATTGCCTTCAACTGTTCTCTTTCTTTGTCTCTCTGGACTGTAATCTATGGGTTGCCCTGAGACCACAAGGCTGGTGGGAACAAACACATTGAAAAGAAACAGACTTTTCTTTTCTTCTTTTTTTTTTTTTTTCAATTGCTTCACTGGTGCAAATTCCCTTGTTTTTCAGTACAAACATCCTTAAAGATTAAGACTTGTTTACACAGAATATTTCACTAATTAAGCTTATTTTTCTTCCCCACTAGCAAATTGTCTAGAAATCCAAACAATTTTTCACTTCAACATTTTGTCTTTGTTTTCCGGCTTTCTCTCTCTTATTCCGTCTCGATCAGCACAACATCTGCCTGTTTCATAATGCCGCCTCAGCCAGCCTACATAAATGGGCCTCGGAATCTGAGGAATCTGGGAGACGATGTGTACAGTCCGATCCGTGGATACTCTGTCTCTCTCTTCCCCACAACAACTCGCTTCATTATAGCCCCGCAGGCCTTAATGTGGTGCGATTAGTAGAGGTCAGAGGTTAAGAGGTTGTGGTTTCCTAGATTCAGCTCACACGCTCTGGCATTTCATTAACGCGATAAGTGAATAATAGATGCAACCACCTGATGGATAATAATGCTAATTCCTCAAAGTAAAAATCCCACTGCTGTTTCCTTTATGGTATATTCTGCAATAAGAATTTCAAAAAAACGGCCCTGGTTTTTAGGAGTGGCTGGAATGATGTCACTTCTCAAGGATGAGGTAAGATATACAAACCTCCTTCTAGAAAGCGCAAGGTCTCAGTCACCGTGACACAGATAGCATCTGTGTGTAATCAGAGGTGTCTTTCTTCTCCTGAGATGTCAGTTAGACAAATGAAGAAGCTAATTGTAGTGTTTATCATCCGATTTGAGATGTTTCAGCCAAAGAGTTTATGTATTGCACTCTGGTGTGCAGTATCCACCCCAACACAGCTGTGCTCATAAACACACCCTCACACTCACACACACACACACACAGATCTGAGCATGCAAATACTCTGAACATCACATCATTTCGTATGTAACTTGCACACACCCTCTTTATCACACTCACTTCATTAAGCCACATCACTAAAATATTATTCAAACTCATTTGCATTGCTGCGAGAAACAGTCTAGAGGGACAAATAAAGCAAGACGTGCACAGCAGCAGTAAACACATTTCACCGTGTTCGATAATGTATGATAATTCTATTTGGTTAGAATGGAATGATTTCTCTCCATTATTTTCCCAGCGAATGCATTCCCAGCAGCCATCTGGCCAGCGTGTCACTGTCACTGACCAACACTGCGGTAATGAGCGAGCCAAGTAGTCAATCATGTATTCAGATACACAATGAGCAAATCTGATACGTGGTGGGATTTTTGTTGGCACGTTGTTGTCATGCTGTTGGCAGACCTTAATGGTTTTTGTTTAGGGCTGTTTTGTTCATATTTGGCTGCGTACACACACTGAAGTTTTAGTGACAGGTGCTTTTAATGTGGAAGGTACTCTGCTAAATTAAAATTTTGTGCGTGTGCGGTGTACTGAATAGTACATATAATCTAGTAAAACTTAAGCTTGGGTGACGTAACAGTAATGTATTGGTGTGTAATGACTGTATAAGAAAAATAAACGCCAACGGTTCACCCTTTTTTTTGGGGCTGAACTAACACTAACCTGGATAATGCAGTTAGCTGTGTTTTAGGAATTTGATAGCAGGCATGAATATTCCAGCAGAACAGAAATAGGCAGATGGATTATCATCTGGAAGTTGTTATTCGGTTTGGATTTGTTATGACATTTTGTTGTAAGCAATAAACTTCGCTAAATATTTTTTGAAAGTGAATTTGTAGAGTAGTGGACTGACATGGGAAATGCAATATTTTGGTATTTTTAAAAAAATACTTCTTTTTATGTGTTTTCTGTGTGGATTATTTTATTTCTCAGTTTTAGTTTGAAGAATTTTATACTTAAAGATACAGTTCAACCATAAATTTTGTCATTAGCTACATTACTACCCTTAGGACCTTTGAACATCCTTGGAACAAAAATTAAAGTATTTTTGATGAAATACGAAAGCATTCTTACCCTGCATAGACGGGAACACAACTGAAACGTTCAAGACCCAGCAAGGTAGCAAAGACATTGTTAAAATAGTCCATGTGGTTCAACCTTAATTTTATGAAGCTACGAAAAAATAGCCCAAAATTGTATAGTATAACTATATAAAAATAGTTATTCAACAATTTTATGTATAGCTAATTTATTTGACAATTTTATGCAAACAATGTTAATTTTTGGATAAACCTGTTTATTTCAGTGTATGTTTTTCATTTAATATTAATATTGATATAAGTTAATTTTTGTTTCAAATACCAAACACTATTTTAATTAGCTTTACTTCAAGTTAACAATAACAACACAGGTATAATATTTGAAATTGTTCTTTCAATTTTGCTTTGTGCTGCTAATGTTTAATATAAACATTGATTTAATTCATAATTGGATTTGAAACCCAGGCAGCTTGTAACAGTATCTTCAGCCTCTTCATATATTCCGTACTGTTGTTTGCAATCCCACAGTAATATAATATTCATTCTGATTTGTTCTTTCCTATCCCACACCAACATCAACCATTTCTGATTTGCTTACCAGCCATTTGCTTGCCCAGTCTCGAGCTAGAAAACTCAGGAATAATAGCATTAGTGTTTCCATCCTCTCAGTGGTACCAAGCAGCACCGCCGGCATGACAAAGAGCCTGATTCTTCCCAGAGAGGGCTCTCTGAGAGGGGGCAGGCAGAATGAGCAGCCTCTACAACACCACATGGGCGTAAAATATGGCCGCTGCATAAAAAGGGGACAGAGAGTGAGACAGTATGTCATACACACTGACAATAAACTGTCTGTTTGTGGGCACGATGAGATGAGAGAAAGAGAAAGGCACTGTTATGGCTTTTTGAGATGATAGAGATATGCAAGGATCTGTCAGCCGGGAGTTTGAATGTTACTGAAAATTACTCGTCAAGTCCGTCCCTATACTGCGGCAGTCTTCTGCTTTTCAGAAAATATGCCTTTCAAGCAGTCTGACAGTTCATGGGAAGATTTCGAACTCTTCAGACAGTCTCTTGAAATTGATTTTGTGCCGTTTAGCATCACTCTTGCACAGAAGATTGCTCGCTGCTTTTTGGAGAGGATATTTGGAGGATGATTGTCTTGTTGGAGGAAACTTCACTTAATGCACTTGCAATGCTCAACTGTGCACTAAGGGTGTGTTGGAAAACTTGTCAACATTATTCATATTGTTTTTTTCATAGGTTGATTTTTTTTTTATCTATTTAATACAATTTTTAGGGGTCCAACATTTTGAGAGTACGAGTGAAAATGCTTTTGTTGTGCATTTTTCTAATTTATTTTTTCTCATTTTTAATTTAAAATGATACCATCTGCATATTAAATTAACTGGAATGGTGAGCGCAGCAGCTCTTTAAATGCGAGAATGATCAAAAGAAGCAACGAACATCTGGACAACAGAAATATTTATTCATGTTATGTCATTTTTCTTGATTAAAATTCTAAGGTTTTGTTTTAGATATTTAATTCAAAATCTTATATTGTCCCGTTGGACCAGTTGCTAATTAATGCCTATCCCCGTCTTTTTATTTCCTGATAATCCTCTTTTAGTCCAGCTCCTGAGATCCACGGATCTTGGCCGCCACAGTTTGCTTTATATAAAGGAGATTGGACATGGCTGGTTTGGCAAGGTAAGTGCAGTTGTTTTATTGTCTACTGTATATTTATTTAGTTTTGCATATTTGTACACCTCACAGACATGAACGCCCCAAGCTTGTTCTGCTACGGATCAAAGATTTAGCTCCGTACTTTAGTCCCGAGGATGTGAACATTTCTTCCACGCTGTTTTACCTCAGTAAAACTCGAACTTTGATGTTGGATGTTGTGAGAATTTGATAATATTTCTGTGTAGCAGTGAATTCTAGAAGTTCTTTAGTATTTCATGGGAATATCATTCATTCTCATTCTTTCTCTCTTTCTCTCTACTTCTTTGTCTTTTTGTAACACACATACATAAAACACACACACTACCCCAATTACCCCAACTTTCCATTCAATGGGTATGTCCATCTGTATGTCTGTGTCTCTGTGGCTGCATGTTTATTGATGTCTCATCTGGTTTTGTGTTGTTTCGTCTTTCTGCATTTCCTTTTGAGCATCTTTTTGCATGATTCCTGGACTTGATTTAAACCTTTTTGGCTTTGTTTGTGTGGAATATCTGTCTTCCATTTCCTTCCTTCCTTCCTTCCTGTGTACCCATTTCCTTTATGTGCACATCTGTTTGTGTCTATCTGTGTCAACCCTGTCGATAACTGTGTGTGTGTGTGTGTTGTCCATTTTCCCTCTGTTCATACCTGTATGTGTGTTTCTGTTGTCTTTCCCTTGTGTGTTTGTGTATATGTGTGCCGGTGGGATGTTGTTCACAGGTATTGTTGGGGGAGGTTCACTCTGGTCTCAGCAGTACCCAAGTGGTGGTGAAGGAACTAAAGGCCAGTGCCAGCGTGCAGGACCAGATGCACTTTCTGGAAGAGGCTCGGCCATATCGGTAAACGATCATGCATTTATTTTATTTACATATTTTATTTCAACAATAAATAAGAAGGTTTGACAAGTCATAGCTTCGGACTACTCCTAGGGAAGCCATATGAAGAACATATACTGTTGCTTAAGCTAAAATGTCTGATAAAATATATACCGTAAGACTTTAAATGCATTGTTCACTCAAAAATAAACGTTTTCTTAGACTTTACTCACCTGTTTCATCTGTAGAACACAAAAAGGTATTCTGAAGAAAATTGAAAAACGTACTTTGAAAAAATAAAAGTAAAATGAAAGTGAAATGGGTCCAAAACAACGACTCATTGACATTGATTTTTATTGGTGATAGTCCACTTTTTCTACTAAGTAACTTCAATACACGTCAACTAAGTCTACTAGTTGACGTTGTTGATAAGATAATTACTGATAATAAAATGTCAAAAGTGGTCTATTAAATTTAAATGAAGTCTTACCCATTTATTTTTATGTACAGAAAAAAAATATATTTTTGGTTTTACAATAGAAAAAAAATTCTATTGTAAATGATGACAGAATATACATTTTTGGGTGAACTATATCTGTATTATGAGTGTATAGTATGATTTTGGGATATTGTAGTGATGATTTGTCTGAAACTGTTTGTGCAGGTCTCTCCAGCATCCAGCTCTAGTACAATGTCTCGCTCAGTGCACAGAAGTCACACCCTACTTAGTGGTCATGGAATTCTGCCCACTGGTTAGTGTTTTATTTTATTCTAAAGTGAAGATGTGCTACTATTTTTTTGACTTTTGCATATGCTTATATATCATATTATGCTCTCTTTTGCTCGTTTTAAAAAATAAACAAAAAAACACAAAAACAACAGGTTAAAATATTTATATCTAGCACCATAATATAATTGGTAATTTAGAGAATTTAGCCAGAAACGGTCACTTTTGAGTTTTGCAAGTTACAACATGATAGCATGTTTTTTTATTTCACATCATTCTTCTCCTGTTATTGCCTACCTAGGTGAAATGTGCAACAGCATGGTTTTTTTTAATCAGAACAGCCCTTAGCAACAACATCAAACGGCTGCTATATATCGCCCCCCAATGTTTAGCTGAGGAAAATCAGGCTGACAGCACACTCTTTTGATGTTTAGGCATACTGATTTAAATTTACGCCTTACCTATGTGTTTAAGCATGTGCTTTACGTGTTCCGTGTCAACAGGGTGATGTTAAAGGTTACCTGCGCAGCTGCCGGGCAACAGATTCCATGACCCCTGACCCCTTACTACTTCAGAGGATGGCGTGTGAGATCACTTCAGGCCTGCTTCACCTTCACAAAAACAACTTCAACCATAGGTCAGACAGCACATATTATTTACTTCAACAAAAATCTTAAAAAATCTATGTTTAGAGAAACTTTGTTTCATTTAAAAAACAAAATATAATAGTTGTCATCTTTTTTTATCTTTCTTAAATTGAGTAATGAAAACTGCCATCAGATTTAACAGTATGAGCAAGAAGCTAATGAGTGTTCATTTCTGCATTACCTGCTTCCTGTCTCATGGTTTCTCCCTGCAACAATCTCCTGATGCTGCCTGAGTGTTTTTACTCCACTCCAGCATCAGTGATTTTGTTGCCGGGGGTCACCACACATCTACAATTAACATGTCCTTACCAAGATGCTTCGAACAGGTTCCTGAAGAATTATTTTTGGAAAGCAACATCACAATGCAGTAAAATTATGGCTATTTCTGGCATTGCATCTGTCATACTTTGTAACTGTATGTTAGTTTTATGCAGGCTTGCAGTTTCGTAAATGACATCCAGTTATGTTTGAGCCAGCAATAAAAAAACATTTAGGCCATATCCTATTTTCAGAAGGTGCTTATTATTTATTTATTTATTTATTTATTTTTGGTTCTCTGACTTTCTGCAGTGATCTGGCTTTGAGAAACTGCCTGCTAACCTCAGACATAAAAGTTAAGATTGGAGACTATGGACTAGCGCACAACAAGTACAAGGTGTGACTTAAATCTATACATTTTTATGTACTAAAATAAAATATCTATTATGAATAGTAATGCAAACTTGAATTTTTAGAGTACATTCATTTACTAGTTGACTTTGTGTTTTTTTTTTTATCAAAATGTGATTAGTATATTTCATTAACTTGTATTTCATGTCTGTTCCTTCCAAGGATGATTACTTTGTGACATCAGACCAGACCTGGATTCCCTTACGCTGGATTGCCCCTGAACTGGTTGATGAGGTTCATGGTAACTTACTGGTGGTGGATCAAACCAAGGAAAGCAACATCTGGTCAGTATCTTCAAAAGAGGCTACAGCAATAAATCTAGTGTTAAATTTAGGCCTTTGATTTACAGTTTTAAGAAGAACATTGTCAAGGTATTATTGATCGATGGATTAATTACTGTTAGTTACCAAAATACTTTATTTCTCTCTGTACATAAGGTCCCTCGGTGTAACAATCTGGGAGCTGTTTGAGTTGGGAAATCAGCCGTACCGCCATTATTCAGATCGACAAGTTCTCAGCTATGCTGTAAAGGACCAGCAATTGAAGCTGCCCAAGCCACTTCTTAAGTACTCTCTTTCTGACCGCTGGTGGGTGTCTAATAAACTTTATATTGCTCTTCGTACTCGTTTTATTAACCATTACCTAGAGTTTGAGCCTTAAATTTTTATTTTGCTAGAGCCTTTAAATTTTTTTTCTTTCTTCCTGTCTTGGCCTATAAAACTAGAATTTTGTGTTTCTGTAAAATACAATCTATAAAAACATATCTTAAACAAAATCTTAAAGTTATGTGCAGTGTTATTTCTCAAGTAAATGTATTTTCTTTTTAAACTTTTAGTAACAGTTACACTAAAGTGTATGTTTGTGTTTATGTATCATCAGGTATGAAGTAATGCAGTTCTGTTGGCTTCAGCCTGATCAGAGGCCCGATGCAGAAGAAGTTCATTTGCTGCTTAGTTACTTATGCGCCAAAGGAGCCAGTGAGGCAGAGGAAGACTTTGAAAGACGCTGGAACTCCATGAGACCAAACACAAGCCATGCTAATGTTCTTGGAGCGGGTGCACTAGCAATCGACATGCCCATGTCATCCACCACTTCCTCATTCCCCCTACTGGAGCAGTTCCCTACTGGAGATGGCTACCATTCAGAATCTGGAGATGACATCCTAACGGTTACTGAAACCAGCCATGGCCTCAACTTTGAGTACAAATGGGAGCAGGCACGGGCTGAACAGCACTACCATTCTTCATCCACCTCAGGCACTTTGGGTCAAGGCAATCCCCATTGTCAGGAGGTCTACTATCCTCCAAGTGGAATAGTGGGGGGCTGTGCTGTTGAAGGACTCGCCCTTGGGGTTTCTCCTTCATATTATGAGTCCAAACAAATACACACCCCTGGTGTGGTACCAGTCCTGAGTGCTCACAGTCCATCAGTGAGTAATGAGTACTACATTCGCATTGAGGAGCCAGTACAAAGCAATATTGATATGAACTTCACCCTGTGTTCTTACAGCCCAGATTTTGGGGGCAGCAACGGAAGCTTTCTAACAGGTAGTGGAGACTCTAGGGAGTGTATGAACTGTCCCCCTGAAGCTAAACCAGACATTTATTGGTCAGCAGATATCCACAAAAGCAGTGCCTATGATTCTGACACCAGTCCTGCTATGTCTCTAACTATGGAGCCTCTTTTGGGTCATGGTAGCCCTCTTAGAGCATGGGAGTCTGGTCACTATGTCTCATACAAAGACAGAGATGGAGGTTACTACTATGAACCATCACCTCCTAAGATCATGGACCGCTACCTGATACGAGACCCAACAGAGCCTCCACAAGAGAGCTGGGGGTCTCGAAGCTTAAGACAAGCACTTGGGGAACTAGAGGAGCCTTTAGGTATCTCTCCATCAATTGGAAGTCCTCCACAAGGCTATGCTGATCCTTACTTGGAGAACATTCAAGGCTCCATTATAGGAAAGAATGTTACAGGAGGATATTATGATATGATGGGGTCTTTGAGGAAGACTATGCCAGGTAGCCACTCAGTTTGCATTGACATGGCGTCAGGTGGTGCTATATTTGTAGGACGAGATGACAGCGACTCTGAGGACGAGGAAGACATCTTTGTGGAAAGGCGAGCAAGAAGCTGGTCCACCAGCAATCCAGCAAATACAAACACAAGGAGCTTGCGTCAAAGGCAAGGGTCGTGTATCCAAGATTCGTATGCAGATTTCCACTACACTATGCCGATGACTGACGTTGAAGATACATGGCCAGAAGATCAAACTCTGCCATACCATATGGCCAAACCGATTGACTACTTAGAGGCAACCGTGAAAAGCAACACTTGCCTGGTGCATGGAAGACATGTACCTTCAAACCCTTCACCCGAGTGCAGCTCGTATATCCATATGTGCCATGAACCTAGAGAAGCTGAAGTATATCCTGTGCCATGTTGTCAAGCTTTGAGCAGTTCGCATTTTGTAGATCCTCTAACAGGAACTCTTGTGAGGAACTGCTTTATGATTGACTGTATTCCAGGGAAACCCATGACATTGCCCAGAAAAGACCAACATCTAGGCCAAGCACCTTTATCAGCTGGACCTATAGTTTCCAAAATAGAGTCATCAAGGGAAGGTGCCAAACAGTTTGATGTCTCACACCAGTATGTGGATATTACGGTAGGAGAAACAAACTTAAAGCAAGAAAAAGCTTTGCATGAAGATGCATCTCCAGTGGATCCCAAAAGTGAAATTATTGCCATCAATCCACAGTTGGAGAAATCCCAAGCAGAGTTATCCAAATCAGAACCAGAGTCAGACTTAAGCAAGACAGCAGACAGTGGTGTGGATCATGGACACTCTAGTATCAGCCTAGTGGAGATTGATGACTGCAGTGATGATGACATCACTGATGTAACCTCAGGAATTTTTGGTGACTTCACTGTTGAAGTGGAAACTGTTGACTACATCAATCCAACATTCAAGTCATTGCAAAAGCAGGTTGGTACCCCAGACTCCATGGACTCCATTGACATACCATCTACAGCATGTTCCAGTGAGACACTCAGTCCTGCCTCCATTCATCCTTCAAGCTCTCCTAAGACAGTGGACAGTGGCTATGACACCGAAAACAATGAATCTCCAGAATTTGTCTTAAAGGAACCCCATGAACTACAAGATTCTAAGGTTTTCATCCAACCCTTGGGAAAAGTGACATCCGGGTCTAACTTTGAACAAGAGATTACAAGGTCAGAGGATGAGAAGCTAGAGGACAATGTTGATACTGTAATGGCATTGACAACATCTGAGAGCAATGATGGAGAACTGAAGGCGCTGAGTGATAAAACGCCATACAGAGATTCAGCCTACTTCTCTGACTATGATGCCGGGAAAGATAAAGAAAGCGAAGAGGACATCAATGAACTCGAAGATCAGAAAGATGGACTGGAGGAAATTATAGATAAAGAGGAACTACTTCCTCCCAAAAAGAAGGCAGATGAAGATGAATATCTTTTGCCATCTACAAAGGAAAGGGAAAAATCTCCTGAACACTCTCATGGCGCAACTTCAAATGTTTTATCAAAAATCAACGAAGGCATGTCTGGTTGTGACACAATCAGTAGTGTGTCTCTCTCATCTTCTGATATTGAAGTATCTAACATAAAAGATAATTTTGGTGATGATGAAATTATTGTTGTAGATTCAGATCTTTCTGCAGAACTTGTACCATCAGAATCTGAAGTATCTAATTCAGATGCTTTGCTTGGTCCTGATTTAAAACAAAAAGAATCTTTCAAACAAGTTGGTAGTGAAGATAGTCTGTCTCTCGACCAAGTAATTTCTGAGGGGGATGTTGCTAACACCAGTATTCCAGAGGTCCTTACTGATGAGAATGAAGAAGGTATAGTCAGAGATGTGAGCTGTATCATTTTGTCAGAAGAGGAACTAACATCTCAGAATGAAACAGCAGAAAGGAACAGTTCCCCTACACATGAGGGACTGGAATCCAGGAGTAAGGACTGTGAAGAAAGAGGGCGCAAACGAAGCTCCACACGTTCTGGCTCTCCTCCCCCTCCACTAGAAGGACGGGTATCTCCCACAGATGGAGAAGAGGCAGATGAGGAAGATGGCGACTCTGAGGATAGCGATGAGTCAGATGAGGAGCTACGCACTTATAGCATTCAGGAGCAGAGTGAAGAAAGCGAGGACGAGATCTTGACCGTACCTATCATTGTGAGTGACTGCAGTGATGCACACAAACTCAGAAGTCTGCTTAAGATACCAACGTTGCTCAACGATTCACTGTCTGACGAAATGGAGAACAAAAAGAAAGTGGTGTCTTTCTTTGACGATGTCACCGTCTTTCTGTTTGACCAGGTATTTTTTGTCCAGTTATTTCAAGAGGTTTTCAGTGATATATTGCTATCACTTTAATATAAAATTATGTCAACCCCACCAGGAAAGCCCCACCAGAGAGCTGGCAGAGAGTTTTCCTTTGGGTGGAGAGTCAAGCAAATCGAGTGCAAAGAGTAAAACACAAAACCAGCAAGAAAAGATCAATGCCTCCGATGACTCTTCTGATGGAAACATCTCAGAAGAGAGTAAGACTGTTTCACAAATTTTTTTGCCCAAGAAGTTTTGTTTGCATATTTTTTAAAAAGTTGTAACATTAAAATTCCATCCTTCTTTGATTTTGATCTAAGGTGCAGGGTTTGAATGGGAAGATGATTTCCCATTGTTGCCCCTTCCCACATCTTCTAAGAGGTCTCCTCCAGACGTCACTCCAAAGCCGAGCCTACCAAGTGGCAATACTAAACCTGTGGCACAGGTCTCACGTTTTACCGTTTCTCCATCTAACGTGTCACGTTTCTCCATCACACATGTCTCAGATTCAGATATGGATTCGGCAGGAGGTGAGACCGCACATGTTTGAAGCAGTGTACCTACAATAATCTTTTTCCAGATTAGCAGCTACAGGCCAGTATCACCATTTTTAATCATTTTCACAAAATATTCACGATCCCTAGAATATTAAAAAAATAATTTAATGCTTTTGTCAAAGACAATGCATGTTAGCATGTGTGGGAGCAGTTCTACTGTTGCTTGTTTCTGCTTTTTCATCTATAAATTCTGTACTATTTCAGAAGTTGCACAATAGTGCCCCCTAATGTATAATAGTGAAACATGGATTGCAAGAACAATCTGTCAATGGTTGGAAAATATAATTAAGAAACTAATTAAAAAAATTAAAAATATATATTTTTTTAAATTTGTTTTTTTACATGTGATATTTTTCACATGATGAGAAAAATCAGAAAAATCCGTTTTTATTTTTCAAATACTCATTGGCATTTTAATTAAACATGAATCTAATATAATTTTTTTTAATTCTCTTTTTTAAAGGGAGCAGTGAAGATGGGGAAAGAGAGTGAATCACCATACTACTGCCAACACTGAGCAGCACTGACAGACACTTATTTATTTTTGTTTGTTTATTTATTCATTTTTATCAAGGAGATCACAATAAGAAGGAGGTTTTGATCTTTCTCTGAAAACCATTTTTGGATCCCCTCAAAAACAGTGCCTCTTCATGTCAGCAAACACTTCAAACAAGCCCTTTCGGATGGGCCCCAGAAGAAAAAAAAACCCCATGATAATATGTTAAGCGTATTATAAATTAAGCTTATTATAAATGAAACAGAGTTTGGATGGATCCGCTTAGTTTATATGGACCTACTGGAAACTGACTGTGACTGTTTACAACATCAGATACTGTATTTTTGGAAAGTGTTGAAAAGACGCTAAAGTTATCACTGCATCAAAAATTAAACAAGCAAAATGTAACAAAACTAAAATGAACTGATTTTTACTGTGAAATATCAATGCAGTGTTTGTCTATAAAAGGAGGAGTTTTAAAAGGAGAGGTTATTTAAGTGTTTTTATGACTAAAATGAAGTTCACGACACACAGCTGCCTTGTGTTTGTCACCTGCCTGAGAGTAGCATTGTGTTTTGGTGACATGGCATTCTGAAACCACTTTTATGATTTTATGAACAACCACACGCATTATTATCCAATCTATTTCTTCATGATCTGAATGCTTAGTGTTTTAGATACTTTTGTTATTTATTTACTTATTCAGTGCTTCGATTTAAATCAGTTTGCACATGATTTGTCACTTTTTGCTATTTCCCTGTTCGTGGCAGAAATCATGTTTCACAGTTTGACTTTGAATATCTGCAGTTAAATCCGTAAATTAATCATAACAAAAAAAAAATAGGTTAAATTTTAACATGCAGTAGAAAAGTAGAAAAACTCAAAATAATCTCAAAAATAAATATTAAACCATATGTAATTGACGACCTGTTATGTGCTGGAGGATTTGATGATTGTTTATTGATGTATTTAGGGTGACTGCTAGTAAAGAGGGACACTTCGACTCAAGCATCGTGATTAATATATTGTAGCCATTTGGATCATATTATAAAAAAAATGATTACAAATGATCACAAAGTGTTCCGATTTACCCGTAATCGCCCTATTAAATGATGCTGTACATGCTTGCTACCTTCGAAGCCGGGTTGTATTATGATCAGGGTGTTAATCATATACTTAAGAGTGTTATTTATTAGTCAACATGTTTTATATTTCCTTGAACTTTGAAGAACAGATCGATGCTTTCGAGCATCGCAAGCCGCAACGCTTAACAGACTGCCATGTCTAGTTGTTGGACTTTCTAAAAATTGACTAGCTGATAAAAACTATTTGAACAAAATGGACATACGATATTGTGATTTTTTTTTTTTTTTTTTTTTTTTTTTGTTCTCGTATGGTTGGGAAACGACCAATCGGACGTGGTCAAGGAGGACGAGCTGCTGATGTGACTGAGGACCGTGTACAGTACCGAGGGACTCGATGCTACCGAGCATAAATCTCAATACGCTACTCTCGATATGTTCCGTTCGTTTGCCTGCGAAGGCCTTTATTCTATGTAATCGTCTAGCTTTAGATTGAACTAGACAACAGTCTGTACTATTTTTGTATTTGATTCAACGATTTTAAACTGCTGAAAGGTCAAATGGGCTCTTACGACGAAGGCGAAAGGGGAAAATGTGTGTTTTCTGCCAAAGAAACGTTATCGGTGGATGTGGCACGAGCCGGATTTGCGTCCCGTGAGTTGTTCTGATTCGGAGCGGCAGATTCACAGATTTTTCTCGGGGTAAAAAAAAATTGCCTTTACGATGGTTTTAAGTCGCGGTATAATGTTAAGCGAGAGTGTATGTAATTCTGTTCCTCAAATGTGTCACAAATTTAGTGAGAAAAAAAACAATAAAAATATTCTGTTTGACGGTTCTCTCTGGCTGTCGTGTGATTCCTACACAGGTTCCAAGCAGATTCAATATAATAAATGCTAGTTGGCAGCATAACGGATTTTTCGCATCAACGTTTTCAGGATAAATAAGACGCATCTATAAGTAGCTTTCGCTTTCATACAACTTTTATTAGTCTTTCTACGCTTTTCTTTATTATGATAGATACAAGTGCAAAAAAAAAAAGGAAGAAAATGCATTCCGAAAGGGTCAACCTTTTGGTCCATACACATTTTCTGTATACTCATACTCAATTTTAGCATTCTCGCACACACAATATTTACATCCTATAGTATAAGAACGTACATAATCACTATACACACTTCATAAACGGTGAGTATGGCTACATGTGTTAATTAGTAAGTTCCAGGAAATCTTTTTCTTTCTCAGTTTGGGCTAATGAGTGAACACAGGTGATACTGATAGACACAGAAGAATGAATGAGAGAATAATTGTGAGTGAGGTGTTCGTGTAGCAGTGTTTAGGGAATGATTCAAAGTATGAATTCTCTTTGTGGATACCGAGTGGCCTTTAAGAGATCTTGAAGGTTTGGCGTCCGTCATTTGATATGAATGATTGCTGGTCTTTAGCTGGTCGGACCGGCACACGACCAGCCAGTGTCCCAGCTTCAAAACATACCTAACCATCATATGCTGTTTTTTTTTTTCAACAGGAAATCTCGGCTACTGAAAGTGTGAAAATCGAAATTCCATCTACTTTAATGAATCACCCTTCGATAAATATGTTCGTCGTAAATACTCAGGTCTTCCAAAGCCAAACTGTTTGTAAAGAACACCAAACATATGCCTTATTTGACCAAAGAACTTAGGAACAAGCTCCAGAATCATGATATGAAATTACAATCTCTACAGTAAAATCAGCAATCTTAGTGCAGTATGTGATCTATCATATAAAATGCGTTTATATGCGTTTAAGTGAATGTGCATTTCTGTTCAAATATCAATTCAAAACAAGCCTTAAAGTGCAAAGACCTCAAACAAATGTATGATAGCAGGAGGGAGAGCCAAAAATACAAAATAATCAATAATCATGTTTTTGAGGCCTTTTAAAAATAAAAACGTTTTTACTAAATGTATTTACATTTGTGTGTGTGTGTGTGTGTATATATATATATATATATATATATATATAAAAACAAGTTTCTTCCAGTCACAGGTAGAAATCAAGCTTAAAATCGATCATAGACTACAGCAGCAATAGCAATACTTGAATGATCAGAGGCTCATAGCATTGCCTTCTGTTGCTTTGACTGAGGATTGTGGGTAATTTGCCGTATGAAGGTACTGTACAGTAGGTGTAGTCCATGTGGCCTCCAAAAACGTGTTTGAAATATTGCCGTCCTAATGAGAGGGGCGAAGGTCTTCGGTTATAATGAGTTTGGGTTTCTGCTTGCTGTTGGAATTGCTTTGTCTTTGGCGAGACGTGAGCGCAAACGTGGTGAATTGGAGAGGATCCGTCACTCTAAAAAAAAATAATAGTAATAATACAAACCATAACATCATACGACAGACAGACAGACATTCTGTTCCTTTCGAAACATGCTTAAAAGTCATTACCAAAAATCTTAGATAATACAGCATGCAGCGTGAATTTTAAAAAGCCTAGGGAATACAAATGAAAGGGAATGAAAAGCTGAGATGGTTCGTGCTTTAAAATCAACTGTAACTCAACTTCAGTCTCTTCCCTGCATCATCCACACATCCGCGGCAGCTCAAAAGAATCGTTTCAGAGCATTCATTCACTGCGTTCGATTGTGAAATTGTAAATTGAATTCTTTAGAAAGCTGGAGCTTTATCAGACTGAGGAGGAAAGAACCTGAAACTGAAGTAAAGTCAGGCCAAGTCTGCCGTGCTGTAGGCTACAGAAAATATAGAGACCCAAAAAGCATTCTGAACACTATTGACTGAATAACTGTACAACCATCAAGTATCACAATACATTTTTATATGATCATTTTAGATTTATAAAACTATCAAACTAATCTTTGCTTCAAAAAATGCCACTCGCTTTGATATATTTAAGGCAGCTACATTTAGATTACCAGCATTTTGCTACTTTTTGGGGTTCTTTATATCTTTTAAAGATTTCTCATTGTAATTAAGATATTCGATGATGTCAGAAGCATGTGACTTTCTGGTGCTACTGCTAGGCAAGGATTAATTATAAATAATTGCATCCAAAAAAGTTTTTGTGTACATAATATATGTGTGTACTGTGTATATTTATTATGTATGTATAAATACACATGCATGCACGTATATATATATATATATATATATATATATATATATATATATATATATATAGTAGAAAAAATAAAATTAATTAGAATTAAAATGTATACATGTGTAAATATTTTTTTAAATGTTTTCAGATGTACGTGATAAATATACACAGTACACACACATATATTATATTATCAAAAACTTTTATTTTAGGTGCCATTAACCACAATTAATCATTGCCCAGCAGACGTTTTTCACTATAGAGCACAATAAAATTATAAATGATCATGGAGATAATACTACATGGTTTACTCACTCAAAAGCGTTCAAATTCAGGAACCACACTGAAAAAATTAGAAAAGGCCTGGAATTTGACTATTTCCTTATTTAATGTAAGAAAATGATTTGATGAAAAAAAGAAAAGAAAAAAAAATTAATCACTTCAAGGATAAACCAAAGGAGAACTTTTTACAGTGAAATGAACATAAAAATGATGACATCTGATAACTTCTAAATTATTAAAATTATGGGATCAAATATATTGGTTAGATTAAAATTTTTTATAATGTTTGTTGTGTTGCAAAAATTAGTACTGACTACACTGTACACATAAAAAAACTTCCATTTTGCAAGAATTTGTAATTATTTTTGAATTTATTCTGTCATTTGGCAGTATTTTTTTTTTTTTTTTTTTTTAAGTACTAAAAGAGTTATGAAACCCTATTTACAAAATCCGTAATGTTCCTAATGTTGTGCGCACGTAACATTAAGCATAATGCAGGAACAGTAAGAGTAGTATGTTAGTATGCTATTCTAAACATTTCAAATCCTGAGCCACAGTAAAAGCTGCAGTATTACATTTCAGATTGACAGCGTCTGCAGTCCTCAATCTGAGCAAAAACTGCAAGAAATCACCAGCTGGTTATTACAGATCAATTTAGAGACAAATGATCTCATATTCTGTTCAAGTCAATAAACACAAAGTCAGCGCTAAGAAATCCAATTCAAAATTTAAGCTGAGAAAAGACTACACCGCTTTAATCTGAAGAAATGTTTATTCATCTTTTCAAGAGTAGAAAGTCACATGGTCATTTAGCAACATTACACTGTTCCGGTGTCGCCCAAAATACATGCATATTGGGGTGTATATACTTCGCTGTACAACTGTTGTACTTTCTCTCCTTTTACATCCAAAAAGTGGGCATTCCAGAAGAAAACGACATAAATATCATAACAGAGGTGGAGCTCTCTCTGAGCGTGGCGGCTGTAGCATGGTCTTTACTCTAGTGCAGAAAGAAGAAACATTGGCACTGGCTTCCAGTCCTTGACACCTTACTGCTTTTGTCTCTAAATTCATCAAAACAGAGATGGAGAGCGTTGGCAAAGCTACAGCAAGACGTTGGTTTAGTTACACACAGAAAAAGACAAACAGTGCCAAAAAAAAAAAAAAAAAAAAAAAAAAAAAAAAAAAAAAGGAGAGACAGACAGACACAGAGAACCTGGCGGGATCTTCGGTGCAGGAAAACATGAGAAGAGTGAAAGCAAGCGAACAATCTGGACGTCTCCACGCATACTCCGTGGTAATAACGAAGGTGCTTTTTTATTTAATTGTGCGTCACCTTCATGTACAACAATAAATCGACTTTTCGAATACAATACAGAGAAAATATAGAGCAGCGCACCTTTAAACAATTACTAGACCAGACAAGCAACGCGGTGCTTCTATCACATCAGAGAAACATGGTCTCTTATATAGCTTAATCGTAAGCATTTAGTTTTTATGAAAAAGGCTGTTTCAAAGCATTTAATCAGTTCCCTTTCATTACAACACTGGAACTAAAAGACTTCAGCTTTCACTCCTGTGAAAAAGGCTAAAAAACTCACACGAGTAGCGTGTAAGTGTATCATAAGCATGTTTAAATTGATACGAAACAAAAAAAGGATGGTATCAAATTTGATTATTGCTGTTTTTTTACATATGTTTCGGATCTAAAAGCTGTACAGGGATCCGCAGGGATCTTGTTGAACCGAATAAAACAATGCTTCCATGTCAAAGGAAAAAAAATCTGAATCGTGTTTACAGTTTAACATTCGATCATCAGTTCTAGTATTTACAGATATTGTGTGCTATGTACAAGGCACTGGATCACGTGGATTATATTAAGACTTGGCACATCATTAATATGGATGTACGACCGCAACACAAAACATCGGTGATTGTTCAAATTCTAAAATCCAATCGGACATTCTAAACATTCTATATTAGAAATCTGAGATGTTCATTCCTTTCTGCTTTTATTCGTACAAGCAATGAGCCGCTCGTTGCCATGCGTTACACTGATTTACCACGGTTAAGAGAAGCTTCTCATCTGTGGTCAAATCACTAACACACAGCTTCTCGCCGCTCATTGCTTCACTCGTGGATGGTGATGAGACACAGATATGTAGGTACCAGTTGTCTTTTCTTTCATGCATGAACCGTTCATTCTAGAAACAAGCCGTTTTTGTCCTTCATATTCAAACGATTTGTTCCTGTTCAACTTCTAGGCTTTCAAACGCAATCTTCACTTGAGACAAGTATGCACAGAATTCGCTGTCCTGCTTTTGCATTTAGAAAACAGATGCTTCAATGAAGGGACTCCAGGTGGGATATTATAAGATCACAGAGACCCTTTACATCAGAAATATAAGCAATGGAAACACAAAAAGTTCTGGGTAATTCATTACACCAGTTTGTTCAATATATATTTTTTTACTTACCGATGTACAAAAATACGATGTTTCTCAGCTAAGTTTCATTTCATTCGTTGTGTATACTTTAATAAACCCACTGGTATCGTTACAAACAATACATTTAATCATATCACCACATCGGTTTCATTTTAAGTTTTTTTGTTCAACAAAAAAATGACAGGTTTACTCGCCTTTGTTTTTCCAAAAACTAACTTTTCGTTCTTCCACTGAAACGAAACCAAAAAAAAACGAGGGAAATAAATAAACTAGAAATTTAGATTTCTGACCTCAAGAGAGAGCTAACGGAGGAAAAAAGCGTCGTGTTCAGAGAAAATCTGGTCAGCATTTGCTTTAGGAAAAGAAGGGGAAATAAACACAACTTCGATCTCATAAATAAGTCTTTTTGTGTTCCACAGAAGAAAGTAATATAATGAAATCATGTAAACAACAGAATTTTCATTTTCATATAAACTATTCCTTTAAATCCGTGGACCCCTGGATGGCAAAACGTTATTTGCATTTATACACTGTTGACATGTACATGCATGAAAGACAGGCAAGAGATACATAAAGACAATTCAGCATGTTTACTGAAGTAAAGTTCAACATCTTCATGAAAGGAGCGTATAATGAGGAAGGAGGAATACTCAGCATTCCGGTTCCGTTAGGCTGCTTCCAACTGGGATAAAATAAGGGAACTAGAAGGTGGGAAGGGTGGATCTAGATCCTCTTCCTCTGGGGGTGGAGTGAAGGGGGATGGATTGTTGAGAGATAAAGGAAGACAGGGGGATGTGTGGACGGAGGGGAGGGTGGTGTCTGTGTGTTTGTCTGTCCTCTCACACTGTCGAAATCAATTTGCCCTCCGCACTGTGGAACAAAGAGAGGGAGATGCTGCCAGGTTGGCTTTGGACACAGACATTGAAGCACAAAGAGCATAAAGCACTGATGTTCAAGGAACAGTTCACCCATAAATAACTCATACGTTCCAAACTCATGTGACTTTCCTCATGTGGAACTCTCTTTTTTTCTGCAGGTTCAGTGAATGAGGACTGAAAAGATTCAGATTTGTTTTTATAGGGCTCATTAGCTTTATGAACATAGGTAATGTTTTTTTTTTTTTTAAGGTTGTGGTGCAAGGACGGAAAAATGTCTGGGTGAGTAAAAGAGAACTTTTTTCATTTTTGGGTGAACTGTCCCTTCAGCGTTACTGCTAATACTAATCTCTATCAATGCACGTTACAAACATGTCATGGGCTGCATTTCCAACAAGTCGTGTGGGAAAATTGAAACAAATCAAATGCACCCTAATCAGAAAACTGAAAAAGCTTTAAAACCGACCCATACACATGGATTGTGAAAAGGAAGCCCACTGTTATAAATGCATCATGGTGGTCGAATCTAAATGGTGTGTACAAGAAGGTATAAAGTGATCTATAAGTATAGGAAATATTGGGGGTAGCATATGGAAAACTGCTTCTCGTGAATTTCTCTACAGAAATTAAAATTGGAACAAAAGACACTAAAACACTCAGTAAGACAAACACACATGGACAGCAAAAGCAAGAATGGAATGGGAACTTAAATGGAAAAATCAAATATTTACGAATATTTAATCTATACCTACGTAAAATTGTGATGCTAAAGGAATTTGGAATAAAAGCTGGGAATGGTCTTCCCCATAGATGACCCAGAAGGGTTTATTTTATTTTATTTTTTAGATTGATGTCATAAAAGGTGCTTCGTACAATACAAAAAAAGCTCAAATTGATAAAGCATGGCTTCAACATGTTTAAGAGATTGGCTCTCATCTAAGGGAAAAGACCAAAAACCATTTACTACAGTATATTATAGCGAGGTTTATGAAACCCATTTAAACAATCAGAGGTTTCTCCCTTGTTCAACATGGGTTTAGGTGCCGTTTGGTCACCCGCCCACCTTATGCTTGGGCTAGACCTTCAGAAACGTCAGCTATGTTCGTCTGTTCCGGCTGCAGGTCAAGCAAACAAGACTTTTTTGCTTGCCATAATCAAAATACGTGGGTTTTTTAAATTCAAACAAAACCACAGAAAAAATAAATCAAACAAAAAGGAAACAAAAAACAACTTACAGATAAACTAAAATGCTTTTTTAAATACTGTTTCCGTCCATTTGTCATATAAGTGAAAAAGGTCTTACCTTGTTTGGAATCGAGACTCGTACTCCTCCAACCCTTGCTGTGAAGAAAAAGAGAACATCTTTTAATCATCTACTTTTCCTCAGATGTCCAGTAGAAGGCAGTAGAGGAATGCCTAACATTTATGAACCGCAGTATTGATGATAGTTAAAGCATCACTGCTGTAACCAAGAATAAAAAAGGAGGTCATTGAGTGCATTCTGAACCGGAACAATGGGAACAACCAACTGAGCGCTGACTTTGGGAGAACAGAGAAACACAACCATACATGCCCTTTATTCTACGAGCAAAACTTAATAAACATTGAATGCACTAAGGGGGTCATTACCCTGGGGTAATGATGAGAGAGTTGAGATGAGATGTTTGTTGCTGGCTTTGTTACATAACAAAGCCCTACTTATGATGTATTTCGATGCAGCTCTAAAAGTATTTGCATGCTTATTCATACATATTGCAAGTATAGTTATTTCAGTGAAGAGCAGTACACGAACATGTTTTTCATTCAAACCATTCTTGAAAATAAATGATGGTTTTAAATTCCAAAGACAATCCGTGGATTTAGTTCGTTTGTAATGCCACGCCAGCTTCTATAGCTATACTCCAGTTGAAATCCAGGTAGAAATATTGAAACGAATACATTTGAAGAATAGCTTCAATGTTCTAAGGCTGCTGTATGAAAACCTCCACAAATACTCGCTCTCTCACCACAGTGGTTCCTCTTTGTTCCCACCCCGAACCCATCTATTTGTAAATTTCTCAAATTGTTTAATCAAACAGGATGGGTCTTTTCTAAAGTAGGCTAAAATAACACAGGTAGAAACTGATCTTGGTTTAGGGTAATGTCCTGGAACGTCCTCTGTGCGGTTAGCTGGAGATTGGGCTGCATTAATCGAACTGTCGCCCAGCTATATTTCAGCACGTCTGATAAATGTCTACGTAAGGTGATTAATACTTCAATACTATTAACATTTTTATAGAAAGCTGTATTAATATCTCCATACATCTGTCAAGGTTAATCATTTTGTATTGGATGTGGAATGACACTGCATTAATAGGCAGGATGTGTGTGTGTGTGTGAGCGTAGCCTACTTGTGAGAATCCTGGCACTGCCACGCTGTATGGTCTCTGTCGGCTGTGATGTGTGCTCTGCTGCTGGGAGAGGAAGCGTGTGGGCATGCCATAATCAGGTGTCGGCAACGCCATCTCTCTCTCCAGAAGATTTCCTGTGCTGCTGCTCCTGGTATGCTGCAAACTACAAACACACACATATATACACTATTAGTTAACGCCTTACGTGACATACAAAAAGGTTACAAAAAAAAAGGGATACAAAGGATTATCTCTTTGGAAGAACATACATCAATTACAAGAAGGGTATGAATGTGCATGAATAAACTAAACAAGGTCAGATTTGATTGGTCAGGTCAACTTTAAAGCCTTTCTCAATTGCATGCTTTATTGTGTTACACTGCTCATGACTGTAAATGCATTTCATAGGTTGTGTCAGCACAATATTAAATGGCATTTAAACACTGAAAGGGCTTCTGTAAACGTATTAATATTCAAACAGACTCACCTGACGTGGAGTTTATTGCTGTCTGGTTCAGGAATCACACGGGTATAGGAGAACGGGAACCAGCCTCTCCTGATAGGACACATACAATGTGGAAATTAGAGCATTGGAGCATTGTTCATCAAATGTTTCAATAAAAAAATTTTCTTGTTTTTCTGTATGCATATCGTGACGTTAACCACAAGACACGTACATTCTGTTTTTCTCATTTTCACCGTAGTGCCAGCCGTCCCGGGCTTCAGGTACCAACAGTGTGATGATGTCCCCTTCTGTAAAGCTGAGTAGTGTGCTGTTGTCTCCGCCGGCATGAGAAAAGAGGGCCTGAACCCTTGTCCGTCCATTTCTCTCCAGCCCAGCTGCCATCGAGCTAGACCTGGGGAGGGTCTGTGTCTCTGCTGGGATAAGAAATTAGAAATCCATGGTGAGCATTTTTTTTAATAACTATGCACAAAAACTAACAACAAAAAAATTACATTGCATTAAAAATGTATGTTATATTCCAATAGACAATAAAATATTAATACAAAATATTTTACCTAATATATATGTGTATATATTTATTGTATTTTTGCATTTAGAATATTTGTTTTAACATAATAACATCAAACTATTGGAATCAGTTTAGTTCAAATATTTGTTTGCTGCATGTAAGAAGGACTACTTGAGCTGCCTTATAAGTCTTAATTGCTGCCTAAGTAGGCAGCTCAGTAGGTTTAGGAACATTTTTCAAATTCCACCTAAAGGTCGTGAACACCGCTCATTAAGAACTTCGTTTGCACTCCTTCTTAAAAATACTTCCCTCAAAGAGAACTATACCCTTCACCTATTTTCTATCCATTTTTAAAACTGTCCTCTCTATTCCCACCTGTTCTGCCCTGTTTTCATTTCCAGCAGTGTTTGCCCTGTTATTGTCCACTCACTAGAGATATACTCAATACTTTCTCAAGGAGAGAGAGAGAAATGAGCAGGTGCACAGACACTGACACAGCTATAAATACAGGTAAGTCATACAGCGATGCTGGGTATTAAATAAAAAGTACTGAAATCTTGCAGATGTCATGATCAGAGAGTTACTGTTTGCATTACTAAAGTTTAGTTTCTTAACTTACCCAAAGTATTCTTGGGCTTTACAGGCGCAACCTTGCGGACAGGCAGGGTGTTGGAGAAAGTTTCTCCACCATGTCTGTGGACCGGTCTCTCGTGTGCGGCTCTGGACTCCATCCAGCGTTGGTAGTCTTCTCCCCCATGGACCCCTGAGCCATTCACCATGGGAACACTGTCTACTCCCATCATCCTCTGCAAGATGCAATTCACATTTTTAGGAACAATTAAGACACCTAGTTTCCATATATACCTAAATACATGCATTTTTTTCATTTGCTTTAATTTTGAGACAAGTGAAATGAAAATTACAATCAAGCATTAGAGGCACTATTCCCGAAAGAGATATAAATTGATTTCTTTCCTTATAAGATTTTTGTTAACCCTTGTCTTGAACACAGTTTTGAGCATTTGTGACTTGATATAGTGAGAAACAATATAGGAAACTTATTATAGCCCTTTTTTACAATATGTAATACAAGTCTCTGGTGCCCCCTTAGAATGTGTCTGTGATTTTCAGCTCAAAATACCCCACAGATCATTTATTATATCATTTTAAAAATGTATGTTTTGAGCGAAACAGAAACGCTTGAATTTTCTGTGCCTGTTTCTTTAAATGCAAATAAGCTTTTGATCCCCACCCCCTTAAATAGTGCTGCGTCATTACAGCTAGTACCTGCTGGTTATCATGTTTATAAAGCTGAAATCATGTGTTTTAAATCTTTAATTTAAAAGTTTGATGAATGGCTTTTTGAGTGGATACATCCAAAGCACACAGCAGAAAGCGTTTGTCACAGCATGTAAGTACTAAACTAAGTTCTTATTCACACACAAGTTTACGTTAAAAATACACAAGTTACAAAACCAGTGAGTTATGTCTGTGAAGGTAAACAGCTGGGAAAGAAATGTTTATTTTAGATCTATGTGGCAGCAGCAATACAGTTTTGTTCTCTTGTCTCCTCTGACGAAGGGACTCCAAATAGTGTTCTGTGCTCGTCTACGCAACCACAGACAGAACAGTTAGCATAATTTGCTTAAACTTTCACCATGGAATCAGAACTGCTACACCATTGCTTGTGAAATCAAAATTATGGCACAGCAGGTGGAAATTTACAGATTAAGGGTATTATTATAATGAGATCCCTTTGCAACATCACTAGGGCAGCGAATTCAGACGCACTCGTTTTTTCAGAGGCTTTCTAAAGCAAAGTTAATGGGTTACTCTTTTTCACGTTTGCTTGGTTGGTAGATGCACTGGGGACCTGATAATAGCACTTAAAACCCGAAAAAGTCCGATTTTCATGATATGTCACCTTCAAAATCTCTCCCATGTAAATTAGACATTTGTTCCTATGCAGCTGCAAACACAATGACAAAGAGTATTTGCAGTTATGCCATCTGCCACTTTTAATGCTCAAGCACTTTAAAACAGAAGGGATTCTCACTGGCTGTTAATATTTTTATCATGTATTAGCTGGAAACAAAGTAAATCCAATGATATCGTTCCTCCGTGTTGTTATAATTATGGTTGTGGTGTGGACTAATATTCTTTGAGATGCAGAATAATGTTTACTTCACTGTGATAAACTGTAATCTAAAGAGCGCTGTAAGTGCAAGCAGATTTCTGATTATTCTTTTCATAGCATTATGGTCTTTATGGAACTTCTGTGAACATGAGTGTGCCCCCTACTCTCCAAAACACCCTCAGGAGGTAATTATACACATCATTAATGCAACCATTTACAAATAATTTTGCTTCAGTTAAGACACTGCATCATTTTGTGGATCCCTTTATTTTGAGGGGTTTGACTGGGATTCTAACTCACCGTCTGTTGATTTCCCATGAGAGCTGCGAGTTCAGGTGGCACAGGAAGTGGTTTGGCCCCAGGGATGGGGTCTGAGATGGTCAGGCTAGATTTAGAAGTGTGGTGGACACTGGGTCCCAGCGTCCCTGTGGCTCCTGAGCCCATTTGCTGAGCTAGAAGCATTGCCCGCTCTGGGAGTTTATTTGGGTCGGCACATGCTTGTTGCCACAATGGGATCTTTTGCGTCAGCAAGTCTCTGCCCTAAAAACAAACAAACAGTGCCACAACTAGTATTAGCACCTAGCATAAGTGACGTAGGCGTTACACACCTGCGAGAGAATAATTTAGATTAGTCTAGAAAACCTGTGTTGGCAAATCAAGGATAACAGACCAAATAAAGACTCTCTCTGTGAATATAAAGCTTCAGGTTTCAGGGGGTGAGCTCTTCACTTGATGGACTGATAGGGAGAGGGAATGCAATAAAGTGTGATAAAGTGATCCCTCATCACCTTACGTTCCTCTGAAGCTCTGAGACATCCCTCTCTATCCTGACAACCTCCCCTCCCTGTAGGTTGAAGCCTGAAATAGCCTCATTACACTGCCCTATGCACAGGCAGTGAGCCTGGATGAGCTCTATGACCAGTAGCTGTAAGAAAGATGAGGAACGCCTGGAGACCTCTGAATGTAGAGCACAGGAAGTGCAACTTTATCTTTGGAAGCTTTTCTGTAATTGAGATTATCTGTTTGAGCAATACTTGGATGCTTATTTAAAAGACTGAAGAACCAAATTTTAAAGAGATTTTCAAAGAGAGATTCAAAGTGACATGAAATGAAATGTTAATCAACTATTTGTTTTTGTTTAATGGGATAGTTCACTTACAACTTGCACTAAAGGTTACGCTAAAAATGTACATCCTACACCAAATCCTGGTTCAGTGTAAAAGTTCCTTTAACATAAGTGTGGTAAATGTACCACGCATTACTTCTAAATGCCTACATCCTTATGTCAAAATCTTTTTCCACTCTGTACTCTGTAATATCTCCCAAGTCTGTTTTTGGTTGGCACAGGTCAGTGCTACTGAACCCCTACGGTCCTTTTCTAAGTCACAACCACATACCACCCTACCCAAAGCAATTATCACCTGCCTGCCTGTCTGAGCACCTGCAGCCTGTCACGACCTCATTGGGTTTATAAATGCAAAAATGCTAACACTCTTTAGAAGTGCAAACTGGCAGATCTTACTCACTGTGAAATTAAAATGGACAATTCTTATTTTTATGGAATATTGCAGTGTTTATTATAAATGATATATAATATATAAACTACCCTTTAAAACAAAAACCTCCCTTTTGCTAAGTCATCTCTTCTCTGATGATGTGTGCACTGACGCAAAGGGTGGGACAATAATCTCTTCCCTCTAGCAATGTGTCATTCACATGAGATTTTGCAAACGACAACAATGCAATAAATTCCTAATTGAATCAAGTACAACCCTACTATTATTCACAATAGAAAAAGAAAAAATTAAAGCAGTTTCTGTTTCATCTGGAATTCACGCAGAATTTTCAAATGTAGAGGGACAGACCATTTGTACGGTCATATGATTCAGTAGTCACCCTAAAAAAAATCAAGCTTGGTTGCAGGCTTGATTTTATTTAAGCTGGTCCCTACCTGATCGTGTGCTGATCCTAAGCTGGTCCTGAGCAGGAGCTAATTGCTTAGAACCAGCTTAGGACCAGCACATGACCAGCTAAGAAACAGCTTAAACCAGCAGCCATGCTTCAAAACATACCTGTATGACTTACTTTTCTTGATTAAACACTAATGTATGCTAATATTAAAGATCCTATATGTCTTTTCTCAAAACCCTCAAACGGTAGTTACTAAAAAGGATAAAAGGATATGCTAAATCTTGCTAATAGGCAGTTAGCAGTCTAAGGCATCACACAAATACAATTCAGAGACCACTACTTACTGCCTATTAGTTTCCGAGAAATCTGTGAACCCTTCAAACTTGCAAATTTCATTAGGTGTTTAAAAGGCTTCTTTTCAATTTTCTTCCCAGTGGTAAAATCTTTTAGTCATCTGAGCATGAGAGAGGTTTTATACTCTCTTTGTTCCTTCTGCCCTCAGCTGCAGACGAGTGAGTAAGTATCAAGTACCATGACGGTTGTGGGTGACGTTAAGATCAAGCCATGACAAACTCTGGCAGATGGTCAGTTTTGTTCACGTCACTTCGTTCTTCCTGTTCTCACAAAAGTGTATAATAAAGAGGTGCTACATAGAATAAACCCCATTTTAATTTTCCACCGTGAGGTAATCCCTCTTTGTCTTTGTCTATAGTGTTTTTGCAGTTGCCTGCAGAGAAATTTCTTCAGTATGAATCTTCCTACACACATACATGAAAACAGTGATTATCGTCTGAACAGTCTGTTCTTGTAAAAGTGGGCCACTCTCTGCCTTGCCCTCCCTTTTTCTTTTGCTTCTCTTGCCATCATTGCTCCCAACGCTCTGTCTATCACCAACTCTGAAGCGGGGGCGTCACAGTAGAGGAGTGAATCTCGCTTACGCGGGGATGACTGGTCTTCTTCTGCATGCTGGTGAATCCACCAGATACCATCAGATCTCTGCTCTATTTTTGTTCAGTGTGAATTTATTGTTCTAAAAGGAATAATCACCCTTCACACTTCTGCTTTTTATATTTGTGGGAGGACCTTGATTAAATCTCTTAGATACAATTGGTAAGCAATCAAATGTAGTCTTGGTTATAAATCATTAGGGCATTTTGGACCCAAATTAAGACACTTTCTCAAAATACACAGTATAGCACATTCTCTGGCAAGCATGGCGGAATGATCAGCACTGAAATGGAATGAATGACTGACTAAATGGGATTTGGGAGCAGAAACAACTGAAAACAAAGTATGGAGTTGTATAGTATATATATATGTATATATATATGTATAGCAAGTATATCATTTATGGATACTTATAGTTTATAGTATATGATCTGTATTAATACATTACATGACTGATGGTTAAAGACAACATGTCATCAAAACGTATATCTTTTGACATAAACAAGGCTTTATCAATTTAACTGACCAAGTCACCCAACCAAATATTTATTAATTATTAAATACGTCATATTACGTGAGCTAAATATGTTGTAAACTGCATTTCATGTTGTCTTTAACACATTTAAATGTGCAAATAATGGCTCAAATGCAAGCTTAACACAATTCCTACTAAAATTAACTGAATTTCAGTGTTTCTGCGACCCAAATTTTCTTCAGCATGATGTGAATCTCACCTTGGTGTGGTAGGCGTTGCTCGTTTTGGCCACTGCACATTGACGGTCAACAAGGAAGCAATACCTCCGTCTCTCTTCGGACAGGGCATTCTTGTAGCTCTCAGAGATGTAGCTATCCAGCTCATTTTGTTTGCTGCTGATGGTCTCGACGTACTGAGGGACAGGGAAGGTGGCGTGAAGCAAACATAAAAAAATGACAAACAATGCCCCAATTGATGAAGCCATGCTAGGAGAAACCATTTATTTCAAATGACAACCATGTAGGCTTGCTGTTACTCTCATTGTATGAAAGCAAATGGGAATGCTAAAGCTCAATGATCCATAACATGCAAAGCTGGTGAAGGCTGAATTTAACTGGCCTATTTGGTTTGATCAGAGAATCCAAGTGGCACAGAAAATCATGTTCATCATTTAGCATTCAACGAAAGTAAAAAAAATACTTGAAAATGATAGAACATCCAACTCAAGTATGTTTCACAACATAAAAGCTACCAAGGCTGCTGCCTGCCTCTGTAAAGATTGCTCCACAGCCAAAACATCATCAACAAGGACATACACCTTGTAGGAACTGGATGTAATCCAAACTGCACACACACACACACACAGTAACACTCTTTGTAAGGTTATTCAGCCTGTGTAGGTATCGTGGTATCACAGTGAGTTATGCTGATTCTTCCCACCAAGTGTTAATGAACAAAGCTGGAATCATTGTGAGCAAGTCTATTATTAGTCTCAAGTTAGAAAAGGTCATTGCATCATGAAAAAATGTGTTATGGGTTCACAGTGATGTATGAATGTGCACAATATGTTCACCCAGGCTCTCAGTCTTTGTGTTTGAAATGAATAAAGCAATGCTACATCCACAGATTAAAACTCATTTGGTACACATCTGGTCTCAGACATCAGCACCAGAACACATAGTTTTGGAGGTTTAGTTTCTCTAACGTACATCAGATAGGTTTGTTTGTAACAGTTTAGCATTAAACTCATGTGAGAAACAATGTGAGAAATTAAAGAAGGGAAAAAAAACAATTCAATGAAGAGATGTTAAAATCACCTCAGCTTTGTTGCAGTGTAAAATACAAAAGCAGGTAATGAGTTTTCATCCTAGTTTAAGTGTAATCAGCCTGTAGGTAAAACACTAGATGTAAAATGTATTCTATCTAACCATGAGTGGGAGTTTGGTCAGAGCTGGCAGGTAGCATGATCAGCACACGAAAACAGCTGAACGCTAAATATTTTTACACAAAGTATCAACCCAAATCACAGAATTTTATCAAGCTTGACAGACGACTTCTTGTGACTTGTAACTTTATCTAAAGTGAGCTGGGAATTTTAGGTGACGGGAAAGAAGGTCAAAGCATGGTGGTTAAACTTCTCTGTTCTCTCCATGATCTTACAAAATTAGAAACTAGATGCTTGGCAAAAAAGCCATTATTAAAGCATACATCTTCCTTTTGTAATTCAGTTAAATTTAAATATTTAATTTTGAATGTTATATATTAGCTGTATATGTAAGCAGAAGTAATTTATTAATATTTTTCGACTAGAACATTTTTGTAGCCCACATCTGTATGTAGATTGCATGCTTTGTGCACTAATGGATCGGATATGACGTCTGTCTTGTTCTTTCTCGATAATGACAGCACTATACTGTAGGATCGTCTTTGTATTTAATGAATCATGGTCAAGACCCCTTTTCTGCTCTTTTTAAAATGTTCTTTCAGTGTCATATAGAGTTCATTTATATGTAAAGTTCATGTACAAGCCATATGCTACACAACTAAAGACAGAACCAGTGTATGTCTGTACCAAAAAGTACCAAAAATATGTTATCGCACAGGTAATTCTCAAATGTATCATGTATTTCTGCATCCTACAATTACCAAAATGACCCTACACTAAATGGTACTGGTAGTAATTTGCTGTACTTTACCTACTTGGATGAAAATCAATGTTTTTTTCCTGTCGGCTTTGATACATATTTACTGCAATATGGCCTGAGGCTACAGAGGTTCAGCAATAATTTATTTAAATGACTAAACTGCATAAACTACATTTGTGCCATCAGATACAAATACAGGAGTATGGAGAAAAAAAACAACATCTATATTTACAGTCTCCCAGTGATTCAGGTAATGCATGATTAGCATGACACTAAGTGCCACTTGTGAAGTATCATACTTAACTAAGCAACAGTAAACACTGTCAGGCAAAAAACACTGTATTCAACAGGTTTACATACTAAGGTTAGGTTGGTAAATTTGTTTGTATGCTGCAGTGTGTCACATATGGCTCAGTTTGGTGTGGTAAGAATAAATGGGTTCAGAAATCATATTTAGATCGAAATTTCTGCACTACATGCCTTTAGTTTGGCATCCAAGGAGAATACTAATGTACATACACATACACGCACAAAAATGATGTAACATGGGGCCATATCCCACACTACTGCAGCCTGAAATCATAAGTGACACTCCCGTTCAAATCAATCTGCCTGCCCTCCAGTTGGCCTCATTTTAACATGTGCTGAATATGAATGTAGGATGTGACTGAAATGCGCCATCATTTCTGTGCATTGATTCCTCAGGCAAAACAGAGAGAAATGAGTTCATTACATTGGTCACGGTATTAATATTGGCATCAGTTCTGCGTGGGATCTGGAACAGACCTGCATTTCTCTTTAGCAATCAGGGAGAAAACTGAAACAACAGTGTTTCTTATATAAAATTATATATATATATATATATATATATATATATATATATATATATATATATATATATATATATATATATATATATATATATATATATATATATATATATATATATATATATGATAAAGCTTATTAAAAATGTTATTTCAGTCTTCTACTTAATTTTCACATTTAATTCACTGTGTTACTTGCTTCTTTGTAGTTATTATTAAATAAATACTACACCACTTTTTGCAATGTAAAAGTGAATTTATGCAATAATGAATATAGAGTATAAAAGCAATCATTTTGAGATTGCAAATATATATTTTTATTATTTATTATTTCTATTATTATTATTTTCTCCATTCTCCACGGCTTGGTGTAGTGAGCAGTGTTCTGCTCATGCCATCTCTAAAACCAGACTCTCCACAGCATGACGCACAGCAGGGACCATGAGCCCCACATGTAAAATTCATCCACGGTTCATACTGAGCCGCTAAGTGGAATGAACACATACACACACCTATAAATAATTGACAAAAGCTATTACAGAAAAAAAAATTACATTCAAAGAAAACTGACATTTAAGAAATCTCATGAGAGAGTTGCTACATGCAGGGAACCATAAGAAGGATTTACACATACAGTCTTTTCTCAGCTTTCACTACAACTAGTAAACTGCTCAAAAAATGAAAATAAATAAAAAAATCCAGGTGATTTTCTGGGGTATATGAGCTGAGGCCAGAGATGTTTTAACTTAAAAAAAAAAAAAACATTTCTGAAGCCCCGTGCCACCCAGAGCTGCGAGGAACAAGCTAAACTAACAATCAGAATGCGATTTTCATCTGTTTCCTAAATGCACTTCCCACATCAGAGCCGCGCACTGCATCAAACATTTGACTTCTGATCATAAGTCAAGAAAACAAGTGCATCTGAGCCTCTGTTTCTGCTTGGCACTGAATCTGCCGAGGTCTAAACATAAAACAGCTTATACAGAACAGGCAGTAGAATTGAAATGAAATTCAAAGAAATGTCTATAACTGCTAAAAATAAATACTGCTTTTACAATGCATCTAATTTAATTTAGTGTTATATTTTATATAAATAAAAACAACTTTGCTTAATTACCAGGTGAAAGAACAGCAAAAGTGTAACTTTCCATTTTAAATTTCTCAAATCAAACTGGACTTCCTGTTAAGCACAATAATTTCAATTTACACTCATGGACTCAAAGGAAGCAAATGTTTTTAAATTATGAATTTTGGCCAACCTTGATATAGAATAACAAATCAATCACCTCTGATGTTTGATGTACTCTGATCCTCCTACAGTTTTTTTTCGACCCCGGAACAGGAAGTTCATGTAATTCATTTAAACAACCCACTCCTTCTCTGTTTTCTTTTATACACACCTGTAGAGTGTGTTTAACAAGCAAGCAGAGCCCACAGCATTTTATGCAACAGTGCGTTCCTACGCCACTATGAGAAGCACACCTACTGCTAATGGCAAGAACTGACCCCAGGTCAGGCCGCAGAACAACACTCCCACTTCCCCCTGACCTCGCACCTGGTGACGACGGTAGTGAGAGGCGTGCATTCAAAACAAACAACGGCCCCGACAAATCAGCCCCCGTACATCGAGGCCTCGATGAACAAAACACAAGGACACCACACACAATGAAACCCACACAAAACAAGTACAATATTGTATGAAAGGACTTCAGCCAAACAGAGTGGGATTTTCTTTAGCACCTAAAGAGCCAAACAGACTAAAACTGGAATAATTTTCCCTGTGTTCGCAGCTTATTGACTGATTCAGTGCAATGCAGGAGCATGTAAAGAGCAACAGCGTATCAGATTATAAAAATACACCTTTATCCAGAAATAAGAACGTGAAACCATTTTTAAATCCTGTAGATACATAATGTGTGAAAATTCTTGTAAAGATTTTAATAGACTCTAAAAACCATGTTTGTTATATGCAAATGTTTGTTTTAAATTAGTCTTTTGAATATAAAATACTTTTTGTTATAAATCATACTGTAATTGTAGCAAAGCAAAAACATGTTTTAAATATTGTGTGAATAGCCATCAGCTATTTATGCAACATTCATGCTCATGTTTAATTTTGTCATTCTCTCTCAAGTGTGTTTACGTTCAAACAGTGAAGAGAGAAACAGGGGGATTTATAGAGATTATTTATAGAAACAGGGATTTAGGAATTCCCACAATATTTCATCCCAGCATGAAGTCTCAGTTGGATGTTACAAACTGCACAAACATCACAAACAAATTCAGTGCTCAAGTTCTGGAGCATCCCAAACTTAGAATGCACAGACATTACATTTTCAAGACGTGATTGGATTCATGCTTGTCTTCTGTACACTGAGAGAAATTTTAAAGAAATAGCTGAACCCAAAAAAATCTTTCATCATTTACTCATGATGTTCCAGATCTGCATTACTTTCTTTCATGCAACAAAAAAGGAAAATATATGAAGATGGACACTTACAAATGCTTAATTTTTAATTTAAATGAATGAAGACTAGAGCTTTCAAGTTTCAAAAAGGACGTGACGCACCACAAAAATAATCCTAAAGGTATGTGGTTGCACCTAATTTCTTATATTTCAGGTCTTCTAAAAGAAATTTAAATAAGATGGATTGGAGATGTTTGGATCTTTGAAAAAAAGCTAACAATTTAATCCCCATTCGTGTTACAAAAGGTTTTCATTTTAAGTCTTATTAGCCCACCAAAAAGGAAATCACTTAAAAGCAAGTTGGGTTTGTTCAAATTGGAAGAGTAGCACTCACCTGCATCTCCTTGTCTCCATATTTGGAGGGGTTCTTGCTTCCTTGACTCTTCCTGCGCAATTTCTTCAGCTCGGCCTGGCACTTCTCCAGACTCTCTCCTTTACTTTTGTGTTCCATCTGGTATTTCTTCAGAGCTGCCTGCCAGAAGAAATAACACATCTCTCATCACAATCAACCCTTACTATATCCAAATAGAACCTAATGCTTATATTTCCAAATCTACTCTAGAAAGATACATTCTAATGAGAATGGAATGAGATTGGGTTTCTATAGTAGTATGCTTGATTTCTTTATTTTCAACATATCCTGAGCTTTAAAGCTGAGAATAAATGTTAAAAGTGTCCCTATTCTTAACAATGTTTAACTGACCTGAACCCAGAATTTAAAGGACATGAAGGTCATCACATGTTCTTTATTAATGTAAACTTGGCTGAGTCAGCCCAATCAGATCTTTTATTGTTCTTCCCAGAAGCTCCTGCTTCACATATTCATTGTGTTTCAGACCATACGTCTTTGTTTTCACTAGCCTTCACTGCCAAAGCCTTCTGCTACATTTGACTGAGCCCGATTGGCCATCCTTGCTATGTGTGGAACAGAAAGCATGGGAGCGTAGTTAATTATTTCTGTCAATGCCGCAAATGAGTGACCGAATGAATGTGGATTTGATTTCTTGCCAAGAAGCTGTGGGTCAATCTAATGCATTTACAAACAAGCCTGTTAGAGACTCCGGGTAAGAAGACTTCTTAATCTGGGAAGCTGAAAGTCTCATTTCAGATGCACAACTGATCTTTCATGCATGAAAAACAGATTTCTCTCAAGTAAAAAAACACTTTCCCCTCATACGGGCGAAAAGAGCCTTTTACAAGATGTTGGTGTAAAGCCGCTAGCTTTTATTACATGCAGTAAACTCAATTATTGCTTTTAAAAGACATGTTATTTGGAAGTGGATAAAGCCAATTAAGTGCAATTAGGAATCAATCTAGTTGGTATTGAAAGTGACTGTGTTTGTTTTAAAACAATTAAATAAAGAAACAGGATAGAAACAGTGCTAATTTCACTGTTAGGTGAATTTTCATCCACTAAATTTTGGCAGAAAATTGCGAATGTGATCGCAACCTAAATGTTTGTGATTGTGTATGTTTATATACTTACATTTAGATAGCGTACATCCAGTTCCACTTTTTTCTCCAGTTCTGTGAGCAGTTCATTGTGGAATGATTTCAGCTGAAAATTACAGTAGACAAATATTGTTTATATTGTATAGACAAAGCAATTGTACTCTCGTATGACCAAAGAATTCTGCATCTGATCACACAACTAATCCATGAGCTAACAGAGTTTTCTCCAGTTTCTGCCCTGTTCTCATTATCAGAAGACCTCAGATAGATTTGTTTAACATCTGCAGCTGTGTCACACAGCAAAGGAAAGTCTGTGCTCTGTCTGAGGTGCTGTGTTTACGCATGTGACCATGGTCTATTGTCCTTTATGTATATACGGAAATGTCTGAGTCGATGTGACATTTTGAGACGCCGCTCCCTTCCATTTCCTTACCCTGGAGGCTAATGGAGCCTCTTAGATACAGCCTGATTGATTCAGTCATGTTGTGAGAAAATGTAATGAGAAAATGTGAGCCTCTGAGGCAATACGATCTTCATCAAGTTAATGATACTCACCATGTCCTCTAGCTGCATCTGGATCTGTCTGTGAACCTCCGCCATCTGAAAAAGCACATCCCCTTGAGAGAGAGACAGAAAGAAGAAATAGATTAAATTGTCACTGTAATGCTTTTGCACCTGATATCAGGACACCATGCAGTCTGACAAGGGTGCGGGGAAGAGAAACAAGGAGGTAGAGAGAAAAATGAAAACAAATGATGAACAAGATGAGCCGACAGTCAAGCTAAAGGTGCAAGAAAGAATCTGATGAACACAATAAATTGAATGAAAACACCACAAAATATCAAATCATATTGTTGAATAAAAAATTAAAAACTAAAAGGTCACACAGAAAAAAATATTACTGAAATATTCTTCCATGAAGATGCATACCAAACGAAATAAAAGAAAAATATTCATGGGAAACAGTGAAAGCATATTCCAAGTGCATGTTCAATAAACATGGGAAACAAATCAGAAAGGATGTCAAAAAAAAAAAAAAATGTTGTTAGCACACAATTTTCTCACATCAACATCATTCTGTGGTACAAGAGAGAAAAAAGACAAATAAAGAGTGAATCATGCAGCCTTTTTAGGCGTGTGTGTTGTGTCGGGGTACCTACATGCTGCCTCTTCTGATTAGGCAATGCATTGTGAAAAAAAAGGAACAAAAGACCTAGTTTGAGCAGGAGCAAAAGTACAGAAGACCTTAAGACAGTGTGAAAGAGCAAGAGTGAGAAGCTACCCAGGGTGAATGAGTCAAACCTCAAACAGTAAATGCATGAATAACACAGGGCAGAGACCTGCAGTAGTCTCATGAACACAATATCAAAGCAGTGTTTGCAATTTGCTGCTGAATCCATAATGCCACAGTAAAAGTATGAACCACACAACCCTGTGATTTTATAACACCCACATTTAGTAAATAAAGAATGCTTATTATTTATATCAATAATATAATAATACTAATAAAAGTAATTTTTTAAAATTAAAATGTTTATCATTTAAAATATTAGTACGATGATAGGAGTAAAGGCTGTTTTACGTATATATTACCATTACTATTATTTTATTAACAGTACACTGCTATTCTACAAGGCCTATGAACGCAGCTAATCCAATTAAAATTTAGATTTAAAATATCATTTTATAACTTTTGATTTAGAGTTAATAATATTTCGAGTTGTGAGCTTGCAGTCTGAATGGTCTTTGCTGACTCCATGCAAAAACAAGCATACATTATAAGTGTAGTCGAAATCACATATTAATGACTCTTTCAAATCAGTTCTTTTAATCATCTTATGTTTAAAAAAGCAGTTGTCTTTAGCTTCATCCAAAGTGGGTTCAAGTACATACATCTTGCTGCTGAAATATCTGTAGGTTTTCCTAATGCACAAATCAAGTGTCATCAGAGTGCTGGTAGAGTACATTGCAAAGTCATATTAAGTTATCAAAGCTGCCCTTCAAACAAAACTTCCATTCATTTCATTAGTAAGTCAATGCACACTTCCACAGGGACAGAAATGATTATAGAGCGCTGAGACATCTTCCTTCCATCCATCCATCAAACTCTTGTCTAACTCTGCATTAACCAGGTTTAAACTGGCTTAATAAAATAATGAAATAAAATAACAAAAAAGGCACGCACAGTATGTAACACAGAGGGCAGCATCAGCCGCAGACACTTTGAAAAGACAAGGCACTTACACAACTTATCCGCTGTAAAAAAACAATGACAGACGTACATGTACTCGCATGACATCCAATGGGCATGACGTCTCTCTACCTCCTGAACTGTTATTAAACGCAAGGCAGTCTTTATGTACAGAGGTGATTAAGTCAAGGCAATGTGAATGATACCTCAAATCGTGCGGCCTGGTATTTTCTATATCACTAGATATTAAATACCTCCAATACACACTCATTCATATTTGAAATCCATGCACGTCCCTCATAAATCTGAGCTACTGAGCCACACAGTGCGTTTCATAAAGCGTGACCCTGCCTGTCTTTGAATCCGTCATGCCTGACCCAGGACAACTGCACCAGCCTGCAGTACATATCTAATCAAGCCCTCCTCTTAAGCCCTGCCTTCTGAGAAATAGAGGGACAGTCCGTTTTATACAGTCGTTTCAGTTCAAGGTCGGCAGAGGCCATCCAACCAGTAACGTCCATCGAAACAGAGATTAATAAGGGTGGATATGTTAACACAATACACATATGCTGATCTTGCTGTACCCAAATTCAGTCATTTTCCTAACAGCAAGAAGAAAAGAGATTGGCAGGAAAGAGAGAACAGGCATGAACATGACATTTCTGAGATACCAAACAAGAATACCCACTGCTGTAACAATGGAAAATCGTTATTCAAGAAAAACTTTATTAGATATGATAGTAATGCACATAATATCAGTTGTGCAAAGGACGTAGTGATTAATAATGTAAAAAAACAGAGGAAAAAAATACAGACCTCTGTAGATGAATCAAACATCTGAAATTTTGCTAAATATTCAAAGTAAATTTTATTTGTTATTTTTAAAGTTAAAGATATCTTTCATTTAATTATCTCAGATGTAAAGGCCTGTTCTCATCAGAATGGTTACTGTAATGATAACTATAGCTATAGAATTCACATCAACACACAGCTATGTCTTCTGTTACTTTAAATGCTTGAGCTCTTTAAAGCAGGTTGGATTCTAAATGGCTGTCCTTGTTTTTATTACTAATCAGCTGAAAAAAAAAAAAAAAAAAAAAAAAATTCCAATTCTCACAGAATTCAAATGATTATGAAAACCTGATAGTTATCGGTATAGTAATTATCCTTGGTTAAGTAGGGCTGCAATAGGGTTTGGAAATTTACGCTAATCTTTCCGTAAAGTTCAGGAAACGTTCCTGAATTTCCAAAAATCTTTGGAATGTTACCAAAATTTAATACAAAATGTATGCCACTTTGCAACCCTAACCGTGTACGTGTATCATTTGGCCTTTGGTTTATATTGAGTTCATCTCTAGCTGCCAAGTCTGCAGTCACTCACATCTCAGTTTCATTGAAAGCTCTACGCACCTAAGAGAAACACCTCAGATATTAAATATCATTTGTGATATTTCTTTCCTATCTTCTTCCATTAGGTTCGTATAAAAGCATGTATGTAACACAGAGACCCTTCTGCTGCTGTCCATGCCCTGGCCTCACCCTGCTGTCCTCCGTCCAGATCTCGTCTGTAGGTCGACGCACTCTCATTTCCTGTCTAAGTCAGCACAATGGTCTGACAGCACTCCCCGTCCTCATCCTTCCCACCCCCCCCATCTCTCTGCTGCAATTCAGCCATGCTCGGCAGGACTCTAAGCCGCTTAGCAGTAATCAGCACGGATCACAACATCTGCAGCTTTGAAAGACTTAAACATATTGTTGTCCGCTCTTAAAGGGCCGAATCAATTAGGGTACAGTCTGAAGCACCTCTGTGGCATCTAGTCAGCACCCTGTGCCTTAAAAATGTTTTGGCTTGTTTGATGAAAGCATTAAATAAGAATAAGTTATTTAAATAAAGCACTTATGACTTAGTAAGGAATAAATACAAATAAAGATAAAGAGCTTAAAATGAGAATGATTTTTGATTTGGAGTGCACAGGTGAAGTCAACATGAAACAGCTTTCATAAACCTATTATGTTTTTTTTCATAAAATGATATCTTGCACATGACATACAGGCAAGGAGAAATAGGATACTCGGGAGGCAACAAATTTGTTCCCGCCTTTTATTAATTAGTTCCTTCACTGACCACGATTTAACTACACTGATGACAAGTGGCCACAATTTAAGTAAAACGATGGAACAAATAAATAAAATGCAACAAATGAACTGAAACAAGGAAATAATACAACATGGCCTGCAATTAACTAATATGAGGGAAGAAATGACTCAGTATGCAAATTATTTATGTAAAAAGAGGGAACTAACTGGTACAGCATGGCCATGATTTGACTAAAACAAGGGATATAATTAGAACAATGTATCTACAATTTAACTAAACCTAGTTAATGAAAAGCCATGGAAATGAATTCTCAACTTGAAAACGTTATTAAGTTCAAACACACTTTATGAACTTTACAAAGCATCATCAACAGGCATGTTTGGTGCAGAATTACAGTGGTAGAAGCTGTCAGACACCGTAGAGTCTCGCTGGGTCAACCTAACCTTTTCAGGGTAAGATGATCCCCATAATGTGCTCTCATCAGAGCGAGAGAGCAAAAGAGAGAGCCCTAGAAAACCTACTTTCTGGAAGGAAGGATTTTTCAATTTTCTGTTGTCCTTGTCTTATTAAACTAGCTCAGCTCCCCTCTCCATCTCTTGTTCTTCTCAAATAATTTTCCTCTTTCTGTGACCTTGCTAGAAGTAATAAACATCAATACTGAGGGAATTATACAGCACACAGATGGATGTGATAAACTTAAGCACATTTGGACCAAAGTCTCCTCCAATGAATTCTCCAATGCGCTTTGCTGCAGAACTTTTATCATTAAATATGACATGAACCTACAGTTTTTATGTCTCTTTCTTTCCACCAAGCTCGAAGATGGCTGTATATCCATATGACAAACAAAACAGCCACAATGATCCATATTCTTCAATGTAATCATCCAGTCATATCTGAAACTGTAAAACTCAGTGACCCAAGACGAAATGCTGTGATGCCTCATTGAGCTCAAAACCCCAAGGCCTAAATAATTCTTTTGTGGTCATTACTTTGTGGCAGAGGACTGTATACATAACTATTAGAGAGGAGCTGATGAGGGCATAATGGAGATTGATTACTGCAGCAGAATAGATTTGCAAGGGGGGGGGGTTGTGGATTGGATGTGCTGGGCAGCCAAACTAATTTGACGATCAAATAAAGAAGTAGCTGTCCATGACTACTGAACTTCACTGGGACCTACAGGTGGAAAAATAATGAATCCTACTAATGTGAAGTCATTGCTCGTGAATATTAATTACAAAGCATTTATCCCTCTTACAAAACCAAGTGAGCAAGTAAAATGGAACCTCATAAGTAATTAATTTCAGCATTTTATGTATGTAATAACTGTGTTAAGTCATATTAGCATTAGCATGTTACAAAGCTAATGACATGATAGTCTAATGAGCATAAACACCATGCATTTATCTCTTTGTAGTGCTGCCTTTAATTGTGTACAAAAAAGTGATGTATTTTAGACTTTTTGAAGCTTCTTGAGAGTTCTTGTTACCTGTCGCTAATGTACCTATAATGCCATAAAAACTGTCTAGGTTGGGAAGCATTACACCAATGGATGTACCAAAATGCATAAATGCATTAATATTCATGAGCAAAGCCTTCTCTAAAGCACGACTCATTAATTTGCCTATCTGTGAGAGTATGAATTGCTTTTACAAGAATGTCCTCCAAAAGCGGATCTGAAGTAAGTCACAGCGGTGCATCCATTTCCAAGCGGCTCTTCTGTTTGCGATGGCATCTGTAGCAGCAATTATCAGCTCTGTGATTCATTCCTCAGAGGTGTTTGAGCCGTGTGCCGTTTTTGTATGTGTGCTTTGTTTGTGTGTAGAGCGAGAGATACCCAGAGGGTGAGACAATGGCTTTCAGTGTAGCGAGGAAACACTCAAACCATGTTATGACACTACAAATCCCACCTACTTGGAGTGAAAATGAAACTTTGTCTGTGCCAACCTGCTTCTGCGCTCCCAACATCAGGATGGAGTCAATCACATAATAAAGTGCTATTTCTACGCTTCCTGTGGTGAGCTGGAATTAAAGGCTTGAGAACGGAGAGAGAGAGAGCTGAGAAAAGTATTTCCACTGTTTATAAAGGTTTCATTTTATGTCTTTACTGTCATTTTTATTAATTTAATGCATTCTATTTTTATTGTTTCTATGGGCAAAATTATCATTATTCAGCATGGTCTGAATATGTCCCATTTATCTTCACTGTAAATTAATTTAATTAGGGGTTTAGCATCCAAGCTATTCTCCAAACATAAAAAAATATCAAAAAATCACATGCATTGTGATGTGCCACATAGTAGCAAAGAAGCTCAGGGTACAAATTCAAAATGTTTGTACTGGAAATCTGATCTGAGGCATATTTTGAGGGTCTTATTTGAATAGCTTATCAAAAATGAGACCGGATGTGTTGCTGGAGCATTTCGGTTTGCACCAAGATTTGCCAGCATTAATTATTCAAACACCCCAGAGTTATTTTGTGACTACAGCGAGAGCAAGATGCTTGCAGATGCAATTAATCGTGTTTAGTCAGAGAACACAGTTGCCTTTCTGCAAATATTTGTGCTCGAGCGAGAATATCCAGGATTTAGACTAATTATCAGCATAAATGGTTGTAATTTGATGGAAAACTCCCAAAGCTAGAACTATAAACGTGAGAAGAAGACGACCTACTGGTATCACACATCCGTGACGACTGATGTCCATATTTGGGCAGGGGGAACAGGAAGCTGTTTAGTATTCCACACACCCGTGCAGCACTGAAGAGGCAGACGGGGGAAGCTGTTTTTGGAAACACTGACATCACCATAGAGGCATTCTGGGACTCTAAATCCACAGCACGGGCTGCATTCACATTACTCTCTCATTCTCTCTCTAGCGGAACTTCTCCTGTTAAGGCAAGTGTTTAATCTATTTTTAGCTCACGGCTCCCTCTCTCTCCTCGGGCCGGCTGCGTTCCTGCATCAGTGCGTGGGCTGACTGCAGGCGGTGGGTGATGCGATACGCACAAGTGCTGCATTGAAGAATCACTGTGCATCTCTTCACAGCAAGAGACCGCGAGTTATTCAGAGTTGAGGATGCGATGAAGAGGATGATAACCTCACTTAATGAAATCTCACCATTATCCAGAACCCAGAGAGCAAAGCCCTTGTAACGAATTTCCATACATTTTTATCACTTCCACTTATTGGATTTTATAACGTCCTGAGATTTTAGATTATTAGAGGTGCTGATCTAGTCCAGTTAACCATTGGTATTAACATTCCTCTCAGGGGCTGCAAAGTGTTCAGAAGAATTACAGGCGGCACCGGGTTGTAACCATTTAACCAGTCAACTGACATAGTCAGTGGGTTCCCTGAAGCTGACTTAAGCTAAGGATGTAGCACCCTAAAAATGAAAAATCAAAAATAATTTGTTAAAATTTTATGCGGTAGTCTCATGATGCAACACTGCATAATTAACGACTAGAAAATATAAAACATTTAACTATTTAAATAAATATATATAATATTATATACTATAAATAAAATACAAATAAAAGAAACAGGCTTATTCCACAAGCATAATTCAGCTATACTAATAAACTATACTTGTTGCACAACGAATCTAAAATCTATAAGCAATAATATAGCACAGGGACACACACCTCAGGCATGTGAACTCAAACAGCCATTAATCTTCAGATTTTATATTATTAATGCACATGTGGCCACTTTTGTGCAACCTTCCTTAAAATTCTTCAATCCATCTTAGAGACATTCCAAGAAGACAGAAACATCTTCACGTGTGGCTGACTGTGACAGGTAAAATATGTGACTGATCTATCATGAAGGTCTGAGGCCAGTGAAGCCTCCCATTCACAGAACTACCTTCCTTATAACATACAATTATACTATAGCCAGAAATAAGTCTGTTTCAGTTATTAACACCAAGACTTCACAGATTTATTTAAGCGTGCAGCAATTGGTTGGGTCCACGTGGCTGATGCCAGCTCCCACGTGCTTAAATGCACGCTCACTCACCCACACAGCCTGCATGAGTATAAATTCATAACAAACTCATTCTGCAAGTTGGATAAAAGTTTCCACTTCGTGCTACTGTTGTCTTGCTAGCTCTTTCAAAGTCTCCGGATCTAAATAACGCTGACATTTAACATACACTTACAGAACAGCAAAAAAATCCTAACAAAAACTGTGACTCAAAAATGAACACACACTTCTTTGTCTTGCTCGCGCAAATCAATCATGTACTCACTCAGAAAGCAACCAGACAAAGGAGCTGATATGTTTTGTGGTTATGACATGCATCTGGAATGCTTACGGGCCATGTGAAGACAAGAATGAGACATAGCAAAACAGACACATTTGCGATAAACTGTCAAAAAGTATAAAGAAAAAAAAAACACAGACACAGACACATGACATGGCATTACTGGAACAGCTGTAGAAACATAAGATAACCAATACATGCATTCACACATAAAATGCACTGTTGAGGAAGGGAAGAGTATAATGATATCTTATTTAATAATTGAATAAAAATCAACTTGAATACGGAAATATTAGCAAAACTACTTGTTTGGGACACACCGACTTCTGTATTTTTGTATGAATCCATGTTTATTTCTTGTCATTGCCATAATTACATGAATCATTCCTGGTATCCACCACAATAGCAGTATAGTATTGATGGACACATTCTAGTATCAGATCGGAACAAATCTCATACCATCCATCCTTATACATTATTGAGGATTATAATATATATTTTCTGCATACGAAGGTCCAAAACAAACACAGGTGTGCTTTAATATGACTACTGATGAAAAAGTCTAGGGTGAAAAGGCTGAAAGACTTAAATCCTCATAAAACTTTTCTCATTAAACTTTTCGTACTCAGATATTGCTTCTTTTTAACAATGCTGAGACAGCAGCACTCTAGAAATAGCTCTCTTGCAGACTAAAATATAATCTCATAAAGACTCCAGCTCCGCCTGGATATACTGTTTAGATATTGAGAAAGCTGAAAATCAGGTAACTAATCTCAGCATAAAATGCAGCTGAATTTATTCAAATAATAGACTTTTACTGATCAAATTAGAACTGGGATCATGAGCTTCATTGAAAATGTATTCAATGAGACACCAAGCAGTGGAATGAAAAGATGAATGCTCATAAAATGTTTCTGAGGTGAATAATGGAAGTATAACCAGCTCTCATGTCCGTCTGTTAGCCTCTCCCCTCCAGTCTTCTTGAAAGAGAAATCTTCTTCTCATATTTGCTGCTGCGACTCTGATGGGCTTTTTTAGAAAGGATGAGATTATGCTGCGGATTCAATGGCCAGTCCTATCAACAGTATCACATGCCACTTATGTCTGACTCAAACTCACTCAACCTGACTTGTTTGTTTGAAGTTAAGCGTTTATGCTCAAATCCACACTCTGGTCAATTGATTTTTCCCCTTGTTGATCAAAAAACTTGCCTGACCTGAATGAAAATAAAATTACTCATCTAAAAAACACTCTCTTCATCAGGATACCAACAGAAAAGTATAAACAAAGCTTCTTGGCCCAAAAATGACCAAATAGTAATTATTTGTATATTCTGATATTTGCAAGTATTCGGTGCACCCATTTTATCATCGGTTGCTATGGTGTTTACTTCTCAGTTAGACACCGCTACAGTAGCTACAAGGCACAATCATTAATAATGAAGAGACAGGAACACTAGTGAGAAAAAAACATACTTGTACTGTGACTTCAGATGTGTTCTCAGAATGTCATATCTAAAAATGTTTGCATGATAAATTTTTCATGGACATGTTATGCAATCATTTCTAGGGCATTATTCATAGAAGGGCTGAAGACAAACAAATCATTTGCAGATGCTTAATGCACAAAATTCATTTTAAATTAACAGAAAAAACAAGCAAAACAAAACATAGATGTACTGAAATGTAAATATTTCAAGAACATGGGTAAAGCCATTTTGCTCAGCAAAGATGCAGGAAGGATGCCATCTGAATCGGCATATATGCTAAAAGAATACATACTATTTTAATGCATTTACATAAATCACAATCAAAAATCGATTGTTTTGATGCAGCGCTGAATGGCAGTTTATGGTTGTGAAAGTGCAAATCAAGTTTTTGCGTTTTTAACTGCAAAGGAAAAATCGAGAACCGTTTTATAGTCTCATCGCGACTCCCTATCTAAATCTAAATTCTAATACAGATAGATGATTTTTCATAGAGAGACACGGATATAAGACAACAGGATAGATGAACACAATACAACCAACCACCAATAAGCAAATGAGTGAACCTGCAGAGTGTGTACGTTTGTACAAAGATAGTGTGTGCTAAATCCAAAGATACAGTCTTAGATATGCTGAACTATGTTCTCATACATCCAAAGCCATTCACACTGAAACCATCAAGTTATTCTCTTGTGCAATCCCCCTCCCAATCACAGGGGGCACTGCAGCTACAGTCTATAACTCACCAAGATCCTTAGAGCCGTGACTCTCGCTGGCCAGCTCTCCCATCCGCACCAGTGCGTCGAAGTAGCCTTTTGCTGCAAATGTCACACCTGGAAACATGGAAGCATTGGGGACATAAGAATCGGGAGTGTGCTAATGTGCTAACCCGAAGCTTCCCTCAACCCACAGGTGCCGCATCTATGAAAACAGGAGAGGTGGATGGGAAAGCTTTAAGCTCTATATGTTCTATGATGGCTCGGCCAGAGAACTGGGGGAGGTGGGGGTGGAGCTTGTGATTGGTGAGCGATGAATAGCAAAAGTACCATTACTTTCAAATAAAAAAAATAAACAAATAAAAAAAGCTTGATGCCCTCCAAAACTTTAACATTCACATCAGATAGCACATTACTGAGAGCAATCACTCGTTCTGTGTGAGGTCCCACCACAGGGACAGCTGTGGCTCTTCTGCGTCACCATGGCAGAGAAGGGCTGGCTCTCAATCAGGCTCACTCGGAGCCAGAGGATCACGGCGGTTTAGTGGGGCGGGCCAGTGCCAAGAAGCACAAAGTGTCTTGGAACACAGTGAAATTTAGGACCAGAAGGTACTGAGCAAGTGGTTAGCAAAGGTTAGCCTTGAATTCATCATTTTAAAACTGTTAAAATCAGGTAAGAGTCTGTATTTAATTTGATGCAAGTATGAAAGGCTGTGAGGGACAGAAGTATATCCAATTTGTGTTTGCATCACATCTAATACTCAAATAATGTTTTTGAGAATTTTGAGGAACGCAAACAAAGAAATCTGCTGCTTTGCACATATGTTTCATGCATTGTTTTATTTTATTAAAGCTGCAATTATAGGATTACTACATCTGTTCCAATACTGGATTGTCCAGTACTGGAAAAGTAATTTTATTTTTACATTTTAGATTACCTTTGTCACATCTAACTTTATTATTAATCATTAGAACAATAACATTTAACAACACTGCAATATTTAGCAAATCTCAAAATCAATATCCATTTTTTATTACAAAGCACAGAAATGTGATGTTTTATAGAAACAGTACACTTTTAGCATTTATATACAAAATAGTATAGCCATAAAATTAAAATAGGCTTATCTGTATCAGAATACTGCTACACCCCTATCTATTACATTACATAGTGAAAGTACACAAGCATTGCATTATACTTCAGTCCTTGGCCTTCAATCCCTAACAGCCTCATTGATGTTCACATCAAATTCAATATGCCGTATGACCATCCCAATTCAGTGCAACGGGAGTGTTTGTGGTGGAGGCGGTAACGCTACACCAATGGCAGCCCAATCACGTATATATGTATAGACTTATTTGCTAGTGTCCGCGCAAATCCTAGGCTCAGGATAAGGTGCGTCCTGGTTGTGAGGGATTAGAGGGGGAAATCTGGGGGCTTTGGTGCTCCAGCGGTTAGGCTGAGTGGTGAGGGGTAAAGGAACGAGAGAGGCAGCAGAAGGAAAGAGGATTACAGAGGTCTAAAAAATAGGGCAGAAAGTCTCTCCAACCATCTTTGAGGAAACATTGATCAACCACAGGAGACAGTCTAAAGTTAAAAACCACAGAGAAGCCCAATTTAGACCCAGTTATCATATTGCAAGTTTATTTTCTAGCTTAGTTGCTGACAGAAGTCTCCGTTGAATATAGAAAGTCTTTGGTCACTATTTATTATTCAAATTAGTTTTTTTAACCTCCTATCCCTTTCAGTTCTTCATTTCTAAGAGTCCTCCAACACTTCCAAGGAAAAGGCAACATAATCATCTAATATAGGGCATGCAAATGGACCCCCCAAAATCTTTGTCCTCAAGCCACTGTTGAACAATTTTCTTTTTTGTACTATGACATTTTAATGATCTATTAATTTCACTATTGTTTTTTGGGATTTTTTTTTGCATTTGCCAAGCAGCCCAAAATCTTGCAAATGCCCAGTGGCCACCATCTGCAGTATTCATTAGTGGGTACTGTGGAGGGTTTCCACTTTGCTGCCTGCAAGACCTGGCATATTTACAACTCCAGCAAATCCCCATGATGGATTCTGCGAACCTTCGTTGCTGCAGCCAAGGCTGATCTGCAAGGATGGGAACGCAAATCTCACTCGAGTTGGGTCTATTTTTAACCTTATCTATCAGACTTCACACTCTCGCACACATACACACACTCTTGTGGTCTACCCTCTAGAGCATTGGTCTTTTTCTTATATTTTCTGCCTCATAAAATATTCGATGAAGTCTGCAATGGTGAGGAAAGTGATTGGTTCTCTGCAGTACTTGGCGCAGTGCAACTCTACAGGGATTCAATGCTCATCAAAGCTTCCGCCTTGTCAGTGGAACTTATACCTTGAGATCAAACAACGTGGCAGCATTATTTACCTGGATATAGCGCAAATCCCATTGGCTTAGCTTTTGTTCAAAGCTATGAAACACCCTAACAACGTGTCCTAACTATTAAAAATGACAAGTGATTTAAAAGTTCTCTTTCATATTAATCAGATTTTTCATAACCAGCCACAATCTGTTTAATCAACCTACAATCTGTTTTAGCTATTGTTTCTACGGCATCCCGCCAACTAAACCTCACCCAGACTGAAATCTCACTGGACCGAAATACTACTCTTCATACATATTAAACATAAAATATGAATGAGAAGAGACTGTGTGTCTTTAAAATGCTTAAAATGTTTTTTTAAATTGGATATTGAATAACAAAAGGAAAACCACAAAAAGCATAAAAATACTAGCTTTGTGTTCTTAGTTTTACACTAGGGTAGTAGAAGCTGTTGTAATTGGCTGCTTTTCATGATCGATTAGGTTTAATGTCTGGTTTTCACGTTTGGTATGCACAAATAAACTGTGTTGCATTGTATATGGTTAGTTTTTTCAAGTGTTGTGTCAAGTGTTACATGTTAAAAATGATAAATTGTTAGTAAATTGTTATTTTCAGAATGAAGTATTGTGAAAGACAGAGGCAATGCAGAAAAATACATTAAATTGTTGCCCTGAACACCAGCTACCTCTGCTACCTAGCATTGTATACGCCATACTCCATCCTCCTTGTAGTGACGTATCGTTCTTGTCCTGAATATACATCTTCCCTGTTCCCTTTTTCGCTTCCTCCGTGGGACTGCGTCTGCTCCCATAGCTCTATCTGGCCTATTTACGCCTGTCCTCTGTTCCATTTTACTCTCCCTTACTCCCAGTGCATATTTTGCTCCGAAACGCCTACTTCCTTGTCCTTGCCCAGTCAACATCTCGAAAACACACATGAAGTTCCGCACACGTAACAGAAATACATCATCGATCGTCATTGGTTACATGTATGTGACAGCCCTAGAGATGCAACATGCATGAACCGGATGGATGTTTAGGGGGGTTCAGGGTGCAAATGGATTTAGACATGTAACATTCTAAGACATCATCACTACGAGAGAACAGGAAGTAGTCCGCCCCACAAACAAAAACATTAATTCTTAACAAACATTCAACAAACATTTAAACAACATTCTATATGCAGGAATGTGAGTTTTTATATTAGCAATAACAAATCCCAGATTGTAGTCACAAAGGTGTATGCAACCAAGGATTGGAGCTCTCCGTAAGCATGAATTTCGAGCGATTTCTTCTCGTTAATTAAAGCAGACCTATGAAACAAGAGCTGGCTCATTGCCTGCAAGAGTGATAATGAACAAGCCACTGATGTACTCACTGGAGAGGGCCTTCTCGTAAGTCTTCCCCATGGCAACAAAGTTCCTTAAGCAAGGGTTGAACTGCTCCATGATGGACTGAAACAGAAATAGCACAGCTTTAGTCAGCACAACAGCAGCAGTCACCATTTAGCGGTCATTCTCATGACTACCAAAAACACAGATGGGACAAACAGATAATTAAACAGGCGAACTTCTGTTTCTACAAATCTATATTACAAATAAAGTGCTTGTCTTTTGGGGATAGGTGTGTAAGCCTATATGAAGATGCAGTGCATTTGCAGATACCAAGAAAAGATGGATAGAGAGAGAAAGAGCGAGCCAGAACTCTCACGCCCCCACCTTTCAGAACATTCTCATTAGTGGGACTTGGAGGGCATAGTGCCAGCTGGGATTTGCCGTTCTTTTGTTGCTGGTGGGCACAGGATTGTGGGAGTATGTGGAGATCTACCCACTGCCTGACTCACCTAATCCAACATTAAGAGTTGCCCTTTAAAATCTATTCATTTCTGCTGAAGCTCCTCATTGAGGAGGCTACTTCTTCTCAAAAGAGCGTAGTGGTCCATTCACTTGCTATATCTCGACTTGACAAATTTGTTCTGAGAAAATGTTCCCCAGAGTCACGCTGTTTCGGCTTTATCGCAACTTTGAAAATAACAGGGCAGCATAAAAAGGGACAGAAGAAGCTTTGAAAAAGACAAAGTCTAAGAAAGTTGAAGAACAGAGGATGCACAAAAAAAAACAACAACAATAAAGCATTGTACAATACAGATACCGTGGCAGCCGTGGAGAGGGAATGGAGCTATATGAATGGAAGTCTCTACTCTAACAGAATTGGAGTGGAGCTGTTTATGAGCTCAATTAAGGTCGGCGGTAAACTGATTGCTTGGGTATATCCCAAATCCCCCCACCCTGTGCTCCAGTTACAATGAAAGCAGGTTTCCAGCGAAAACGAGGACAAAGATAAACTTCTTCATGTTGCTATGCTGTATGTTGCTACAGTACAAACTGAGATTTAGATTATCTAAAGAAATGTACTGTGCCAAAAACAAAACTTTTTATTTTATTTTTTTTCCTCCAAACTTTTAAAGAACATTGTATATTTATAATTATTATATATACTAATGAATATACAAATATGGGCTCAATACAATATTGATCAGTTGAATAATGAGAGCAGAAGCAGACAGGGCCAGTAAATCAGCCTCAAATAAATCATTCATAAACATCCGTGTCTTTCTCTCACTGTCATGTCTTATCTAACAACGTCTCAACTCACAATTATTTCTTATGTAATTCATCATCTGCTGCATGCAATCATACAGCGGAGTCTATCCAGCGGTATTAATCTTCGTTATAAAATCCTTATAAAGGAAAAAGAAAATGCAGACCAACAAATAAACACCAGCAGAAGAGATAAGAAGGAAACAAAGGCATTGGAGAAATTCATGGTTGGGTGCAAACACAGCTGGCATGTTTTCATCAAGGAAGGAATTACACAAACATAGTGTGATAGATCTCACTGCACCACATTGCTGTGAGATGAAAGCACATGATGGCATTCATGAGGGGAAATATGCAACTGGTATTCATACAACGAACAGGTTTTGCGTGTCAGGTTTTGGTAAAACATAATGCCGAAGTGCATTATTACTAATGGTAATAATGTAATATCATGCTGTTGTGCTTAGGAGCTGTGATTAAACATTACCTGCACTGCAAACCTTAAAATTCTATATTTATGGGAATGCCTAAAAGTCACCAAGCCAATAAATTTAACCAAACTATTTTTCTCTCCACAACAGTTTCAAGAGAGCTATGTCCTAGAGAAATCAGCATTATACATGAATCAGTGCCAAGCTGATGTCCACCCAACATCTAATCATTAAAAGCATTAAAAACACTCCACTGGGAAAACTCTCTTTCCTTGATTAGTCCCTCAGCAATCAATCTATGTTTAACAAGCATGAACGAAAGCAACCAAACCCCAGATTAGGTGTCATTTTCATCTCAGTACAGTTCTGCCAGACACCAAACACTGATTTCCATGTCATTTTTCAGCACTTCATTACAGACATGTTCATTAGGATATAATTAATAGTCTTAAGTAATGAGTGAGATTTCATATTGATGCATATTCTATCAGTGAGACCTCGTTCAAAAACAGCTGGAGGAATTTCACGCTCCCCCTGAAATGAAGCTGCGTTCACATATTGCATGATCAAGTACAGCACTAAATATGAGTGGTGTTTTTAGATAATGCAGGCACTGAAGGAAATGTGTAATTTCTCCTTTTATATAAAATAGCGCATAGGACCAAATGAAGAACCATTTCAAGTCTGTTAACAGATATCCAAGCATATCAGCAGAAATGCGTGGCCATTAATTGAGCTTTATTCTTTGAATATCTTTATAAACCAAGTTTAAGAAAAAAATAAGGAGCCTTACAGAATACAAATGAGTCCTTGGCAGATTTTCTGTATTCACATGCACAAAGTTTGGCTTGATCATGGTAATAAAATGAAAACGGGTAGTATTTGTTGAACTATCAGGGTTTACCACATTTACCACAAACACACCCAAACATGGTGCTATATAAACCTGCTACGACACAAACCTGTGATGTGAAACTAATGCAGCTGCAGTCTCAGACAGCTTGGAAAAGATTGATGAATGCAATCAACTCTTGCGTCTGTTTATGTGTGTGTGTGTGTGTGTGTCAGTCCAACAACAATCTATGCCTCAATGCCAGGTCGTTAAACAACAGTGCATCTTTCATCTTTATGCCTTAAATATGCATAGTAAAACATGGTTAAAGCAGCCGTGTGGCCACTGATGTAAGTTGTAGACTGGTGAAGTCTTCCTGCTGTTCAGTGTTATGTAATGCTCTTGAGTCCTACAGCTTCAGGACAATTGAGTATGGAAATGGATAATGATGATGTGTATTAATCAGTGTGTCTGAATGGGTTTTTGAACCCATATGGCAGGGCTGATTTTCAACAGCTAACCTTCAGTTCAAAGCACTGCATTGCACTGTCAATTAATTTGATTGTTCGATGCAGGAAATGACCTTAAATTAATGCTCCTATTAGAATGATATACAGTGCATGCCTTTGCAAACTTTTGGACACATAACATCACGCTTTACGACACAATGAATGTCGTTTTGAAAACCATGCTATAATTCCAAAGTCAGAAATGTGCATCTTTTTACCGTTATTTTGCAAGTATATAGAGAACAACAAAATATACGTGGGCAGAAAGTTTCACTTGATAAATAACTACAAACTCAAGGTGACCCTGACTTTAAATACAGTATGTATTTTTCAAGCTACACACGCTATAGCTTGTTCAGAAGGACCCCTTGCACCCTGAAACTGTGTAATTTACATATTGTAAGATCTAGTAAACAACACATTTCAGCTTAGTCACACACACACATGCACTTTCTAAGGGATGGAAAAGCGATATGCTATACACATACCTCCTACGTCTTATCAACAGAAACTTCATGTTTCGTAAACCACATAAATTTTCATTTATCATGCAAAACAATTCCTTAAATACACATATATACACACAAAAGTATATAGTTCTTTCCAAAGATATTTAGTGTGAAATTAAAATTCACCATTTCCAAAATGCATGAATGATTTGTGAACAATTCATACATGCGTATGCATATTCCATGTAATTATTTATAATAATGTTATGACTTGATCTTCTGGAGAAAAGACTGGTGACATATGCCTGACCTCTCCAATAATTTCACCCATTTAAACCCTGCCTCTTTCTTAAAATGGACAATTTTGCAAACTCGGATTCAGCTGATTGCCTGCACCAACAAAACAATAGATTGACGGAACCAAGTCCCACCTAACATTTTTTTTCTTGTTCATTAATGTACATTTTTTAATCATTTCACACATGTCAGATTACTTCTAACTTGAAACTATTTAACCACTTCCTTCATAAAAAAACTCCAAGCTTTAATAAACCACTGATTCAAGATCAGTTTTACCATCATTTTATCACAGTACGACACTGAAAACATCAACTATTAGACTCTGATCTGCAATCTGGGCTTTCTGCAGAGTCTGCCTCCACCTTCCCACATGGACAGAGATCTTTGCGTGTCCACTGCGGATGCTGCAAGTCATTTAGTTACAGCTGTCTCACTCCTACAAGCCTCCCTGGCGCTCATCTTACCAATTTCCATTTCAGATGAGCCTGTCTGTGTGCATGCGTGGGTGTATGTGTGCCTGCGCGAGTTCACCGTGAACATCAGCACTGTGTGCATCCCACTTCAGAGTGAGCTTGGAGAGGTGAGATGGAGAGAGAATGACTTCCTTGCCCATATATGGTTGTGTCGGAATTCCCCCCGCATTACTCTCTGCTACAGCGCATTTCTATTCCCTTCACGTTTGGATCGAACCATCTGATTGCAGCAGGAGGGGAAGTCTTTGCAGCTAGAGCTTGTTACCTTTGACTGAAGGAACACTGTGTCCCCCTCCGTCCCAACATCTTAATCCATTCACAGAAACGCAGATGAGAAATGAGTGAATCACGATTTCGGTTTCAGTGAAAGGAGACAAAGATGAATGCGGCTGAGATGCATGTGTCTGTGTATAATGAATGTATATAATGGGTGTGTGTGTGTGTGTGTGTGTGTGTATGTATTCCTGCACAGTTTCGTCTCACTGCTGGTGTAGCCTCCCGTGAGATCTCGAATGAAATGTCACAGCAAAGATTCCAGCATTCCTGAATCAAACACACAAATGCGCCAAACCGTTGTCTTCCTCTCACCTTCAATCAAGTCTTTCATTCTACTGTATTCCTCCTCTTGCCCTCTCTAACTGTAAAAGACACCAAAATGAAAAGTAAATAATAAAATATATTTTGCATGCCTTTTCTTAGGTCCATTATGATTTGTTTCAATTGTGAAATTCAATTCAGTTAAATTCTTATTACTATAATGGAAAAAAAAACAAGTCTTATAAAAAAAAATGATTGCTATAAAAATGACTGTAATATGCTCTAATAATTCTAAAAATAAGACTGTAATATAGGTAGTAATGAAGTAACCATCCTATTTGTAATAATTTAAAAAGCATAAATGAATTAATTTCAACAAAGTACCATAACATGCAGAATACGTATTGTATATACAAATTACTTTGATTTATTTATTTATTAATATAATTGGTAATATATTGATAATGAATTATTATTTATACATGTAGTGTGGTATATAATTTCAGGGGGGTTTTTTCCACACTTTTTAACGAATTTGAAGCCAAGCCTTAAATTGTAAGCAAAATATATCTCAAATTTTTCTTTTTGATTTGTGCCTGAAATATGAGATGAATATTCCCAGACATCTCTTGAAGATTTATGTGAGATTCACTCTGCTAGACTGTTACCACATCATTTGCAAGGTGAATTTGTAATTCGTGGGATGATCGAGACAAATATAGAATCTCATCACTGTAACCATACATGTTTGTTCATCGGGGACATTGTAATGGGTTTCTCTCATTCCTTGCCAATTCCATCCTCCGTTCTTACACTGGTACCCACTCAAACCACTCAGCCTGGCAGGCATGACAGTAGTAGGCCCTATGTTTGCCCTGCCAGTGTCTATTCATAACAGGCATGACAGAAACAGACCGCTCTTCAATCACATTATATCCATCATGGCTGCCAAAAGACCACATTAGCTCACATTAGAATGAAATGAGGTGGGACGGACCCAAAGTATTGTCACATAAGCAGATCACCTTTGGGTTTGAGACAAAGATATCATAGCCCTGTACATAAATATCTAAAGATATTCACTGAAGACACGTCTGAGGACCAAGGCATTTTAACATTTTCTACCATTAGATATTTTCTATCAATAATAAACCTGGAGTGGATTTTAACATCAAGCTGCTGTGAGAAGTACAAAACGTTATTTAGGCCATCGTTTTAACGAATTCCTTTATAATCACTCAGACTTTAGAGGCCATTAAAGTCTATATAATTCTAAAAGAATTCATTAGAGCACACACGTCTCTGTTTAGTGCTTTAGGAGTGTATCTGTGTGAATTTTATGTGAAAGTACAAAAACATTTTGTGCCTGTGAGGACACAATAATCTGGTGTGCTGCTGGCAAAATAAAATCTTTCCCTCCTCTTCTACTCTTTCACTCTTTCATCATCACTGACATTCAAACAGCTGGCCTGCCTCTCACCTACAAATCACACAGACAGCAGTGCAGTCTCTCTCCATCTGGGTGCACACATAAAACTCTTTAATCTGGTTACTACTAACCCTTAGCTTCAACCACAACACAACACCAACAAAAATACAATGTCACATTACTAACTAAAAGCCCTTTAACTCCAAAAATGATAACTATATTAGTATCCACACCAGCCTAAGACAATGTTCTTTTCATTATAAGGAGGCAATTTCTTCGTCTCATGCTTTAAATTCTCAGGCAATGCAAGAAGGCTTTTGATTGGTTCATCAGCTGGATATTTTTTGTTGGCTACTGACGTTCTAGTTAGCATTCTTGGTGTGAATGATACTTAAGCCTAGACGTAGAATTACTGGACTTAACCATTTAATTTGCCATAAAACAGATGCTAGTAATCGCTTAATGGCAGGTCTGCATGTAAGGCTGCTGCAAATGAGCACTGAAGAGAAGGACAATCAATCCAGGAGCACAGGATGACTCACGTCTTATTTTATAAATGATGTTATTGTGATGAAATAAGAAGTGCAAAAAACTGCTGAATTTATATAAACATATATCTTGAGTAGTTTGAATATCAAGATCTGTTAACCTGTTAAACATTGTCCAATTTGTTAGCAGCAGCTATTACTGGTTAGAACTGGCTGGATTCAGAGCCAATACAATCTGAAAATGTACTTTCAATGTAAAAAAGCGAGAACAGAGGTCACTGCGCTTTTTAGCGAGAGTCCAGAAAGCGGGACATAAATTAATAAATAAAACATGGCATAATGAAGGAAGGTGGCACACTCATAATGCGGCCATCTGTAAGTACCAGCTTTCTGCATAAAGTTGTAAGCTTTGCCCTTTATGGTGCTGTTATGATCTACTTGTCTCAACTAAGAATCCCGTTCCCTTTAGAAGTACACAGACAGTCAAAAACACAGACGCAAACACACAGTGCGACAGCTTTCGTCCAACATGCTGTTAAGCTACCATCTGTCTTCTATCTGACAGCTTACAGTACAAAAAACAAACAAAAACAATTATTTAGGACATTTTTTTAATGACATCTATATTCTTTTAAGGCTCTCCAGATGACTTGGACTAAGATAAAGAGGAAAAGTTGAAACTAGGTCTTGTTATATAATGCCAAAACCGGGACGCAAGGGGAAGCATACTGTGCTTTTCTAATTGCTATGCGTATGAATCGAGCAATCAAAACACACTTTAAGAAAGAAAAGCTAATTGACCTCACCCAAAACTTATAGCAAGCCTACTAAGCAAGCCTACTGTCCCGCCCTTAAAATCCACTTCATTGTATTGAGAACACACACCTGTACACAAAACAAACACACGTAGATAATGTTGATTTTAGGACAAGGTGAAGATCCTTCAAACAAATGTGGGTGGCAACAAAATTTTGTCACCTTTAAATGTGACCTAAAGGTGATTGTTGACGGTAAAAATTTTAGCAAATAAAATATAGTTTTTTGACCCTCATCACAATCTGTTGGGAGGAGAAAGGGGACAAAAGTAATCCTTTTGTAATTTAGCCTCATATCTACATTAACAGAAGTGCAGTCCAGTAAGAGTCCAGTTCAAGCGCGGACGTGTGGTCAAGGTGTGGGCAGTGCGGCGTGGTACGAATGAAACTGCCTTCAACAGATGACAATATCTTCAAGGCCTGACTGTCCTACTCACCGTGGGCACACACAAAGCTGAACTCACTCATAACCCCTACGCTCCGGCAGAGGCACATTCTCACAACCAGACCGTTCAGTCTGCGAGACACTACCCACACACACGCACACACACACGCACACGGAGACAGAGGCACATGCACGTACTGACACACATACTCCATTGGCCCGTGAGACACTGCCCACACACACTGGCAGATGCAGGCTGAGTCACTCGTAAGTGCAGACGGGTGGATTTGAGCTCCCAGGGTCCCGTGGGATTACTAAGCAGCTGCCAGGCGTACACACAAACATACATATCGACACACTCCCAAAATCACACATGAAGTTGGACAAAGAATTGAAGACAGATCGAGTTGCTAAACTCAGAAAATTCCATTGAAAGAATGGCAGATTTCCACAAAAATGGCATGCCTGTCATTCAAGCTCTACACATGCTTTGCACCTTTTGAATTTATTTATTAAACAGTTCCGCTACTCTTAATAGTGTACTGCATCCCCACTGAAATTTTTTTTTTGGTAGATTTTTCTCCCCAAAGTCAGTGTAGCTGCCATTTACATGAATATAAAACCCTGTTTCTTAACTATATTTGCGTATGGGCCTAGTTTTTACTAGTCAAGTAGTAATGCAGTGCAGTAGCAAAATTGTAACCACAAAAAAAAAATGTATTCAATAGGCCCCGCAATATGCAAAAAATAATACTACTAGTTCAAATGGTTTGTTTAAGTGCAATATGACATCTATCAAATCTGACTTCTTACAAAGTAACAGATAAACTTGAAAATATATATTTTTTGCAGAAACCAAAAATTAGGGTAATAAAATTTGGTTTATGGAGTCATTTAACTTCATGTGCTGTCCAAGTAGAATACAGTGAACTATCTGCAGTGACGTTGAAGCCACTTCTCTGTATTTTACCCAGACAAAAATGTTGGTTATGGTAAACTTTCCACAGTGCTGAATATTGCTGACCTGTTGTAGCTAATCCATATTCAGTGCACAAAATGACATACGCACGGTCAAAGTGAATTAAAATATCACTGCATCCCTTCAATGATAACCTTACATTGTATTTTATGATTTTATGTCCTGCTGTCTGTGACAGAACAAGCCAGTATTTCTGGGTCACGACCCTCCAGTTGATGTGAAAGATGATGCTCGATGCTGTCAAATCTCCCACTACTTCATTCTTCTATCTGTGAGTGCAGTTTATCGCTCTGCTGCATCCGCTGTCTCTTTATTTCTTATAATAGAGAACCCCACTGTGGCCTCACAATACCCATAATTATACAAATCACAGAACCTAAAGAAGCCAAGAGACCCAATGAGAAATGAATATCCTCCCACTTGAGAGTCTGAACGGACAAAAAGATCTCATTGCTCAAAGCTAGAGGTAACATTGGTCAAGACTTGAGTTCCAACACTACAGGACATTGAAAAAATGTTTCCTGACGGAGGTTTAAATTCTTTTTTTTTTTTTTTTTTTTTTGAGCTGACTACCGCTGATTACTTTCTAAAGTGTCTTAATATAGGTTTTGAAGTAGTCAATTCTATGGCTTCATCCTACTTACAATCATCCCATCTATGAGAGAACATTGAAAATGCATAAGCTTAATGTCTTTAGTTAATCCTAAAACAATCAATCAAGTACAATCCAGCAGGAAAAAGTCGTTTTTTTTTAATAAAAGGTCACAATATTGGAAACGATTTCACTGTAAATACTCTAAAACTTCTGCCTTCAACAAGAAGATAATACTAATGCATGCAAAATAATCCTGAAGGAGGATTATGCGGTCAAGAAACGCCCAGTTATTAAACTAAAGCTTTTCTTTTGCCCGGTTACACAACTTTTCTAAGCTCATGAAAAATGTATCTCCACATTCAAAGAAAGACTTACAGTGCAAGGCAACTAACTTCCTTCTTCAGATATTATCATGACCTCGTTTTGACTTCAACCTCACATGAGCCTTTCCAAGTTAGAGCAACATTCCTGTTAGTTTACATACTGTATGCACTCCTGTCAAATGTGAAATGTGGTTTCTATTTCCTTATTAACACACAAGCATATGTTTGACTCATCACATGTTTTTTTTCTTTCTCTAAAACCTGCAATTATATACCATACCATACATATCATACTAGAGCCACTTATATATATATATATAGGGTGACCATAAGAGCCATTTTTCTTGGAAGTATTTCTATATTGCCAAAATGTCTAGGTTTTGGCTTTGTTTGGGTGCTGAAATATATATTTTTATATCATATAAAATATTGCTTTAATATTGATATAATGATAATAGATACAATTTCTATTACCTTGTTTTTTACTGTAAAAAAGGAAAGTAAAAGGAGATTTCAAATCAAGAAAATTGTCCCCTTTTTAAATAGCATTAAGGTCAAAAACACACTGTTCCCTGCCCTGTTTTCCTCTGACCCCAAAGAAAACTTAAAAGCTCAGAAAAACGGCGCCCCTGTCCAAGTAATAATAGTGTCCCTTCATTCTCTAGCCAAGGATATTAGCTCCATGGGTTGGAATTAACAGCCTAAACATTAAAGTCCCTTAACAGATGTCTGCGGGATTGAACTAACACGCTTCACTGGGTCAGTCTCAGTGGCCACCGAGGTTTAGTTTGGTGAGTCAGGTGGTTTCAAAGAGGTGCGCTACAACAGACGTGAGCTCCACGAGGGAAATTCTGGCAGAGAAAAGAAGTAATTGAACGTTCGTATGCGTGTGCTGTGGGGATCCGTGGAAGTGCATTAGTCACTCTTTCCTGATGGGACTCGAATATGCTCCATCTGTTTTACACAATCGGTTTCATACCACATCACCAACCGAGAACTCATTTAGACCATAACAAATCCACGGTTACAAAAACACTTACACTAACACATTCGAAACCAGAGCAAACAGTTCACTAAGCTTTTAACAGATTCCAAAAATGAACTTCTCCTACTACAAAACTGAAGAACTAGAGGAAAGGTACAGATGTGAACTATTGAAATGTTTTTATTAAGTGATGAAATCAGACTAGGCGCCCGATACTCACGTGTCCCAGTGAGCTACAAGACAGATTCAAGTATTTGGCTAAACTGGTTCTACACTGAAACCAGCTATTTCTGCTTTTAATTATAGTAGCCAGGTTTGCATTAGTTAAAGAGATAGTCCACCGTAAAATCAAAACGAGTCGCATAACGAGTCCCCATTCATTTATTTAGGCTACTTTAAAAATGCGATAGAAGCGATTGGTGAAACAGGCTGTCAGTCTGTCATGTACTGCCTACGATTCAGCTTGTGTCCCAGAAAAGAAACTGACACGTTTGTAACAGCATGAGGGAAGAGTAAATAATGGCAGAATGTTCATTTCTGGGTGAACTGTCCCTTTAAGCAAGTTATTCATCAGCAAGCAACTTTTAAAAAGAAAACCTTTCAATTTTACACACACACATGTATGTATATATATATATATATATATATATATATATATATATATATATATATATATATATATATATATATATATATATATATATATGCGGAGAAAATATAAGACTGTAAAAGGCTGCCTATAGGCTAAAATAATAGTGGAACTCACCTTATAGACATTCTCCGTTATACGGTGCACCTCATCGGTCCGGGACATTTTGGAAGCTTGAGTCAGAACCATAGACGAGAATTTCAATTTCTACTGCGGGGAAATGTTTCCGAGAAAACACAGGAGGAGAAGGAGAAGGAGAAGACACCGTATCATTCAAACAGAGAGTGTCAGAGGCAGAGGAGGATGCGGGAGCTTTTATATGGAACTCTCTCACTGATGCCCACGCGCAGCCGCCGGAGTGGCGGGAATCCACCGTACGCGTTTATCCTCGTCACTGGAGCTGCGCTCGATATTCAAACGGACTCCACCTCTCCTCTTTCACCTTCTGCGAGCGGCGCGACGCGACGGAAGAGCTTCCGCGGTTATAACAGGAGCGTTTTCGTGAGCGCGCGGACAGCGGACCTGAGGTCATTTACTACAGCGTTGTGTCGCGTGCTTGCAGCGTGTACTGCTGTAATGATCAGCGGTTCAAGTTTGGCGCGACGCTAAGCTGTGTTGTGGGACGTCAGGAACAGTGTGTTCCTTGAGGTTTGCGGTCTTAAAGCCGCTCATTACTGGCGCTAGTTTCGTTCTTTTCAATGAACGGAATCTTTGAATCCCCGTACGAGTTGACTTAAAAGATCCGATTCAATTTAATCAGTTTTCATCTTTCGCCAGTAGGTGGCGACAACGATCGAGTCATTGAATCATTCATTAATCGGTTCAATGGGGGAAAAAATGTCTTTTTTAAAAATCTTTTTCTTCGTCTTTTTTCATCAAGAGGACATTAGGCTAGAAAATAACCCCCAGTAGGCATTTAAACTGTATAGCCATGAGTCATTTTATTCTTATTTTTTATTCACACACTTATCTTATTAATTAGTGTAAATGACTCACTTGATGAACTGAATGATTTTTTTTTTTTTCAATCTGAAGGTAAATTAACCCTCACTCACAAACCACACGAGGTAGTACATTCAGTCCTTTCACAAATAAGTCTCCTTCAGACTAAATAAAAAATCGAAAATATGTATCAATTTTATATTTATCTGTGGAATAATAAGTATTGCGAAAGCGCCATACACAAAAAATGACTGAAAGTAGAGGATGTTAAAAACAAAAATTTGTAAGAAAAGACGTTTATTTAATAAATGACTTATTACAGACGTTTGATTTTTTTTGTATAAAAAAACCCTCTAAATAAAATGATAGATGATGTCTTTTGTTGTTTTCAGAAACGCTGCTTTATGGTTTTCTTCGCAGCATCATCATGGCTGCATCACTCCTGGTACACCCGAGGACCGGAGGAGGATCAGATGAGATGAGTACAGCAGTGGGCACTGCGCAATTCATGCGTGGGTCTGTGCCTGACTGTGATGTAGGCAGGGAATCCTTTATGTAGCCTATCTCTCATCAGCTTCTGCCCACACCACCAACACACAGCTCCCCTGCTGCACACTCTCTCACTGTACTATCATATAACAGAGAACTACGACTACACACGGGATTGAGGGCAGACGACGTACGACTCCATTGGAAAAACCCACACCGACCGACCACTAAACCGATCGGCCGGTGAATATTGCGAGTGTACAAGAATATTTATTCATCGACATGTGGTCGTATTATTTTACATACTTCACGTATAAAAGAATTACACGTTAAAGAAACACTATGCAAACTTTTCAGCAAGAGTGTTGATCGCTTAGTTGATTAAGCTACCGTCACAAACAACCAAAATGCTGCGTAATAATCAAGAGCAAGCATGTATAGCCCAAAATAATGCGCACTACTAGTTTATTCGCAAATTACACATGTAGGATCACGGTATTAACTGGACCCTAATCAGAAAATGTTATGCATGTAAACATAGTCAACCCTCTGTGGTGGTGGTACAACACCTTTTAAAGCTATTCTGATGGAAAAGCATTTAAAATGCTGTTTAAACTCCTGCATGCTATTTTCAAATGAACCCGAGACCTTGATTATTTAGACTGTGTTGATCACAACTAGAGCTGATCTCTTCAGGAAGGTAGATCCTGAAGATCTGGACCGAGCAGCCCTGCTCTGGTGTTTCCCTGTTTTAAAGGTCAACGGAGAGAGCAAACTGCATTTAATGGTTTGCGTGCTCCTTGATTGCAAAGGTCAAGAAATCCAATCTGATACAATGGACAATTTCCTTTCTTTGTTTCTTTTTCAGCCAGCTGCACATATACAGCTCATGGAGGCTCCTGGCAAATTCGTATAACATTAGAGATGCTTCCGTCTAGAGGCCACATCGATTGATTTCACATCACAGTGGAGGTCTTATCTACTGAATCTATCAAGACCAAACGTAAAGGGTAAATAAAAAGCAACAAAGCAAAACAGAGATCAATACAGACGCCTAAACCAGCGTCTCTTTAGAACAGCTGGATGTGATTAAGAGAAGCTTTTGATATGGAAACGACGTAAAACTCACTTTTAATGTGGGATAAGGGAAGGAAATTGTAATTTAATTCAAATGTGATGACATTAGAGATTTTGAATATGGACTTAATAAGGGTTTAAAGCTGTTTGTAGGTGTCCTACCTCATATTATGTAGGATATCTTACTGTTTTTCAGAAGCTCAGTACATACATTCTTTACACCTCCCTTGTTCATGGTAACAATGTAATAATATGAAACTGCTTCACATTGCTGCACATTCCGGTGGAGCCATTCAGACTCATGGGGCAGTAGCCCACTCCCATAGTGCTTTGTGTCAGGCAAGATAAGAGCAGCCCCATATAGCCCAAACTGACGTGTTCCAGACAATGGACAAGAAACGGTCTCGCATGGGTTCGCTCAAAAACATCTGCACGCTAGTGAAATACTCTGTAATCAGTTACCTGGGGTACATGCATTTAGCAGTAAATCTCACATCTCTAACAATAAAAAGATATAACCCTACATTTAAAAGATATTTTTCAAATGTTTGGGGGCAAAAAATTGTTTAAGGAAATATTATTACAATCTAAAATAAGATAAAATAGTATTAAAATGAATTGAATTTTAAGCAACATTTTTTTTCAGTGTCAAATAGTCCTTCTGAAATCATTTTAATAGGATGATTTGTTTTGTTTTTATTATTATTATTATTATTGTCAGTTTTAGAACTGTGATGCATAACATTTTTCAGGATTCTTTGAAAAACAGAAAAAAAAAACAGGATTTATTGAAATATTGTTTTTGTAGCAAGTTACTTTTCATTTATTTAATGCAAAAAAACACATTTAATGTGATATTACCCTAAACTTTAAAATGGTTTTTATTAAGGATTTGATAAATCTCCAATTGATGAAATGCATGATAACTACCTGCAGTAAAGCAAAGAACTAACCCAGCTTGCATGACACTGCTGCCTAGTGGCCACTACACGAAGTCCTTTTCTTGCAAGCACAACAGTGATGAAAAATGATTTATTTATTGTTGCATAACTATAAAATATAATAAACTAATGTTTTCACTTAACAGTGAATTGACAGTACAGTTATCAGAGGACTAACGTGTAAAAAATGGATAAGACCTCAAGTTCCAGTTAATCAGTGCATTAGTTCCAAACTAAAGTATGACAGAAAAACTATATTTTGTGTTCCAATATCATTAGTTTTGCTCATATACGTCAGGTCCTTGTATGTCATGTATGCTTCATAAAAACAAAAACAGTTTATATGCAGCATAGTGCATAGTGACTTTTTCCTCTCAGTAAGTGTACACTAGTGGTTTTGTAAACTTTCCCTCAATTATGCCTATTTATCTATTTATAATCAGTTTTGACTACTTAAACCAGGCTTGTCATAGTTAAAGTTTTTAATGACATCTCTCAGCACACTGAAAAGTTTGTACAAGTTTATACTGGACTTCATAATTTGTCATAATGATTAAATGATTCAGTTTTGTGTCGTATATGACAAAACATGGTGTATTTAAAACACTACTGTTTGGGAATGATTTTAAACAGAGACCAATATAATAAAAGTGATGCATGCATGCATTAGAAATGTACAGGCATTGACATGATCCGCCTTTGATATATGATAGATCAGACAAAACTGTAGGGTGATTAGAAAGACCAGGCACTGTTAAGAGTATTTCAGAATATTCACCTAAACTAAATGGTATACAATATGCAGTGTATATACAATTTAAAAAAAATGGCATGGTTGTAGGTCTTCAACGTGTACGAGGGGGAGGACTGTCTGCCAGTCCCCAGAGTTTTGTTTGGGATGAGCCCTTGGGGTCTCCAGTGGAACGGCTCGAGAGCAGACATGGAGGTATGACAGATTTGTATTTACACTGCCAACATCTCTCGCTCTGGCTTCTTTTTTACCTTCTCCCGCACTGAAACATCACATAAATGGTTGCTTAGAATTTGCATAGTGTGCATTTATTACAGAAATAGAAAAGGCGGAAAACACAGACCTGGCTCTTGCTCTGGAACCTCTGGTAGCTCTTCTTCAGGCACCTCAGGAAGTTCAAGGTCAGCTTCTCCCTGAACACACGTGCATACGGGAGTGAAATGAAATCACAGCAGCCGACGCAACATCAGCAACAAGGGTTGTCGGGGGGGTTCATGTACACACCTGAGTGATGGCCTCCAGCTCTGCTAGCACAGCCTCCTCATCCTCCTGGGTCAGAGATCCCGCCAGCATCTCATCAATTTGCTGCACACACACACCGACAACCAGGATTGAGAAAGAAAAAAAAAAAGGACACACTAGACTGAAAGGGCCAGAAGCACACTCTCTTGCATCTCACAGCATGTCTTTGAGAGAGCTCCAGATGCATCTCAGTTCTTCTAGAGCGTGCGGTGTAGATTAAAAGGATTATTACAGCTTTTATGGCTGTAAATTAATTTTTTTAAAACAATTAGACACAACGATAAATGTTGAATTCTGAATCACAAACTACTCTTTACTCAAAAACGATAAAGACAAGCATACTAGTGCGTGGTCTTAAATTCAGCAGGCGTCAGTGGAAAACGTTTCCTGCCAGGCGGTCATATAGAGAGCAGGGAAAGATTATTGTGTTGCACATAATTTGTATGTAAAAAGTAAAACGTTACCAAAAAATAAATAAGTTAAATGGCAGCGGCTGTGTGTAAATCACGATAGGTGGGTATTTATATCAAGTGCAAATAGCTATAGATGTTATTTACACCAAGTGAAAACTGCAGCATTGTTTAGTGATATGCTATTTACACTAAGTGAAAGAAACTATAATTATATTTAAAATAGCAGGATTTTCTGCTATTTATACGACTCAGTAGCAACTCAGGTTTCACTCAATTTTTTATGCTATAATTCGTAATGAGAAACATACAACAAAGAAGTACATTCTATAAGATCTATAAGCGTTGCCATAAAGAGTCATAACTTCTACTGAACACGAAAAGTTTACCTTCTGATACTCAATGGCGTCATGCGTTTCATCCATGATCTTCTCCACCTCCTCTATGGACAGCACCTGGTTAGATGAAAAAAACATAAAGATGGAATTGTGTGCATGTTCAGTTCACCAGTAGATGAGCACTAAGCACAAACAAGAACATAATACCCATTACGTACCTCATGCATTTTCTTCAGGCAATCGTTTCCAACTTTCAGTCCTTCGATGACTTTCATCTCTATTTGTGCAAATTCAATATCTTGTACCTGCAAAACAAAAAAATGTTCCCGGGTGTGATATTCGTGATTAATTGAAGCTAATAAATAAATACGGTGCAAAACATATAATATACAGTATTCTCAAAAATCAGTTTTATTTACCATTCGCTCCAGGTTGCTTATCTGATTTTCAGTTTTGTCCAGTAACTGATCCTGGTAGCGCTTCTTCTTGAGGAGTAGGAGTGCTTTCCTGAGCAAACAAAATATTATGAAAGAGATTCTCCTTGTTTTGGAAACTAGACCTTCTTTAGTTCAACTGGAAAAAAAAGAGGGCAGACAGGTTCACACTCACTCTTTCTTTCCATCTTTTAATAACTGTTTGGCAAGCTGTCGTTCTTTCTCCATCTGAAGTGTGATCTTCTTCTGATACTGCTTCAGTTTATCTCTCTGCTGCTTCAGTTGCTGCTCACACACAATGATATAGAACAATTAAATAATAAAAAAAGACAAAATGCACATTAATGGTTCTATAGCTACAAAACTGCACTATCACTTTCGGAGTCGATTCGTCAGTCAGCATCAACATGCTACTACAGTAAAACCCACCATTGTGAGACATTACACACACACACACACACACACACACACACACACACACACACACACACACACACACACACACACACAATAACTTCACTCATTAGAATGATTAGCCAGTTAGCAGCTGTCACACACACCAGCACAGCTCTGTCTTGCTCGGTCACCCGAGTCGCTTTCTTTTTCCCGAAAAGATTTCCCATGTCGATGCCGCATCCCCGCCACTATCTGTCCAGACAGGGGTGGTGTTACTAAGATCGAGAAGATGTTAGTTTCACAGGCCTCGTATCTGTCAGTCCATAACAGAAACAGTGAAGTCTGAGCTGTGTAGAAGAAAACAGCAACCCTGCCTACCGGAAGTTCTGTACTTCAAAATAAAAGCCACTTAGAAAACACTTGTTTTCGCTACAACAACAACAATACGATTATTAATAATAATGATATTATTAAATTATTATTATTATTATTTAAACAATCTCTGAAAATGTAGAAATTGTTAAATTATTAAAGGTATTACATAGGTAAACTGGTTTGCTTAATATAAAAAATAGATTTAGTGCAAAATAAAGGTATGCTAATAAATCCAATAATAAAGATTGCTCTTATTTTACATTCAGGTCAGATGGCAATAGAGCTACTGTTAACTCTCTATAGCTGTCGCTCTCTCTCAAAAAAATAAAAAAATCTTGTACGCCACCGTTTTTTATATTTCCAAAAAGTGAAAGTCTTCCAACGTCAACTACTACTTCATCATGACCGGATGTGGACGTGGCATACGTTCTCAGTTCTTCCGGTGCGCGTGAGGAAGGGATTAAACGTCCGTCTCGCTGCTCTCTTTCCGTGAAAGAACGGCAGCCTTATAGCGTTTACCGGCGTTTAGAACCGGAACGGCGTCTTGACGACTCGTTCGTTAACTCATCGAGCTGTTTAAGAGGTGAGCTGTCAATTGGCGCCGGATATTTGTTTTTTATTTGGTTATTTATTTTCCTGTCACTGTTAGCTTAGCTTTAGCATATTCTGCGCGAGCCGCCAGCGTCGAGTCATTTAGGACTATTAATTCAAATTGAATACATTAAAGTGACACATTCTGCTGTAATTCAAACGATACAAGAGATGGTTAAGGTTATATGCGTGTTGACAGACCCAATGGGTCATTTCCTGATTCTGTTTTGCTAGTCAGCAACGATAAACATCCAAAATTAGCTTAGCAAGAGGTGAGAGAGTGAGTGGATTTAATGTCCTCATACGGCACTCAGTGATCTTAAACGTGAAGTTAGTTATTAAAGCCTAATATGTGTTGTAATTTAATAACTCCGCAGTATATTATTTGGTTTTAATAACACATGCGTCGTTGCTGCAATGCATCTGCTTGGCTGTGTTATGATTTTGTTTTTCAACTTTTTGATTGACATTTTAACTTCGAGTGTTTTGATGTCAGCATCAAACAAATAATCTCTCTCAATTTCTGTCAATTAATTCTGTTTTCCAAATTTGTGTGTATGAAAGTGAAAGCATTACTCCGGGTGGTGTAAAATACTTAGCTTTTTTTCAAGTTTTTCAAGCAAAAAAGGATGTTGACCTAATAATTAACACACTAAGAAACTTTAATGCAAGTTTCTTTGAATACCCATTAAGACAAGTTCTTGCAAATTTCTAATGGGTTGCTATGGTAACTGCCATGTTTTCTTTGTAAACCACGCCCCCTGTATATGTCTGCTTCTCAAATGTATGTCTAACTTAATTTAAAAAAAAAAATAAGGATGCTGTTTTTTCTAATGCTTTGTGGTAAAAATCCACAGATTAACAAGATCAGTTGATTTGGTGGCAAATGCTTGTTTGGTCATTGCTGTCTTTTAAACTTTAGGACAGGACCAGTTGCTTGGTCAGGAGACTTGTGAGTCCAGTTTGAGTCTCGGACCTGAGTTTCCCTTTATGCATTGTTGTCACACGTGTTGGACTCGTTTGTGTTGCTCTGTGTATATTCGGGTCACCCGGCAGGCTTGTCATTTCATTTCAGACAGATAGATGGAAAATGAGCATGTTTATCTCTTGAAGTCCTCGCACATGTGATGCTGTATACTATTACGGTATCCATTGCCTTGAATTATTCAACATGATTCAAGGCTGCGTTGTGCTAATGCTGCTTTGCTATGCTACCTGCTAGAAATGAGGAGCAGTAGTTTTAAAGCTGATTTATTGTAATATACACACATCTGGATATTTTATAATTGCTGTTAAAACTACCTTTCTATCTGCGTTGTTTGGGTTTTCTTAACCTCTTTTAAGAAAGCAAATGTGCTGGCAGCAATTGTGTCATTTGAGTCTTCTCCAGTCAGCTTCTGTTTCATTGATGTTTGTGAAATTGATATGTGGGAGACACTATTAAACCCCATTATATAAGTTGTTTCAGGAGTTACTCTAGTAAACTGTTGAACTAGTGAGTCTCAGATGTTTGGGCTGGGTGTGGAACACTAAATACGACAGATGTCTATTATGTGCTGTGAATGTTATTCGGGTGTGCTTGCTTTGAATGTAGGCTATGTTTTCGAGTGTCGTCATAATTTACTTTAAATAGCATTAAGCCTATACAGACCTAAAAATGTTGGGTTATGTACATATGTATCTTTCTACTTCCTCAATGAATCTTTCTGGACTCCAATAATTGATTCTGAAGAATCACCACCATGTAATAAACTCATCTTTAGGTAATCATACTTAATAGGCCGTGCAGGCTGTGGGTTAATAGTAACAAATAACCTAATAATAGCGTTTTTTTTTTTTTTTAGTCTTGTAGGTGATAATTTCTAAATTTAGTTAATTTAGCAGTTTAATGCACTGTAAAAAAAAAAATATATATATATATATATATATATATATATATATATATATATATATATATATATATATATATATATGTGTAGCTGTAAATATTTTTTTTTTTGCAAGAAAATACTATTTTAGTTTTTTACTTCAAAATCCATGTTTTATTCAGTGTATTAATTGCTGTTTCTAAATTAACATGGCGAGATGATGTTTAGGTTGAACCTGACCTCCTCTTAGATGTTCATGATCGACCGCAAACCCTATTTACTTCTAATTCTATTCTGGCCTATTTTAAATGGTAAAATAAATTTATTGTGGATAAATCAAATCCCAGAAGTTTTTTTTTCCTCCAAATACTTTTTCAGTGAAAAATGTCACATTGTGCAAGTTTAATTTAAGGGGCTTTATTTATGATTTGGTGTGTAAATGTACATTTACCACATGACCTAATACTATTTCTGGAGTACTAAAAGAATCACTCCTCACTTTATACCAGGGTGAGGTCTGTGCTAAACATGATTCTGGCCTGGATTACAAAACCCATCATAAGTAGTACTGGTGTTTAATAGCCAAGAATATGGGTCAAAGTTATCGATTTTATGACGAAAATCATTAGGATGTCAAGTAAAGATCATGTTCCATGCAGATATTATGTAAACCTCCCTTTGTAAATATATATCAAAACTTACTTTTTATATCATAATATTCATTGGACAATTTTGAAGTCAAATATTTTAATATTTGCATTTTTTTGCACCCTTAGACTCCAGATTTTCCAGTAGTTGTATCTCAACTAAATATTGTCCTATCCTAACAAACCATACATCAATGGATAACGTATTTAGCCCCTTTGACTGGTTTTGTGGTACAGGGTCACAAATATGTTTTGCCATAATAATGCATGAATATTTTGGAATCTGATTTCTAAAAGTTTCTAAGAGTTTCTCCTGTTATTTGTTTACTCATCAACTTCTGTATGTTGTTTGCTTTTAAAAACCCCAACGTTTTTCCTGTTTGAAGGGTGAAACGGCTTTTCTAGCAAATTTTCCTTTTATGTCAACATTTGCTGCACTGGCCTGAGCTTAAATGATTAGTCGGGAGTTTTGCAGTGCCAGCAGTCCAGCGGCACATGTCTTTAGACCCCTGAATGCATCAGAAAGACTAACAAGACCTCTTAAGCTCTTCTCACAGCAGTACCTCATAAATATAGATTTACTCCCTCACTTTCTCTTTATCCTTTTTTCCCCTCTGTTTCTGCCCTGTCTTCAGAGTTAGGGATGAACTGAGAATGAATGTCAACCAGCAACCTCACATGGCCTCTCCTTATGGGCAGCCTCAGCCTGGATATCAGGGCTACCCCCAGCCAGGATATGGGGGTGGCCACGTGCCATCGGGATATCCGGCTCAGTATGCACCTTATAACGGGCCGGGCTCTGCCTACCAACAAGGTCCACCGCAAGGTAAGGGGGGTGAAAGTACAAAATGCTGTGACTGGTTAAGGAAATGTGTATATGACAGGTTATTATCATTTAATATGGGCTTAAGTTCAGTCTGTAAGATCTTTTTTCGGAGTGCAAGCGACGTCAGATTTCTCCCTCCCAGCCTCCCCTTTTTACCTCTCATCTCCTTTTTCACATTTCATTCCCATTTTTCACTGCTCTCTCTTTCTTGTATTGCAGGATATTCTCCTTATGCAAGCTTTCCCTCTAAGACTCTCGCAACAAACTTAGTCTCTGACCTGTCCTCCTCCTCTCCTCTTGACCTAGGTAACTGGTTTAATTCTGCTTAGCAGCCTGTCCTCTTCCGTATTCCCTGTGATTCATTATTGACTGCAGTGTGCGGGATGGCTGGGCACTGTTGCACATGTAGCAGTCCAAACCACAGGATACAATCAAAACTCAGCTGTGGAAATTAAGGGTGTTGTTTGACTACTTTTGTGTATTTTTAATACTTGTACAAAGGGTCCAAATTTGACACTCGCTTATAGCCAAACGTAAATAAAAGTGGCTTTGAGTCGATACAGAGTTGGCTAGTGACATAAGCAACTGCAACGTTATAATTGGGTTATCTTGATTTATAAGAGTCTGTACAAAGCATTCACTATTGAATATTACCAACATTTATCTGTAATTCTCCCTAAACCCTTTTTTTCTAACATATTCTCCATATTCTAGGCTGCATCATTTGCTTAAATAGTTGCTCAAAGTTAATCATACAAGTTCTAGATTAAATGTGTGTTATTGTGATATTAAGCTAATTATTTATTGCTGGTCCTGCTAAAGGTATGAGAGGACCTCCTGCCTCAGGGGCACCACCTGTTTCAGGTGCCCAGAACTATTCTCAGTTTGGGCAAGGAGAGACTCAGAATGGACCACCACCAATGGGTGCTCCATCACAGAGGTCAGTGACCCATCCTATTAGCACATAACCATGTCCGTAGTTCATTAGTAATTTAGCTTATGTGTTGCCTTTTAAATGTTGTGGCTGTTATTACGTAAATGGTTATAAATAATTTTCATTTAATGATGGCAAATGAAGTCTTATGTTTATGGTTTTGCAGCATTGTCATGTTTCTTACATTTTAATCTTATTGTAATTGCTTTTTTAGGCCTCCAGTGTCTCAACCTTACACTCCAGGTGCAGTAAATCTGCCTGGCCCTCAGCCCCCATACGGCCAGCAGTTTGGAGCTCCACCGGTCAGCATGCAGCAGATGACCAATCAAATGGCCAGCATGCAGGTTGGCTCCACTGCACCCTCTCCTGCAGGCCCAGGCTATGGTAAATAACTCTTTGAAAATTTGAACATCATAAAAATATCTACAACATTGTGACAATTTGTTCTTTTTTTCTTTTTTTTTCTAGCCCCTCCCTCTGTGTCTCAGGCTGCTATGTCTGTTCCCTACACACCTGCATCTCCTCCTACTTTCCCACCCACTTCCACTGCTCCCTCACAGCCTCCACCTACTGAAGCTGTTGCTCAGGCTCCTCCTCAGTCATACTACGGAGGTCCGCAACCTCCCCAGCAGCCTTTCCCAAATGCTGTTCCACCTTTCTCCTCTACTGGCCCCACGCAGCCCCAAGTTCCACAACCGGTTTCTCCACAATCCTTTCCTCAAGCTCCGCCTGTTTCTCAGCCTCCTTTTTCCACTGCCCAGGTACCTCCAGGTCCCACCCAGTCATACGGAGGCCCACTTCCTTCAACACAGCCCTCTTTCCCAAGACCACCGCTTCCCACCTCCCAGCCCTCCACGTTCCCTGCAGGTCCACCGCCCACCTCAACTCCATCTCAGCTTCAAGGGGTCATGCAGCCCCAACCGCCAGTTTCCCAACCCTCACTTTACCACTCAGGTCCCCCTCCAACCTCCACTGGGTTTCCACCACAAGTTGGTGCTCCACAAAGGCCTCCCCTTGCTGGAATGCAGGGCCCTCCTATGGCATCACAGGGCCCTCCTATGGCATCACAGGGCCCTCCTATGGCATCACAGGGCCCTCCTATGGCATCACAGGGCCCTCCTATGGCATCACAGGGCCCTCCTATGGCTTCACATGGCCCTCCTGTGGCTTCACAGGGGCCTCCTATGGCACAGGTTAATCATGTACCCCCTACACAACCTGGCATGCCACCTGGTCCTATCAACGCTTCTCTGTCAGGGCCACCCCCACAGCCAGGAATGCAGGGATATCCTCCTCAGCAAAATGGCGAGCATCACCATGTTGTTATTGTTAATTATAGCTAATAGTATTAAAATAGTTTCCAGTTACTTCACAGCAAGTACAAGTTTATTTTTAGGTTAACCGTTAAACAGGGCTAATTCATTAAAGGCTTAGTCTTTATATATTAATTTGCTTATATATTATTTCCCTACCAGGTGCTTTTGGGCAGGTCAGAGGTCCTCAGCCTGGTTACACAGGACCATATCCTGGGCAGCCAAACTATGGAGCGCCACCTGCTGCACCAGCTCCAGCGCCAGCTGCCCCAAAAAGGCTTGATCCTGATTCTATCCCAAGCCCGGTATGACCACTCCATATTTGACATGCACATGTACACAAGATCACTATTCACCAAACCTTCTCCCACACATCTATTGTGTTGATTTTTTTAAGTGTGTCTGTTTTAAATATTTATGTCATTTTCAGCACTAATGCACTTGCATACACACTCACACACAGACGTACACGATCAGTTTGTAAAATAAATATCTATGTAAGTAGGTGTGTGATGTGCTTGTGTTAAGCAAGGCTTCGCTCTGGAGTCTCCTGTGTCTGATGTGCATGCATTATGGCGGCTATTAGTAACAATAAAATTCAGATTCATAGATTATTCAAGGCTTGGAAACTCTGCACGTGCCGCCTCGCAATAACTGCACACACGTCTCTTACACTGTCTGTTAAACAGTGTGATTAATCATCAATAATTCTAGGCTTGGAAAAAAAACAGAGGAACTGTAACTGTGGTTACACTTCTGTTTATCTTCTCTGCTCTTTCTCTCTTTTTTTCTTTTGTTTGGCTTCTTACTATCCCTCTCCTCTCTTATAATTTGCTGGCTAAATTGTTAAAATGTAAAGCAAGCCTCTGACATGCCGCCTGTGCAGAAAACAAGACATAGAATAGACCCAGACGCAATCCCAAGTCCAGTAAGTGCCTCGTGTCTCTCTGCCGTTCTGTGTTGGTGTACTGTATCCCAATTTCTTTTTTTTTCTTTTTTTTTTCTCTCTCTCTTTTTTTTTTTTTTTTTACTCATGGGAATGCCAATGACACTAGATGAACAATATTGTAATCATTCTTCATAATAGCATACATAATAGCATTTGTGTAGCAGACAGCTATGTATAAAATGAAATATGCCCACCCAAAAATTTAAATTATATCGTCTTTTTTTAATATATTGTTTCAAAATTATGACTTTCTATCTTCTGTGAAACATAAAATGTATTTTTGTCTATTGGGAAAAAGTTAGTGGTTTGCTTTCCAACTTCCTTCAAAATATATTTTTTCACATTCATAACAAGATGAGGGGAGTCAGTGATGACAGAATTTAGATTTTTGGGTGGACTGTCTCTTTAATCATTTCTTTGACTCGACTATTTTTAAGACTGGTCATTGGTGCACAGCAAAACTGTTCATATCTACACTCCTGCATGCAATATAGTAACAGTGTGTGCATGACTGGTGTGTTCATATCTCTAATATAAGCATTGAGACCCATCATTTAAAGGTATATTCTGGGTTAGATGCTACTCAAGCTCTATCAGTGGCATTTTTGGGATGAGAAGGCAGCAGTAATTCAGCTGCAAAGTTGATTGCTAACCTGGATGTTAGCATTACCATGGTCTTCCCTTGATAAAAAATCCAATAGTGTTTTTCTGTTGGCTTTTGGGTTATAGCTGAAGTTAAGCTATATGAACAACAAATCTTTGTAATCATTTCTATTTGGGGTATCACTTATATATGGCATAGAATAAAATGTGAAAATGCATTAAGCTAAGACCAAAAATCCATTTAAAAAAACAGTGATTGTGTATTTAAGATGTTTAAATACACATTTCCTGGGTTTACCTGAAGCACTTTGTTCTTGTTGTCAAAGTCTGTGTGACCATTCAGTAAGAAAGTGTTTGGTATCAGAGCTACTCTAATGGGGACTGCATATATCGGGTGTTGTCAATTAATTTTCATTTATTCAACCCTGAATATTCCTTTAATCTGGTTTATATTATGAAATGATGTGCTAAACTTACAAAATGTACTGATCCTGTTTGGATTAGTTCTATACGAGCATAAAGAGGTTTATTGGGTGAAAGGTGAGGGTGTGTTGTTTGTTCATGAATAAAGGTGTGTCACACTTTCATAGGCTGGTGTTTGTTGTCTCAGATTCAGGTTATCGAGGATGACAAAACAAACAAGGGAAATGAACCTTTCACTACAGGGGTCAGAGGTCAAGCCCCACCTCTTGTCACCACCAAATTTCAAGTTAAAGATCAAGGTAAGAATAGAGATGAGATACTTTTAGACATTGTTTTTAATGGAAAATTGCCTATGCTATTTGGCTTTATTCCATGATGTTACTAGTCTTAATAAAATATGCATTATATTAATCTCTCCAAAGGGAATGCGAGTCCACGTTACATCCGTTGTACAGCCTACAACATGCCCTGCAATTCTGACATGGCCAAACAGTCCCAGGTTCCCCTGGCTGCTGTCATTAAACCCCTGGCCCCACTTCCTCCAGATGAGGTAAAAGGCCACATTCTATGAGTGTGTACTACTGCATGTTGTTATTTTCCTTTAAAATGAATACAAAAGTGTATGTGGGTAATTGCATGTCATTCCTTTTTACTGGCAGATACCGCCATATCTCGTGGATCACGGAGAAAGTGGTCCCATCCGCTGTAATCGCTGTAAGGCCTACATGTGCCCATACATGCAGTTTATTGAAGGTGGCCGTCGTTTCCAGTGTGGCTTCTGCAGCTGTGTCACCGAGGGTCAGTAAAGCTCCAATAACACACTTATGTTGAGTTCATTCTAATCAACATCTAATGTTTCGTGTGGTTTTTTTTTCTAGTGCCTCCCCATTACTTCCAGCATCTGGATCACACAGGGAAGAGGGTGGACTGCTATGACCGACCAGAGCTCTCGATGGGCAGTTACGAGTTTACGGCTACTGTGGACTACTGTAAGGTACAGTATATATCCCCATCATGCCACTACAATCTTAAGAGAGCTTTGTGCTAATATGTGTAGGATTGCTAATATTTAATTTATTGACAGAACAACAAGTTTCCTCAGCCGCCAGCCTTTATCTTCCTAATTGATGTATCCTACAATGCTGTGAAGAATGGCATGGTGGGAATTGTATGTCAGGAGCTAAAGACACTGTTGGATTACTTGCCAAGGTGAGTTTAAACAAGAAGCAGCATAATCAGAATAACAAAAAACATTAATTCATATCTTTCGGAGAGATTTGTCCATTTTCTTATGTACAATAAATCATTGCATGTGTAATTGTCTATTTACTGTTTCTGCAGAGAGAACCCTGATGTGGAATCAAACATTCGAGTTGGCTTCATCACCTACAACAAAGTGCTTCATTTCTATAATGTGAAGGCCTCCCTTGCTCAGCCACAGATGATGGTAGTGTCAGATGTGGCTGACATGTTTGTGCCCCTACTGGATGGATTTCTTGTGAATGTCTCAGAGTCCAGAGTAGTTATTGAAAGGTAGGTTTCGGTTTTTGTACACTACTGATAGAAAGTTTAGGGTTGCTACAATATTTTTGTTTGAAAATATTTCTGCTTTCCAGGACTGCATTTATTAAATCAAAAAAGTAAAAACAGTAATATAGTGAAATTAAATTGCAATCTAAAATAATTTTTTTGTGCCACTATAATGCATCCTTTCAGAATAAAAATATTAATAATGAGAGCACTGTAACATCCACAACTTAGTGTTATTTTTCCATGTAAGCTAGAGTGAAAGCTAGGATACCTGAGTTTTTGAGCATCAAAGAATATTGATTATGAAAATGCATGTGCCATCAGTTTGTTGGATCAGATCCCTGAGATGTTTGCAGACACGCGGGAAACCGAAACTGTGTTTGGGCCTGTCGTTCAGGCTGGGCTGGAAGCGCTCAAGGTATTTGATCTTATTGCAGCAGTACAAATTTCACAGTGAGTATACATAATATGAATGTTAATGACTCCTGCAATGCATTGTGATTGAAAAAGATGACAGCTATATGACCTTGTGGTAATTAAATAGAGTGGTTCTGTATACAGTATTAATCAAAGAAACTTGGGATTTACATTTTATTTTTGTGTGAGTGTGGTAACATTTGGTAACAAATGACATTTCTTCTTTTTCATCTAGGCAGCAGACTGTGCCGGAAAGCTCTTTGTTTTTCACTCATCTCTTCCCATCGCTGAGGCTCCAGGCAAACTGAAGAACAGGGAGGATAAGAAGCTAGTGGGCACCGATAAAGAAAAGGTACAAAGACAGAGTACTTCCTCTCAAATCTGTACTGCTCATTAAAGTGTTTGTGCGTCTGTAAAACACAATGTTAAAACCATAGTGGCAGCTTAAAATGTTTTGTCATCATTGAGACATTGGGAGCTATAGTAGAATTGTTACAGGGGGCTTTTGTAATAGTACCCTCTCCGTATGGCACATTGTGATGTTCACATCTCTTTCTTTTGCAGTCATTATTCCAGCCACAAGTTAGTTTTTACAACACTCTAGCCAAGGATTGTGTTGCGCAGGGTTGCTGTGTCGACCTCTTCCTCTTTCCCAACCAGTATGTCGATGTAGCAACGTTAGGGGTGGTCCCCACTTCAACGGGCGGCTCCATTTACAAATACACCTATTTCCAGGTAGGAGAGACGTACATCACCTTTTACCAGATCAAAGGAATCTTAACCAAAAACACACACGTAATTATAGACACTATGGTGTGTTTCAGGCTCCATCTGACCAGGAACGTTTCCTTAATGACCTGAGGAGAGACGTGCAGAAGCAGGTGGGCTTTGATGCCGTGATGAGGGTCCGCACCAGCACAGGTGAATACACTGCTTTCTACATGTCATTTACCTACCACATATATTTTTCAATCCACAGCAGTTCAACACAAATTTCAAAATGCATTTTATTACTCATCTGAAAAAAAGCTAATAATTGGATAGGCATGAATCGAACTTTTTTGATTCATATTGGAATAAGATGAGGGATTTAATTTTACTGTATTACAAGGTCTAGATTAATTTCTGATTAACCGTTTTATCACTGGTTTTTAATGTGTTAATGTACATATGTAAAAGAGATTAATTTGTGTGAGGTACTGTGGCAGGTATCCGTGCGACCGACTTCTTTGGTTCCTTCTACATGAGCAACACCACCGATGTTGAGCTGGCAGGACTAGACTGTGACAAGACTGTTACTGTGGAGTTCAGACACGATGACAAGCTCAGCGAGGAGACTGGAGCTCTAATGCAGGTGCGTGCGTGTCTAGTTTTTACACACGCGTGTAAAGCATCAGCTACACCGTGTTCAGTCATGTAATGACTTCAGCTGTGCTGACCTTTTTGCCTGTACTCTTGTTCTCTCAATCTTCTTTCAGTGTGCGGTTCTGTACACCAGCTGCAGCGGTCAGCGACGACTTCGGATCCATAACATGGCAGTGAACTGCTGCTCTCAGCTGGCAGACCTGTACAGGAACTGTGAGACTGACACCATCATCAACTTCTTCGCCAAATATGGTGAGCGAAACCACATGCATTCTCTCACACTTGTCTGATAAACACCACCTCACTGCTTCCTGCATTAGCACATTAGGTGTTGACCACCTCTGTTATACCAATGTAAAATTAATGGTATTTATTTAGTATATTTGTTTTATTTTGGTATTTACCTGTTTTGGTTTAGTTTTTGTTTCATTTTTAAAAGCTACAGCTCCATCCCAGTCTATGTACTGCATTCATTATTATTGCTTTGGCTTTTTTTTGTTTTTCTTTTTTTAAACGGCTTTTGGTTTTGTTTTGTTTTGTGGCATTTTCACAACCTTACAGCTCCCTTCCTCTCTCTCTTCCGCTCTGCATCTTTTTAACATGCATTGCTGTTTTGTTTTGCTTTTGGTTTTATTCAGTTTTGATTTTGTTTTCTTGTTGTCTTTCTACAAAATGGAAAAAAAACCCTGCAAAGAAAAGGCAGTAATAAATTGTCATACCCATAAATGAAATGATTGACATGTACATCAGCACCTGCCTATTCAGCATTTTAGTGGAGCCTCATAATATAGGCTGTTTTCAGCAAAACTTTGAAGTTTGAGTTAACTTTTTAATTATGTGTTCTGGAACCTGATTTGAGTTCAAGAATGATTTTGTTGTTGTTGTATGTGCTTACAGCATATCGTAGTGTACTCAGCAGTCCCACCAAGAATGTCCGTGATAGTCTGGTGAATCAATGTGCACAGATCTTAGCCTGTTACCGCAAAAACTGTGCCAGTCCATCTTCAGCAGGGCAGGTAAAAATAGAATATCTGAGTGTCATAACACAAATCATATTTATTACTGATTGAATACCTTCAGTTATTTTCATATACTACATTGTGCTGATATTTTCTTTTTGTGTACAGTTGATTTTACCAGAATGTATGAAGCTGCTGCCCGTGTATCTGAACTGCGTGTTAAAGAGTGACGTTCTGCAGCCCGGGGCAGATGTCTCTCTGGATGACCGTGCCTACCTGAGACAGCTGGTCAGCACTATGGATGTGGCCGAGAGCCATGTGTTCTTCTACCCTCGCCTGCTTCCGCTGGTGAGAGACGATCACGGTAATATCAGCCCGTTTGATTTTGAGCTGTGATGGTTATGGTACTTTTTCTGTTTCTCTACAGCAAAAGCTGGATGTTGAGAGCATGGCTCTGCCTGTGGCTGTGAGAGACTCTGAGGAGAGGCTGTCAAGGGGAGGAGTCTACCTGTTAGAGAATGGACTGAACATTTTCCTTTGGGTCGGGGTCAATGCCCAGCAGGAGCTGCTTCAGAACATCTTTGGCACACCGGCCTTCAGCCAGATAGACCCCAACGCGGTACGGTGTTACTGCTTATGAACATGCACATCAAACTATTTATTTACATTATATTTTTCTCATACAGAAACAATTATGGAGATTGAATATTACTTATTAGCACATATGAAACTTGAATCGTATACCTTGGATGTTTCTGCATGTTGTATTTTGTATTTAGAGCTATCATGTGAACATTTGCAATTTTTATTGTGTGTTTTGCTGATTTAGACCTCTCTGCCGGCTTTGGATAATCCTTTTTCAAAGAGACTAAGGGAGATTATCGAGTCCGTCAGGGCCCAGCGCTCACGATATATGAAGGTAAATACGTCACAGAGCTTGATATTATGCTTTTGCAGATATTTGTGATTTAGGGACTGAAAAGATTGTTTACTATTTTAAGAGTTTAGGTCACTTGCGTTGAACTTTTTTAAAAATCTCAATACAATGCAATTACTAGCAAATGAAACGAGCATCAGGAAGTCAAGATAATCCAGGAATTATGCATGACCTTGACTGAGGGGGGGAAAGGGAGTAGTTTTCCATCTAGATTAATGTTGGTCTGTAATTATTCGTCACTTGTGATTTATAGGGTGATACTTGGGTTCTCATTTAAAATAAAAATGTTTTCATGTATTTTTTGTAATTTATTCATTTGTAATGTCTGTAATTACAAATTTGTTTATAATGTCACTACTTTTCAAATGTAATCTACTTGTAAATAATTGTTATCTTTCAGCTCATGGTGGTGAAACAGGAAGACAAGCTAGAGCTGATCTTCAAGCACTTCCTGGCGGAGGATAAGAGCAACAATGGTGGGGCCTCTTACGTGGACTTCCTGTGTCACATGCACAAGGAGATTCGTCAGCTCCTGAGCTAGGAGCATCAGGTCCCCGTCACCCTCCCCTCCTTCTCCTCCCTTGGCTCTGTGCTCAGAAGCGCTTTAACTTTTTATTTAACATAATAAACAAAATCCCTTTGCCCATCATCTTCTCTCCCTCAAGTATAATCTCATCCACGTGACTCTTGAGGAAGAAGCCACCTTGTAAAGGAAATGTTGCTCCGTCAGCTTACGGTGTTCTTTTGGTTTTAGTGGGAGTTTTGACCCGAATTTCTCCTCTTTCAATGACAGGCTCGTGAGACTTTGTGTGTGTGTGTGCGCGCGTGTGTGTGTGTGTGTGTGTGTGTGTGTGTGTGTGTGTGTGTGTGTGTGTGATAGAGAAGGAGATATGCCGTTGTTATTGCTCTACAGCTGATCTGGGATCAGGTTGTGACGCCACAAACAGAGCTTAAACCGCTTTTTCAGAACAAAACATCTACCGGGTTTTAGAGTGTGTTTGACTGTGAACGTCGATGTTGATTGTACTGGGTGTTCTGTGAGAAACACTAGCACTGATTAATGGTCTCTAGGTACCGAAGGACAGAAAAATAACTGCATTACAAATTAATCTAGACCTTTTCGGAATACAGTGAAATAAAATCCCTCATCTTATTCCAGTATGAATCAAAAGATGTTTTAGAACAAGTTAGATTCATGTTTATCCAATTATTTGTATTTTTTTCTGCTTGCGTTCTGTTTCCCTTTGATTATCTCTCTCAGCCTTGGCCTTACTGATCCCGTCTCTCCTTTTTCATTCATTATTCTGTTTATATTGTCTAATTTTTTGTCATTTTCACCTTTTTAAAGTGTGCAAAAAAACCTAATAGACTCAATGGAGAGTTTGAAGTGTGCTGTTAATCATTCAAAATGTCTTTTATTCTAAGAAAACATTCGAAATAAAAGTCTATGCATCAACTTATCTATAAAAGAAAGAGGGAAAGCTGTTCAAGAGCCTGAGCTGAATGTTGCGCTTCTTTGTTTCTATGCTACCACCCTCTATAAGAAGCAGATATGTCTAAAACTGATAGAATATGGATCCGTATGGATGCCTGGACAGGGAGTTGAATTTCAGATGAGCCTCTCGGGAGGATGGCAAAACCCTATAGATGGTTCAGTAATTGGGAAGCTTTCTGGCATTCATTCAGTTCCCTATTAAATTCTCTCTCTTTTTTTTTTTCTTTACTGTATGGTCTGTTAGAAACCCGTATACTACATGTGCTTGTTCATGTATCGGCTATGATTTAATATTATGTTCTAAATCTGTTTAAGGAGCAGGTGGTGTCTCTCTGCTCTAGGGTATTAATCTTTGTGCAATGGAAGCCTGTGCTGAGAGCGGAGTGTGGGACTCATTTAGAAACTGACCATTTCTAACCGGTTTTCCAAGCGAGCGAAGTCAAGCACATGCGGAATTGTGACCTTAAAAGCAATCAACACTGAATACTTTGTCATCACATTTATTACATGTACAGAATTAAAAATCACATTTTAAAAATGATGTCAAGTTAGTGTGCTTTGTTGAATCTGCATATGGTGTTTGGGTGAGTTAAAGAACGGTTTGTTTTTTTTCTGTTTTTTTTTTTCAAGCTCATCTTAGTCCTTTCATTCTGAAAATATATCTCTAATATTACAGAGCTCTTTTATATAGAAGGGTGAGCTGGTGTGTTTATATGAGGTGTATCCTAGTGAGGTTCTCTATAGAACGGAGGGATCAGCCTTGGTTTACTTTTTTTCACTTTTTTTTTTTGGTGGTTCATTTGTGTTTGTCTCTAACCAATGTTTTTTTTTTTTTTTTTTTGTTGGTCGTAGACTCCTCAGTGTTTTTCAGAGTTGTCGTCTTGTTTCATCTATGCCTCCTGACTGCAAATAAATACCTATATCAATTGATGATTGACTCCTGCGCTCTTACGAATCCATCTATACAAAGTGATAAAAGTATCATTTATATACAAATGTATATATGTGCTGCGACAAGTCTTTCTAACGCAGTACATGTAGAAAGCTTTTTTTTATTATTATTATTAAGTAAAACGTAGATAGAAAAAGATGGATTTAAGTTTTTGGAAATAGAGTGTGTTCGTAATAGAGATTCAGTATTAAGACGAGGTGACCGAATGCTGCAGAACTGTGAAGTGAAAGTCAAGAAAAAATGCAGGTAGAGATTTTCACCAGTTTAACATCCTGCCCTAATTTTGGTGTATTCGTTTCATGTGAGGTGGATCTTGTGTCGTGATCTCTGATCTTAATCTCGGCTCAAAGCACATTCCGTGTCCAGAGCATCAGACTCTCTTAAAATAAACCGTAAGCTGTGTTATGTAAGCGAATGAGCCAGACTTTAGGGGCAGTGATGTGACTTGCATTAAAGGTATGTTCATTAACTCCGTCTCGGTGAGTTATAAGAATCATGGCGATACGTTTTACATGGTCCACCACTCTGTATACTCAAACATAAATATGTATTCAAATAAATGCTGTTCTTTCTATTTATCAAAAAAAAAAAAAAACATCCTTAGAAGTATTAAGTTGTTGACAGCATTTCTTGATCAGCAAATCAACTGATTTGAATCATTTTTCTTGAAGGCTCCTGACATTAAAAACTGGAGTAATGGTACAACAAGACTAAATGCCATCTTAAAATAGGATAATTTTACTGTATTTTTGATCAAATAAATGCATACTTGATGAGTATAAGAGACTTCAAAAATATTAATAAAATCTTACATCAGACTTACAGAGAATACAGTACATCTTTTCATTTTTTTCTTCTGTCTAGTAATTTTGTTATACTTTTTGTTTGCCATTTTGATACTTTTAATAAATAATAATCTGCCAATGCAGACGTGATATTTTAAATGAAAGTCTAGCAGCTGTATTCTCTCTCTCTCTCTCTCAGATTTGATTAAAACGAGGCGCATCAGCTTGAGTATTTGTTTGTCATGTCTCTATTGCTCCCATCCTAACTTGTGTGCTGTGTTTCTCTGCCGGAGTCACATATCAAGGTCATCGAGATGCTTATTTTTTTCTGTAAATTGACAAAAATAGCTATTATAACTTTTAAGTATTTTTCTTCTGGGAAAAAGAAACATGGTTTGTTGACATAAGATAAAGACTATTAGAAAAAGGTGAAAAATATAACAAAATAGTTATCTGTTAAATAAAATACAATGTTTTTATATCAGATTTAATATATGTAAAAATATATATACATAATTTATTGCACACACTTTGTGTACTTTGCAATTGTGTGATGCATGGACATAATGTTAAAAACATTGCTTGGAGGACTTGTTTCGGTGTTTAGCAACACATACGACACGCACAGCCTGTGGGCTGGCTCTTGTATGTCCTGTCCAGTGACGTAATGGAGAGTGAACCCCTGGAGACTGGGGCTCATGGAGACTTCCCTGTTTGTGTGCAGCAAATCAGGCCTTTGACACCTGCTGTGAGATCAGTCACAACCCACATCAGACATTTAGCATTAACAAGACCCCTGCCACCCTCATCTCTCTCTCTCTCTCTCTCACACACACACACACCTTACGTTCTGCTTTGAAGCCTGCCTCTCTCTGTCTGAAGCAGAAGTGATTAGCCTCTGTCCGGGGGGACTGATGTTTAGCTGGCCTGCTGACGGGACTGTGTGTGACTGCTGTATTATCTCAGCTATCCATTCACTGATCCTGCTGCCAATCACTAAACATTACTTCCTCCATGCTATATATATATATATATATATATATATATATATATATATATATATATATATATATATATATATGTATATATGTGTGTGTGTGTGTGTGTGTGTGTGTGTGTGTGTGTGTGTAGCTTTTTACAATCCTAAATGTTAAAATGATCTAAATCTTAAATCATATGGCTTGTTAGGAAGAGATCTGCTTTTCTTGTTTATTTAAACAATTTTATGACAGAGGCCAAATATGTATTATTTGTAGGAACTCTATGAATTATTCCTATGTATATAACTAATTAAAGGGACAGTAGTGATTTTTTTCACTATTTGTTACATTATACATATACATAAATTATACATACATACACAGTATATATATATATATATATATATATATATATATATATATATATATATATATATATATATATATATATATATATATATAATCACAGGAATTTAATAGTGCCCGAAATAAAATAAAATAAAAAACCCATAACAAAATTATATATTACAATATAAGTGCTTCGTCCCTTGGATAAAAAAATGCTACAAAACATAAAATAATAATAAAAATAAGATCAAGCCTGTTTTTTCCAATCCTGAATAATTTGCACAGTTTGTCCAGCAGGTGTTGCTGCTGGTGTCGGTGTGACGAGAGATAGTAAACACACACACACACACACACACACACACACGCACACACGCTCTTGTTCTGTCCTCGCGTAGCCCCTTTCTGTCATAACACATTGAAATAACCGAGCGTTCACACGGAAGCGTCAGATCTGCGTGTCCTCGATTAAGACCTGCAGATGAACTTAAGTTTGTTCTTAAGGAGACAGAATGAAGGCAGAGCTGCTGCGCCATCTGCGCTCGTCCGCGTGTCTGTGTGTCAGGACAGCTCTCTCCACCCACCAGGATGACCACCTGCCCACCCGAGCATCATCACCTGTCAGCTATATGGGTCACAGCTGCGCATATGCGCATATGCATGCGTGCGAGCCGTTGCTTTTCCAATCCTGAATCTAAACTAAGACCGAATATATAGTTCCACGTCTATTTTCATTTGATGCGAGAAAGCCAAGCTCTATCTATCTATCTATCTATCTATCTATCTATCTATCTATCTATCTATCTATCTATCTATCTATCTATCTATATTTTTTACTTTTTGTTTCTCTAATGTAGTAATAGTATATATTAATAATTTTAATATAATAATAATTTCATAAAAATAAAAACATTTTACATACTTCCTGCAAATGTTCTGTTAATGTTTGACTGCGAAAACATAAATAAATTACCAAAAAAAAGCAAAATATTTGCTCAGTTATGAATTCACCTTATTTAAATTGATTTTTTATGACGTTACGTTTACCAGACGCCAGCTTCCTAGAATGTACCTTCATACGCAACACGCACGAACACAGCCATTGGCTCGTCTGCGCTTTGGGGGCGGGGCTATATGTTTGATGGCCAATGAAATTCGTTCGTGGTAGAAAACCGCGAGAGTATTATTAGGCTATTTACAATTCCTGATGCTGATTGAGCAGAATAATATATAAAAAAAACACTCTTCTTATTTTAGCTCGACCAGGATGGGAAACAGACGAAGGAGCGAGTGTGTGATCCTGCAAAAAAAAAAAAACAATACAGACAGGCAGTTTGTTGCTGAGGCATTGCAGGTGTGTGCATTTTAATCCGGTAAGGTCAAAGAGCCGCGATATAGATAGCAGGCGTTTTTGCTAACAACAGAGAAGGAGAAAAGGGAATAAACGAAGGAGCGAGGCAAGGATGCTGCACTCCTCTGCACTCCCTCGGTCCCTTGGCTCGTCTATCACTGCGTTCAGCCCCCGCCGAGGACTTGCCAAGGAGAGCCCCGGAGCGCGCCCCCCAGCGGCTGACCCCGGATCAGTCCTAATGCGCTGGGTGCAATAAGCCGCAACGTGGAAGCGAAAACAAGAAACTAATCTGGAGTCAGCTATTAAAGGGACGTCTCTACCCTGGAGCGGACGTGCTCGGGCTTGACCCACATTGTCATCCGGATGCTCACTTTGCTCTCAGCCGCTCCCTATCAAGGGCACAAAACAGCTCGTGCCTCACGTTTTCACACTTTACCGCGTAACCTGCCTTCACTTCTTCATTCTCGTGTAGTACGAAAAAACAATGACTATAAAAAGTTATTTTCACGCATATGTCAGGTCTCACGTCAGGTTTTTACCATAGACATTGCGGTATTTGCGACGTAAAAAAATAATAATGTTAGGAGATAACGTTTAATGTAAAACATAACATTAATAAAAACGATACGTGTTTGTGCGATGGTTTAGGGTTGTGGGTTAGATGCGTATCGTATGTACGCGAAAACTGAGTATCATATGCACGCCTGAATTTTTTTTATCATATGCACTCCAAAACTGAGTATTATATGCACGCCAAACACTTGCGTGTCATATATACGCCAAAGTCCATTTTTGCGTATCAATATCACGTATAGCGTGTGTATATATAAAATATAATATAGCGTTTTATATTTTATATAGCGTATTATATATTTGCACGGGTTTGGACTCAGCAAGGTTTGTTTTTGTTTGCTTTTGCAAGAATGTAATATTTTTATTTAGCTGTGGTGAATAAAGTTGATTGAAGGCCACAGTTAATACATGTTAAAAATTCTTTTGAACTTTTTTTTTTTTTATCAAAGTATTCAGAAAAATGTATCACATTCTACACAAATAAGCAGCACAGCTGTTTTCACCATCGATAATAATAATGCGAAATGTTATAATCAGCATATTATAATGATTTCGGACAGGTAATAATTACATTTTAAAACATTTTAATTAAAAATTGTTGTAACAATCCTCAAGAATTAAGTTTTAATGTATTTTTGACCAAATAAATGCAGCCTTGGTGGGCATAAGAGAAGTTAAAATACGTTTAAAAAATTATTTATCCATTACACCGGATGTAATGTGGTTTTTACACATCTCACTTTCCGTGCGATAATATAATGCATTTTCATAATCGTCTCCTATCACATCATTCAAAACAGACACCAGCATCTCAATTAATGAAGTTATAGCATGCTGAAGACGGAGGTTGCTGCTTGGTGAGTCAGCTCTTTCACCCACAGTTGTTTTTAGTTTAAAAAGTGAATCATTGTAGAAATGAATAACTTTTTTGGTTAGCAATGATAGTGCTGAATGATACAGTTTAGAATAAAAGGAGCTATAAAGCAAGTTAACAAAGGGGCGTAGCTCTTACGGTGGAGTTTATGGGGATACGAAAAAAAACAGCTGGGAAACATATTTTAATATTCAATACTTCACTCGATAGTAACACGTGTCGTGTCCTTGATCCAGATGGTTATCCCGAGATGTCATCATCAGCTACCTTCCCCCAGAACAAACATAAGCTCCGCCTGAGTCATCCATCTATTGACGTCTGCTGGTGTATGCCATAGAGGACAGCTGTAGGATAACTTCACGTCGGGTCTGTATTTCCGCCTCAGCATGGGTGCAAATATTTAAAAAAAAGTGTCCTCTGTGGTTTTGTTCAATATGTTGATCGGTCCAATGTGTCTTTCTGTCAGTCTGCTCTGACTCTCTAACAGTCCTTCTGTCTGTTTCGCAGCCCGTCATGTCAAAGCGGACGTGGAGTCAACTTCACAGTTACTCAAGGTGACTTTCCTGGTTTTTTTTGTAGCATAATCACGAAACCAGTGGCTAAATAAAGAGTCTGCCATTCGCTGGAAGACTCTCCTCTTAGTTCCATTATGATTATGAAAGCATTCTCAATATATAAGCGCATCGACCGTATCAGAACATACAATAGATGCACAAATATAGGTCCGTCGTAAGACCGTTGCTTATGAGGATGGTAAATTCATGGAAACAGAATATTTTTGGGCCTTTTTCCTCAGTTACAAATCTCCAGTATTTTGAATTCAAGATGCAGGATGTTAGTTTTCCTGTGGTTACACAGCAATTAGTCACATGGAATTTACAGCTCAAGTGGCCATTAGCAATAATGACAGTATGCAGGTCGCATGCTTGAACTAGCCAAGATCTTGCAATTAAAAAATGAATTTGATTAATTATTTGTATTGATATTATTGGCACGTCGGTTATATAAGCAGAACATTTGAGCCGTGGAGATGGAGTTATTGCATTTTCATTAATAGACCACGAAACCAAACATTTTAGAGTTTTTCAGAATAACCGATGAATTGTGGTCCAGTTATGTTTATTATATTTATTTTGGTGTCATGTTTACTTTAAATCAAGTTAAATTCAGTTGATACTGATACAGTACTTAATATTAAGGTGAGTTAAAGGGGCTATAGCGCAAGTGAAATTAGTAATGTTATATGTTATTAGAATTAAAAATAAATTCTATCTCATGATCAGAAATTCTAATATACTGATTATACACGTTCTTTCTTTTCTTCCTTTCTTTCTTTAATTTAATTTAATAAAATTTTTGCTTCTGTCTATGGAAACTGTGACACATTTCTGAAAAATGTCAAACTTAAACTTATATATATATATTTGCTAATGGTATTCAGAAACTTGACTCACTCACTCATAAAATAATAAGGATCATATAGATTTATAATATTAATGCAAAACATCCCAAAAGCTGTTGTTGATGTGAGTATATAACTATAAGTGTAATATGTTCACTCAATTATTGTCAACATAGATGCCTTTTAAAAACGTTGCATGAAAATCAAAATTGACACTGTTTGTTTTTTTAAATAGAGATGTTCCTGAACATATTATGATTATAAGTTTAGCTGGAAATAAAATTAATGAAGAAAAAGAAAACATTCGGTCCACACAGTTTTTTTTTTATTGAACTTAATAAAGGTCCAAAGATTCGTCAGGGCACAGAATTAAATGTGAAATGTGAATGTCATGTTTAAAAGTACAGTAATGAAAAACAGCCTGTTTAATTCTAAGAGGCAGTAAGAAGAAGGCGTAAAACATTCATGGGAAACTAAATTATGACTGTTGTTAACATTATAAATGGCTTCCAGGTGAAAAAATGATAAAAAGATTATGCTGTGACCTGTTTAATATCTCCATTTAGCAGTAGAGCTCTGATTAAAAGGTAGATAGGAGTATTAACAGGATGCTTGGTTGTTAAAGGCAGGAGTTCCTCAGTGAAGCAGCGAGAGGGGAGAAGATGTGCTGACTGGGTCTGATCTCCAGAGCACCTCAGAGTCTGATTAGACCGCAGGATTACAACGTGGAAGAGCTGATGTGAGGAAACACATTGTGTGCTGCAGCCGTCGTTTGGTGAGTATGTACAGTGGCATACAGAAATGATTTTTGATTAAGATGATATATTGTAAACTCTTTTGCTCTAAAAGACGGAGAGGCAGAATGATCAATCCATAAAATCTAGATGTTTTGCCAGCGGTAAATAAAATATGCCCGCTATAGAAATGTCCAATTTAATTTCCATTTCCAACACTGATAATAACGAGATTATTTATTGAGTTGCACTATTTATATCGCACTAAATCAGCATATCAGAACGATTTCTGAAGGATTGCGTGATTACTGAAACTCTTTGCCTATTAAAAATAGAAATATATTCAAAAAGAAAACAGTTAAGTTGTAATAATATTACAGCATTTCGATCAAATAAGTGCAGCCTTGGTGAGCATAAAGGGCTCCTTTCGAAATCATTTACTGACTTGGGCTGGCTAATTGATCTGTGATAAAGTTTCAGGTTTAACTGCGCAATGGAAAAATGCTGAAACCCATTTGTGTAATATTGTGTATTTGTGCATGTATTATATATTATAATTTGTTATGGATGTGCAGAGAGATGGGGAATGTCGCTTCGGTTTCTCTGTGGGTGTACAGAAGAAATTTGACCTGTCATGTACCATCAGCACTGCAGCCCATCTCAGAGCAAAGCAGCGACCCACGCAGCTCACACACACACACACACACACACACACAACCGACCCTTTTTTTTTGCGCCGCTGATGACCTCTCTCTGTCTGCATTCATGCAAAAAGCACAAACACGCACACAGTGAGTAATGAGGAAGCCTGAGCTGCGGTTAAGTGTGCATCACTGTTTATGTCTTCATGCATTATTCACATGTACAGTCAAAACGTCTGTCAACTTGACTGTTTCACTCAATCTGCTAGCATGCTGTTAGCCTTTTACATTCCCATTCATTTGCACACACACGTGTACTGTACATCCGCACACACACAAGTTGCTTCAAAAGCCTCCTCGTCTGACAGGAAGACGAGTCATATTGACTTTAAAGGGGCCTTGAAGTCAACATAAATTTAAAATGATTTATGATTACCTTAATGCATAATCCTACTCTGCATTAAGAGTTATCACGGAATATTAGTTTTTATATATAATTAATCCGTGTCTGTAATTTACTATATATTATATTTCTCTATATTTACTATTTAGTAGGCTGCTTTGGTAGGAAAAAGTATGAATAGTGAAGTATCTGTTTCTACATTAATGTGTGTTTCTGTTATGCATCTAGTAATTAAAAAAAAAATTGTACTTTTATCCGTATGCATTAATAAAAATGGGATGGGACAGTAACAACATTTAGAATGTTAAAACACATCATAAATGTTAGGATTTTTTTTTTTTTTCAAATAAAACAATTTCAGTCTTACCTTACAGAAATAATAAATAAAATAGTGGTTAATAATATTACTGTTTTACTGTATTTTACAGCCTTAGTAAGCACCTAGACCTTTTTCAGAATTTGTTACAAAATCGACCCTGAACTTTTGAATGTTTGTATAAATATTGGTTATGGCAGTGAAATTGTATAACAGTCGATTAGAGGTGCTAGCACATACGTCTGGGTGATACAACGTTTTGTTGAATATTACTTTAAATAATACATTTATGTGATACAGTCCTAAAATGTTCACTTTTTCCATCTTTGCAACTTCGCAACTGCTTTTTGTGTTCCAGAGGAAAGAAACACATGTGGGTTCGGAACGACATGAGGGTGAGCAAATGATAACAGGATTTTCTTTTTTGGGTAAAACTACCCCTCCGAGATTCGCATTACTAAATGAAAATGCACAGTCTGTGTCAGAGAGGCACTGTACTCTCACAGCTCATCACACCAACCAAAACTGTAGAAAAATAACAATACAATGTGCACTGCTCTCCAGAGACAACATCAAAAATTGCATTCGTTTTTTTGCCTTTCTGCATCTCTCCGCTTAGATCTGGTTTCACCCTAGCATGTCTTTCTCCTTCCATCTCATACAATCTCTCCACACATTTCTTTCTGTCCAGCAAGGCTCTTTCCATTTCTCTTTAATAATTCAGAGCAGCAGAGGTGTGCGTGGTAGAGCTACAGTGGCCAGTTCTTCATCTGAGAGGACAATCCCACCCGCTCACTCCTCCAGACGTTGAGATGATCTCCAGCACACAAAACATGTGGTCAGAATAGCACACCGCCACACTACTCTTACTAATTCTATCTGTCTGTTATTGACAGTTTGATCAAGTTAATGGGTCAAGACAGAGGAAAAAATGTCCACATTTGGAAGTGGAAATGGAAGGTGAAGTCAAGTGCATTGCATTATGGGATATAGTGTTTGATATTGTGGCTGAATTCGGAAAAGCACATTTTCATACTACCCTATTTTTTTTATCTTCTATGCATGTGTACTTTGTTTGCTTACAGAAAATACAAAATATGCACATTATCCAAATTATGTAATGTATATAAAATTATGTCTGTTTTCTTGCAAAATACTATATTTATGAAAAAAAAAGATTCTGTAATAATACATTAAATTATATTATATTATATTATATTATATTATATTATTAGGGTTTAATATTTAGTAAAACTGAAATACTTTTTTTTTCTATTGAGATGACATGGAAAAAAATGTCCCAATAATCCTGAACTAACCCTACACAGTATTATTCACGGTATTAATCTTATTTACTGTCGTTTTTAATAATTAGTAAAACCTTGTTCCACAATAACGTCTCGTCATTTTCTTGCTTTTTTAAAATTCAGTTTCACATAAAATTGATTAGTTTGATATGCTCAATATTAATATAATTTAGCGTAAAATTGCTTGTTTCTTGGCAGTCCAATCAAATGACAAGTCAACTTCATTTACAGGGCATTTGTCAAACTGGAAATCAGAGGTCAGTTTGGATGCAATGCATTATGGGATGCAATCATTTGTGCTGCTTGCTTTATTGCATGCTGCTCATTTTAGCATATTTTTCGGTCCATATTCACCTAAATATTCCAAACAATTACAGCTAGAAAACACAAAGAAGAACCCTGCATCCCAAGATGCAATGCGCTTGACTTGACCTTCCATGAATCAGAAGTGATTTTCCTGACTCACCGTTCGATAAGATGGTTGCAGTATTTTAAGAGTTAATAAACACAGATTACATTTTGGAATACTAGCGTTCAGTTAGCACTAGCAGTCATCAGCGTTCACAGTATCCCCGTTCTTCCCTCCTCGCTCTCTCGTTCTTTCTGTTTGTAGCCAGTCTTATCTCTGCTGAGTTCAGGCTCAGAATGAAGCGTAATCTTTCTCGCTGTATTTCACCTCTCTCCTCGTCTCTCAGCGGTTTGCTGTGTAAAGCAGGTCAGTTGAGAACGGGCGTTGAGGGGGAAGATGCTAACACAAGCTGAAGTGTGCTGCACTCCGTTACATAAACACTGTGGGAGAACCTCCGGACACCTTCCCACAGGCCTCCGCTCACTAACGCTGAAGCTAACATTATCATGTAGCGCTCTGTCCTCGTACACCCCCCTCTACGGCCCGCTGGCCCGCTGAATTCGGCTGATACACACGAGCCCAGTCACTCAAGGGCTCCGCTCAATAATATGTGAAAGAACACCACTTACAGCACATTGAGTCACTTTAAGTCACTTCTGGGGCTTGTCTGGACTATAAAGAAAGCTTAAGAAATGATAGCAGAGAATAAAATGCGTTCATGCGAGCAAATCCATACACAAACCCCTCCGAGGGGCTGTTTGGGGGTGACACATGAATTATGCTGAGAGAATTGAGGATGCAGCCAAAGAAAATCATAAACTGAGACATAATTCAATAGATGTCTGCACAAAAAAAGGAAAAAAGAAAACGAAATGAAATGAACTGGGGATCAGATGGAGATTTTTTTAACGCCTGATTCTTCAGATCCTTTCCGTGTTGATGAATAGAAAAATAGATTACTTATCATTATGTATTATTTTGTGCTGTCAAATGATTAATCACAAAATATATATTTATTTAAATATTTATATTTATAAAGCTGCATGTCTGTGCTTTTATATATGCATATATACTTCTGCATGTGTATATGTATGTGTGTATATATGTGTGTGAGTGTGCTTGTGTGTATGTGTATATATTTATATATATATATAGTTTTGCATGTGTGTATATATGTGTGTGTGTGATCAGATAAATAAAAATTGTTCATTACAAAATCCTGAAAAATTAATATAAACTTAGTTTAGGGATCACTTTTCACTAGTAACTAGTTGCTTATGCATATTTTAATCATATTGACTGTGCATTATTGCACAGGTTGTTCAAAATACATACTAATTCCCCCACATGCCTAAACGTAACCGACTACCTTACTGTTAATTAGCAGCAAATTAGGAGTTTATCTGGGCAAACGTTGTAGTTAATAGCCTTGCCTTTTACTCAAGGGCTACCGATACAAGATCAGTCACAACAGGACCTGTGGCACACTTAGCATACGATAAAGACCAGCACTTCATGCTACATGTGATAATGTGCTGCACTTGTGAGCGGAGGTGCAGGAGCGACAGTGACTCTTCAGGGAGAATGACTGATGAGTTCAGCGTCTTCCCCAGTGACATGTCAGAAAATTAGAGCCAGTGACATTAACAGCTGAGAAAAGCTCACTCTTCTGTTGTTGCAAGCTGTTAGCATCTCTCTCTCTCTCACTGTCACTTTCGATCTCTTTCGCACTCTTTCTCTCTCGTTCACTCTGCTCTCACGCTGGCAACATGTAGAAGTCACATACTAAACATCCTTGACGTTTAGGTTAAGAAGGAAGTACATGTGCCAACATGTTTGCAACACTACCTGATGCAGTGTTAAAACAGTTAGGCCTGGGCGACTGCTCTTTAACGCCAGCCACGTGGCTTTCATTCAGGAATTCTACCGTGAAGTACACTCAGAAGTATTAAAGTAGAAAAGAAACTACGATAAAAAACGATACTACAATTAAAACCATTTAAAAATAGAATGAAACTTTAATGAATTTCATTACTTGAAATAAATGTTAACGGGAATAAAAACAAATACAATTAATTGTAAAAAAAAACCCCTTAAGCTAGTTGCCAAAGTAAATTTTTTTCATTTTCATTTAATTTCATAATTCAGCTCAATTTAACAACTAAAAGTAAAACAGAAACATAAGAATAAAATCTATGTAGGCAGAAAAACCCCACTAAGCTACAAAAACACACACACAAAATTACTAAAGTTTAAGACTGACCGTTTGAAATCAGAACAAAAATATAAAAACGAATAGGCGACGTTATATGCAGCAGAAAGCTACTTGTGTGCCTTTTCTCTGACACCTGCCCACATTGCCTTATCAGAATATATGCAGAGATATCACACACAGAACACATCCAGCCAATCATATTACCAGCTTAACCTGAACATGCTAACACGCAAATTATCCGACGTCATAATACATTTGTGCATTTCAGAATATTTTCAAGTATGCACACAACATCACTCAGGATATAAAATTCAAATTTCAAACCCATTACCCCAAACTGTGTATTCAGAGTGATTATGGCAGCAGTATTTGTAGTTCTGATGTTGATCTGAATCGGCTGACTTGTGTGCAAAGTCTCTACAATGGCAGCCAAATGAAGTAAACTCCCCACAGTGCAACTCATGCTGCAAGACGTAACACTCTGGATGGAGGAACATAAATTAGTCATCAATCAATAGAGATCAATGGGCTTATTTTCACCAGACTGAAATTAGGAGCACAGAGTTCAGCTCTTGTCTTCGAGATGGAGAGAAAGCTTGAAACGCATGGAAACACACATTCATACACAATTTTATATACTATGAAATATTCAACATTTCTAATGTATGAGATGAGTGATTTACTTGTGATGTTTGAAACCTCAGTTTATGAAAATAGGCACTAAATATTGAATTTTCAAAACCATCTATGTATATTAAAATATTTTCAATTTTGAAAGTTAATTATTTAAAGTTAAAGTTAATTATTTAGTTAAAATAATTAAATCTAAAAGCCTGAAAATACTATATATATATATGAAGTATGTATGAAGTTTCTTAAAATAATTTTAAAGGCAATATGTTTCCTCACTTCTTTAACTGACTGCTTCCTTTTTACAGTGTGTGTGTGTATATATATGTGAAAATGAGAAGTATTTTATAGAAATATAAATATTTTACTGTATATTATTTTTATGTCACATTGTTTCATTAAATCGTTCCTGGTTTCTGGAATTGTCAATTTACATTTTTCATTGTAAATTATAAGATGACTGAATCTTTTTACTTCCAAAAAATAGACATTGTTCTTTTTTCCATACCTGGTCAACATTTTACCCTTTTTTTGGTGATCCTTTTAAAAGCAAAGAAGAAGAACAATATATAATACCGTTGTTGTCATATTCTTTTTTGCTGATTTGAATAAAAAATAAAATCTCTACAGTTTCAGAATTTAAATGAACGGAATGCATTCTTGTGGACCACTAGATTTATGTTTATGACGGACTAATGGAAGTGCTGAATATTTCAGATGAACAGTAAAACTGCATCAATTATGAATGCTGGTAGTATTTAGTGATTACACAGGCCAATAAACGAGAGCTCACTAAAGAACATCGACAATCTAATGACACATAACAGCATCTTATGGAACCGTTTTTGCAAAATAAGCTTTATTTAGGATCCCATAACTAAATTTACTTTGCAAACTACTGAATGCTAATTATGACTCAATCTAATGATTTTTTACCACAAATTCATCTTCTTCAAAAACGGATCTACGGCAGCCAACAAACTTTATGATTTAGACGTACGTACTGATCCTCTCTCATTTATTTCCATGATTAAACTCTTTACACTTTAAATGGAGAGCAGACTTTCATCTTTGCGATGTGGCGTGAACACACTGTCCCTTGAGCGAAGGAATAGAGCACTTATAAGGTGAGATAACCTGACAAGAAAAGTCTTTTTGAAAGTGCATTTGGAGCATGCGGAAGGCTTTATAAGAGCATTATGGCCAATGATTTAAAGTACTCTCATATTTAAATGGAAGAAAAAGCAATGTGTATTGAGTGACCTGTCATCTGATGAGCTATTATTCATCTACAACTATTTAAACTAAATCTTTATTATACTAGGCTGTGTGCTGTTATGACTAAATACAGACTATAAATGAGAGAAAAAAACAAACCCAAGACTTGTATGTGTATGTGTGTGTATGTATGTGTGTGTGTGTGTGTGTGTATATATATATATATATATATATATATATATATATATATATATATATATATATATATATATATATATATATACATACATACTACATTTTTTATGTATTTGATTATGCATATTCTTACATTCTAAAGTGGCTTTTTTAATGTAATGAAATAACAGAAAGTCCTGCTGGAAAGAAGTGAAATAAAAGTCATTATCCTGAGGACACACCTTACTTTAAAAACATATTAAAACTGGAACTAGCTAAATGTTTTCAGATTGTTCATAAAAAAACATAAACACAACAAAGTACCTAACCAAAAATAGAAATCAAACTTCAGAGGGTGTGTGTGTGTGTGTGTGCGCGCATTTGCGTGTGTGTATGCGTGTGAGAAAGAGAAGGGACATTGCTTACTTCCAGCTATTTTGGCTCTTTTACGTCATTCAGTCTGTTGGTCTTTTATTATTATAATACAAAACTATAGTTATGTTATAAAATTTCTAAGCATTCTGGGAAATGTCATTTGTAATGGATAAAATACCAAAAGAGGTGTTGATACTTCTCAAGGACTAAATAAATTTTATAAATATGAGTAATATATATTTGTATCTATTTAACATATCCTAGTTGAATAACAAACATACTGACCACAAACTTTAAGTGTATATTGTTACAAAAGAGTTCTATTTGGAATAAATTTTGAATTTTATTTCATGAATCAATTAATCCTAAAAGAAATTATCACAGGACCAAAAAACATCAAATAAATAAATAAATGTTAAGATGCAGAAATCATTTTAAAATGTTTTATGAATGATCTTGTGACATTGAAAACTGGAATAATAGTTATATATATACATATATATATATATATATATATATATATATATATATATATATATATATATATATATATATATATATGTTTTTACTTATTTTTTCATCACCTAAATGAGCATGAGATACTTAAAATAATAAATAAATAAATTAAAACAATTTTCCAATCCCAAACGTTTTAATGGTAAAACAGACAGCAGATTAGATAACAGATTACATATATAACCTTACAGATTGCAGACAATATTGATCAAATTACATATAATCATTTATTCAATATTGCGTCGTGTTGCTTTATTATACGCTGACGTGTAGACGTGTTCTCTACTGACACCTTTTTATTTTTTAAGCTTGCCTATTTACACCATTTAACCAGCTAAATATTTCTCGTTGGATATCACGAACAGGAATCACTCTGGCCGTCGTTAATACGCATATATTAATGAAAAGATCCGTCAGTCTGTCACCCCACCCGTGACTTTGCTGATTGCAGGGAAGTCTCGCGATATCTCGCGCGGTTTTCTCTCCACCCCCGTCTGTATCTCTCTTTTTTCTCTCTCTGGAACACATGAGATTCTCCTCCCGAAACCCGAACCGCAGCAGCAGAGGCATCGACCCCCTTCCCCGCACGCACACACAACATGGCTACAATCGTAACCTCGACCAGGTTTACGGACGAGTATCAGCTTTACGAAGAGCTGGGAAAGTAAGTGCGCGCGACGTTGTAGCGGTGTGACGTCATCGGCGCAAGTTACTCTTGTTTGTTTTGTTCCATTCTTTTATTTGGATGTTGACAGCGGGTGGGGGGGTGGACGACGACTTGCAAAAGCGACTCGTAAACCTCTCCGAGAGCCACGCGCGGGGGGCTCGATCGGATCAAGACCGGGACCGAGTACTGCACCGAGTCCTGGACTTGATCCGACCGAGCCTTCCCCCTCCCCGTGTGCGGATCCGAGCTCGAAGCGTCGTTAATGTCAGGTTTAAAGGGCTGTGGTGCTTTTGAGTAACGTGCCTCTGGTGTAGGGCGCCGAATACAGCGCTCGCCGTGTTTTGTGTTCACGCCTTGTTTTATTTTAAGGGCTCGCTGATGGACGGGGAGGTTTTCTCGCTTACTTTGGGTATCTGGCCGCCACTTTTCCTGACGTTCACAACGCGGATCGTTCTGTGCTCGTTACAAACTCGTAAATCGCGTTGTTCTGCAGCCGCTTGAAATGATCGCGGCGTAGTGCACTATGTAGCGCGCTGAAGAATATGTGGCCGCGTGCTTGATTTTACAATGAAATATCGAGTGTGTCGCGCAGACAGTTAATCACACTTTAATATCTTAGGAGGGGAGCGATAAAGAGGGATTATAAAATCAATAAATGAGCAGTGACGCCTTTCTGAGAATTCAATCTCACTTTTGGGAAGAGCATTACTGACATGCAGATGCGAAGTGCTGTGCACGCCGCCCATTTTTACAGGCTAATGTTAGAATTGTAGTATTCAGCGTTGTATTAAGTCTAATTGTGCGCAGACGTGAGAGCATTCACTTCTTTTTTTATCACATTTAAAGGTCTCGCGATGTCCGAATCTTTTATTGTGTGTCGAATCTTGTCAGTGAATCGGAATGATTCGTTCACTAATCGGTTCAAGGGTTCTCGGCTCGCTAAATTAATGTTAGTGTAGAATCACGTAAACGTAACTGAGCTACGCATTAAATTGGTTGCATAAAATTACAATAAGCACCTTGAATGGTAACTCTTAATAAACAGCGTTTAAGAACATATCATGAATCTTATTTTTGAAGCAAGCTGTGGGACTACTCCTCACTAATTTAAAATTGGGATCACCGCTACCTCATCCATGACCGACAGCTCTCCCAAGTTTACCAGAGCCGTGTGCGTCTTTTACTTTTGAGGTAAATTAAGCTTTGTGTGTTTTTCGATTCGCAGGGGTGCCTTCTCCGTGGTGCGGAGATGCGTGAAAAAATCCACCGGCCAGGAATATGCTGCTAAAATTATTAACACAAAGAAACTGTCAGCGAGAGGTAAGGTATTTGATTCAGCACTCTTTTGGCGTATGAAGTGCTTTGTTTAATTTCGCCCTGCGTTCACTGAAAACACGTCGTCTCCTGAAGCCGTTCATGTTGTTATAATCCACGTTTTGTGGCTTTTAGTCCTTGTTTGTTCATTTGAGGCCGTCAGTGTGGTTGCATGCTTGTAAAAGTTGAGGGATTACCTCAGTCATCTGGGAAAACGGACCAGAAATGTTGATGATTCATTTTGCATTTGTCCACTAAAATGATCTCCCCCTATTACCACCTGCTTGTGACTATCACTACACACATATAGTGATCAGGCCGATTTATTAGCTTGTATTTGTCCATTTTTACCATGTTACTTTAAATTGTTTACAGGAGTAGTTATTTGTTGGGTTCAGACTCAATGGACAGTTTTAATTAAATCTGAGTAAATAATAATTACATTGGTTTCAGGTATCAGCATCAACTTATAACAACCCATTTGATCACTACTGCTGACTTTCAACATATATATATATATATATATATATATATATATATATATATATATATATATATATATATATATATAACAAAACAGTAGGCCAAAATTCATGGCTATGACTTGGACCAAAGGCTTTTTAAAAAAAGGACAAGTCCGTTTTGATAAATATGTCTCCATCGTTTTATTAGGAAATACGTCAACATGGGAAAGGAAACTAAACTCCCCTGATGGCCGCTCTATACAGACCTGTTTAGCTCAGTAGCCGTGTTTTTAAAACCTTGCCTGCTGGGATGGTCGTGGGCCTTCATATAGAGCCCAGTGTGTTCGTGTTTAAAAGCATGCAAAAGTGTTTGCCTCTGCCTCTGTCCAGCCTTGTTTTTCCTCAGAACCTGAAGAGACGCATGAGAATACGTGCTGTGCCCTGCAGCACAAATCTGGCAAATAGTCCCACCTGCAGTTTTGCAATAATTTTGTGAACCTTTTTGTGCAGGCATGTGTTTATCAGGACCATGTGGTGTCGCAGAACTCGGCTACATGCTTTGTTGTGCGGCTCCTGAAGACGAAAGCTGCTTTTGATTAGAGAAAAAATAGATGGCGCTTAAAAGGAAAAAAAGGAATTTTTTTTTTTTTAGTCATTTCAGTTGAAGAAAGGAAAATGGATTTTTCCAGTGCAGACTGATTTAAGGTGTGTTTAGATGCCCCGCGGCTCTTGCTATAGGTTGGATATATCCACCGGCATGTGTTCATTTCTCTCATTTGAATGTTGAGGGCCTTAAAAATGGGAAAACTTGCGGTATTGTGGGAATGTCGGAAAGGCCTGTAAGCCGAGTCATACACCGAAAAGGATTCTGGGTCAATTTAGCTGATAGTAAACTTGATTTTTATTGCCGTGTGAAATTCTGACGGCGCTCGCCGAGTGTTCAACGATTAGCGTTTTCTTAAATGAAATGAGCGCTATTCTGCTTTAGCTTGTTGTAGTTTTGGTCGGCTGCGTTATGTCTAATTGTACCTGCCTCAGCAGCTTGGAGAAGCTCGTTTGTCATAACGGCAGAAGGTTAGTAAGTGAAGTGTCTGGTGCAGTATGTCTTTCTGCCTTCCTGGATTTGCTGAATTGCAGTTTTCCATGCAGCTAATGTGAAATTAAGTGGGGGAGCACGGACAGTGAGGGTCTTGTTTATGGCACAGCCATTTTCTTTGTTGAGTGCTCGTCTCTAGCAGACCGGGCCAATTAAGAGACCGGACTGAGCTTCAGCCATCCTGTTAACAGAGCGAAGGGGGGGTTTGACGGAATCTGCTAATACAGAGATTCTGGAAGGAAAGGTGTGTTTCCTGTCATCCCGGTGCAGCTCTATATATTCAATTCATCCATGTCTTGTTTGAGATGCATGCTCGGTTTAATGCTCCCTCAACTTTCGCTGATGTGGGGCCGTTTAATTCCAGTTCAACTTAAATTGATTAATTCGCAGGGGATGGGAATCTAATGATTTAATTTAATGCTATGATTCAGATTCCCCTTAATGAATTTTTGTTCCTCAGCGGTTCTGTTAATGATTCTTAGCGCTACTAAGTAAGTGGCAAATAATTAATCCTAAATATATCGTACGAGTTAATAAATTTGAGTTTTTATATTTATGGACGGAAATAAGTATGTAATACCCTTTCTGTATTCACTTTACTTCAAAAAGGACTTTCTGAAGACTGGACTTATGGCTGCTTTGCCATCACAATATTGATATTACAGTGTTTTTGATCAAATAAATGTACCTTGGTCAGTATAAGAGACCTATACATGTATGTAAGAATCCATATCCAAATGGAGGGGTAATTACCATAAGGTTATAAAGCAGTGTTATATATTTACTTGCTCCCAGTTTGTCTTTCTCAGGACAAGCCATTCATTGATTGACATTAATAGAAGAATTAAAAGCGCTAATATCACAAACATCGTTAAATTAGTCAATTCTGCTATTTCAAAAAAGTTGTAACTTTTACCTGCAACACATTTTGAGGCCATTTGTTTATTGGGGAAAAAAAAAGGTAGGTTGAAGTGGTGTTGCTGAAATGCTCGCTCATTGGTGGTTTTGACCGGGAGCTTGATGTAGTAGCTAGGCAACCGTTTACTTGGGCTGTGTTTAATTGGTTGCCACAAACGAGGAGACTTGAGTTGATAGACCGAGTTGTGGATGAGAACGGACAAAAATCTCCCATAATCCGTTACTGCCTGGTGCCCTGACGCGCACCACACGTCTGCAGAGAAGCAACACGTGAGCCTGACAAGGGCTTAGAGTACATGAGTCTCACTCCATCCACGTACCTACTGCCCAGATCTCTCAAACAGCACCACTGCTTTTCAGAAACCGAGGTCTGTTCGGCTCATCCGTTTATGACACAGACCTTGTGCCGTATGCAGGAATCCCTTTACTTATTCACCCAGATAAACATCGGTGTGATTAGTGCTCTGGCCAAGTCATATGACGGCCTTATTAGCAGGTGGGGGAGGGGTTTTCTGAAGCAAGGAAACGTATGGCGTAATGACAGCAGCTGTGTGCGTAAGGCTTGCAGCTTGGCTTATTTTCTGTCGTTTGGAAACACGTTGGTTGAAT